>NC_134209.1:39034500-39336750 GCF_965140235.1 Caretta caretta | reverse complement strand
ACATGCACTAGTTAAGTGCGTGGTGTGTTAATTATGAGCTATGGAAGTAGGGGGGTCACAATTCAGGCTTTGCGTTACACTCGGAGGGAGATTAATATTTGTATGGAGTGTATTTTCTTGCATGCCAGAGGCAGAGAACATGTTGAGTTGTTATTGTTAGTGGAAAAGAATTATAGGGGCATTAGAATACAGTTAAGAGGTGTCCCGTAACTTGCCATTTCCTTGAGAGCATCTCACACTTACCCTACCTTAATTCCTTTTAAAACTATTTTTAATAGCTGTGGCCCCCATATTCAACATGTGTCAATATCCATTGTGACAGGGTCAGGCCAGATGGCTACAAGAGAGTGATCCTATTGGGATCCACACTGCTAAAGGATCCCCGTCCAGCCTAAGAGGAGGAATCCACAGGACCTGGAAGCAAATGAGTACAGGGGACAACGAATGAAATAACAGGGACAGGAGTGCAGTCAAAGGGTCAAACGAAGGGAACCAGACGGGGACACGGAGCAGAGAACCCCGGACAGCGCCCACTGCTGCTCGAAGGTGTCAAGGGAGCCAGTGGACAGCGCCCAGAGGAATTCTGCCGGGATACCTGAGCAGACAGCCACAGGATGCTAGGTAGTCTGTGGGGCGGCTATGGAAAGAACAGGAGTTATTCTCTAACCCAGCTCACGTAGGCGGCTCTCTGGCTGGGGGAGACAAGAGGCCAAAGCTGTTGGGCTGCACCACGGGTCTTTCACCCCTGAGCCAGTGCCAGGGCCAGAGGAGGAACCCGTGCGGGGCGGTGGAATTGCAACACGTGCCCCTCCTGGAGCCTTTATCTGGGCAGAGGCAGGGCTGTAAAGGAGGCAGAGAGAGCCGGTGAGGGCGGTGTGGGAGGCGGGATGAGTGACTGGGGGGCGGGGGGGCACACAGTGTGTGTGACAGAGGGAATGCAAGGCGGAGGGGAGTGGTGGTGGGGGGCTGTGCGTGGGGAGCGAGTTTTTGAAGGCGGCCAAAAAAATTCCTCCTCAGAGCGTTTTGGGGGGAAGCGGCTTCCAGGACGCCGCGCGCTCCTGCGGGGTTTGCAGCGGCGCCTCGCCGGGGTCTGGCTCCTTTGGGCGAGAGACACAGTCCGGGGGTGGGGGTGGGGGTGGGGGTGGGTGCCCGCTGGGGCAGTGGCCGGGGGTGGGGGGGGGAGGGGATGCTCCGCGCAGGCTGCCCCGGGCTGCGCGCTCGCTCCGCGCTGCCTCATCTCCCCGTCTCTCGTGCTCTCTTGTCAGGCGCGCTGAGGAGCTGCGGGGCTGCAGCATCTCGTCTTCCACCCCGCGGCCGCAGCCGGCCCTTGCCCGCCTCCCGCCGGGGGCCGAGTCGCGGCGGAGGGGGCCGCCGCGAGGGTGTCGGCGAGCAGCTCTCCGCGCTCGCAGCCGGAGCGCCAGGCGGGGCCGAGATGCCCCGGGGGGCGGTGGCGGCCCTGGCGCTGGCCGCTGCCGCGGCCTTCAGCCCGCTGGCCGCCGGTGCGCGGGCCCCGCAGCAGGGCGGCCCCGTGGGGGGCTTCGTGGAGGACGTGCTGAGCCTGTTCGGGGAGAACCGCAGCCTCTCGGCCGCCCAGCTCAGCCACCTGCTGCAGACGCTGGGAGCCGCGGGGGAGCCGGGGGCAGCGCCGCCGGGACAGCACCACCTGCACCATAACGAGGTACTGCGCGCCCGCGGGACGTCTCCGCCTTGGCCACCCCCGGCACAGCCGGGCGGGAGCAAACCCTGCTGCCGCTGCCGCCCTCCGAGGCCAGCCTGGCCCCCGGCGCTGCGGAGAGCTCAGGTTTGCGAGGCACTGTGGTGACGGGGAGGCCGGAAATAGGCACCGTGAGAATTCACGCAGATGAGCTGTGGGGGGCTGACGGAGCCGCTGGCACCCGCCGCTGATTTCCCACCCATTTTATTTTCTGTGCGGGGACACACAGGCAGGTACATAACCTCAAACAGTCAGGTGGAAATAAAATAAACCACCAGCCAAATCTGGGTTCTGTCACCAGCATAACGATGCAGTTCTTCTGGTTAGGGGAATTCAAGGCAAGAAAGTTTTAACCGTGCGTGGCAGATGGTACAGATGTCTAGCTAAGTGCTGAAAGACAGGTGAGTAAGATACAGATATAAATACAGAGAAAGGTCGAAATACTGATGTAAGTGTCTAGATGGATTGCTTTGTGTGATCAACTAATAGAGAAGTATCCACAATGTGTACATGTTACATATCACAGGCCTGCATAAGATGCCATCCAAAAGGGTCCATTTAATTTGGAAAATATTTTATTTTTCTTTTTAATTTTTGTAGTAAGTTAATAAAAACAGACCCTTAAAATCAACCGGTATAGCTACATCTTGCAAACTAATTGCCACAAGTTCTTTCATAGTAGGTGACATTAAGTTTTATTTGTCTGAAGCCCATTGCAGCTGTATTTTCCCAGGCATTGTCTGGTTATATCCTCTGCCTGGGTGTGGGGGGTAGACAGTGCAACAGACCTTGGGTCTATTTGACATTTACTTTGTGCAGTGTACTTACAAAAAGTATTCATACGGTGGAACCAGATTAAAGTGAAACTGTTTATAGTGAAGGACTGAAACCTTGACTATTATCACTGAATTTCTGTACGTAAGTTGTGATATTCTGTATGTAGGATCAAATCCTGAGGTTTCTTACTCAGTCCTGAAGCAGGAAAGTTTCCTGGTAATAGCAGCGGTGCAACAGACAAGTCAATGGGTATTTTTAGGGTCAAATCCTACCAAGCTGAGTAAGCAGAACCTCAGGATTTGGCCTACAGTGAAGTTGTCATGTGAAAAAAAAATTACTTGATTTTAAAAGATCCACTGTGTAGAGATCCTTTTTCAGAATTCTTCATATCTTTTCTTATTACAGGGTGGAACTTAACTGTTTGTTTACATCGAATAATAAATCTGTTAATATTCTGGCTTGATGCCATAGGGATATATGTGGTGATCTGTGAAAATAACTTTTTTTTTTCCCCTCTAGGTCCAGCTATACACAACTCAGATCTTTTCCTCCTTAGACTCAGTATTGCCTTTAAAGTCACCTTAGTTTCAATTTTCTATAAACTTTCACGGTTAATATCTCAGAATAGTATGTTTAATTGAGGTGGTGAAGGGGTATCTCGGGGTTCTTGACAGTCCTCTTGTTATAAAACTGCCACCAAGTTGAAGGTTGGGTTAGAATAACTTTACTGTCTCTGGAGTATAACCCCTCTCTGGATACAGTTGAGCCATCCCTGCCAGGGATGACTTATAAATAAACTTCCGAAGATCAGATCTTTTGCTTATTGTATGTACTTGACTGCGTTAAGTGTGTGTGTATAAAAATTTAAAAAGCCCCAGGTGTATACTTCCTATATCTCCTCATAAAGGCTGCAGTTTATAAAGGGTACAGTTCTGCCATCCTTGCTCATGTTGAGTAGATGCTCACTCTGCAATTAGCCTAATTGAAATCAAGGTAGTACTCATCTTAAGAGGGATAGAATTGGGCCCAAGGTCTTCACTTCTCCCAACCTATTTCAAATGTCTCAAGTTGAACACTGTACCAGTATGCTCGGTATATTTTTAAAGGAAGAAAATGTAAATGTTTCCTGTTAAGTGCACTAAATATAAGTAAAAAGAAAAGGAGTACTTGTGGCACCTTAGAGACTAACCAATTTATTTGAGCATGAGCTTTCGTGAGCTACAGCTCACTTCATCACTTCTGATGAAGTGAGCTGTAGCTCACGAAAGCTCATGCTCAAATAAATTGGTTAGTCGCTAAGGTGCCACAAGTACTCCTTTTCTTTTTGCAAATACAGACTAACACGGCTGTTCCTCTGAAACCTGTAAATATAAGTATGCAGTTTTGGTTATGGTTGTGAAAATATTTTTCTTTAAAAAAGAAAAAAGAAGGCCTGGATTCCCCAGTCCTCCAGCCTTTCCCTCTGCAGTCACATGGTACTGCGTACTGGTGAAAAATTTTGTGTTGTCCCTTTTTAAAATATACAAGTGCAGGAGTCTATCATAACTCACGTGAAGCCTAGCTGGAAAGACTTGTGTTGCTTCTACATTCTGTTTGGTGAAAGTCCATTTTAGTAAGAGGAAGCCATGTTGCATAAATTGGGTTCTGTATTTGATTCAGATGAGAAAATTCTGGACCTACTTCAGAGTGTATTTTTTTGTCTGAGCAGTTACCAGTATCTGTTCTTTGTATAATGGTTCTTCCAATCCAATAGACCTCTTCCCCCTCCCCCCGAGTATATGTGCATTCAGTTGTCTCACACCAGTCTACAGAAGCCTGTTGTCAAGTGTCATCGCACATATATACAGCTCAGATATTTGTCCAAAGTGTGCTGATTGCATGTGTGACTGAAGAACCACTGGATGGCAACTGGCAGAGTATGTTAAGTATCCTCACACCTTCTTGTCAACTGTCTAAATGGACCATTTTGATTATCACTACAAAACTTTTTTTTCCCCCTCTCCTGCTGATAATAGCTCATCTTTATTAATTAGCCTCTCACAGTTTGTATGGCAACTTCCACCTTCTCTGTATGTATATATATATCTTCTTACTATATGTTCCATTCTATGCATCCGATGAAGTGGGCTGTAGCCCACGAAAGCTTATGCTCTAATAAATTTGTTAGTCTCTAAGGTGCCACAAGTACTCCTGTTCTTTTCTGAATGTAACCTTGGCTGTATTTGTTCTGAGTCCCCTACATTCTGTCTTCAATCTCCCCAGCCCCCACAGACGGATTCCTGTTTTTCAGGCTCATCCATTTTAATTACCAGCCCTTCTTTATCTAAATCACCCTGCCTCTGTTTATAAACAAAATATTGACTCCCTGTCCTAGGGGCATAAGCTGGGAGCAGTGCCTCTCCTCTGAAGAACTCACATTCCACACTCAGGCTATGCTGCAGTTAAGAGCTTCATCTGGGGCTAGGATGTGTGCCGCGAGCAAACTTCTAGTATGAAACTCAGGGGGCAGGGGGAGAAGCCCCCCAACCCCCAAAGTGGTGCCCCTGGGGATGTTCAGTTATTAGGGCTTGGCTACACTTACATTTTATAGCACTCTAACTTGCTGGCTCAGGGGTGTGAAAAATCACCCCCATGAGCGCAGCAAGTCAGATCGCTTTAAAGTGCTAGTGTAAACAGGCTCCCAGCACTGGGAGCTGTGCTCCCAGCACTCGGAGCTAATCCCCTCGTGGAGGTGGAGTACCAGGAGCGCTGCGATCCCACTCACACTTCAAAGCGCTGGTGCGGGAGTGCTCCCGTGACAGCGCTTTGCAGTTTCCAGTGTAGCCATGCCCTTAGTCTTCAGAGCTAACAGCCTATGGAAGTGAATGGGGGCAGCTCTCTCTAGAGCTCTTGTTTCAGCCTGTCTGACAGCAGATTCAGAAAGCCAACACTACATTAGGTTCACATATGAAATGTTCTCTTTGCAATCAAAAAGGCTAGAAGCTTAGGCCATTTTCCCCCTCAAAGGTGTCTCTTTGTGTTCGCAGAAAAACAGACACATTGCAGATCCAGGATTAGGTAAAACAGGAACATATTTATTCAAGTTTAATACACAGGTATAGGCTTCCTGCTTACAGTACTTTATAGCGGCCCAGAAGTAACTGCTTTAATTTCAAAGAGGGTATGTGGGAAAGTCACGGAAGGGTCATCCTCTAAGAGAGACATATGCCCTAAAGAATACACACATAGAGACTTTAAAATTCACTTCAATGGAAAATTATTAACCTGCTCTCATTAATGTTGAACTGAGTTGAAAAGAAACATTTTTGATTTGGTTCAACAAACCTCAACAAAAAACTTTGCTTCAGGAATGTCATTATGTTTCAACATTTTAAAAAGTTGATTTGGAACTTTTGTCTTGTGAAAAATGTCAATATACTGACTTTTTAATCCCTGTTTGGAATGGAAACAAAATTTCAAAATATCAGAATTTCCTGAAGAATGAAAATTTTGATTGTTAGCTCAGCTGTAACTTTCATTTCAGTCCTTGCTCTTGGCTGCTCAGTTTGAAAGAACTTGATTTTCAGAGGTGCTGGGTGTGCACATCAGCTACATTAGTTGGAGTTGTGGGTGCTCAGTACCTCTGAAAATTAGGCCAAAGGATTTTCAGTACTCGGCAACTAAGACACCCATAATCAGTAGACACTTTAAAAAAAGTTGGCCTTAATTTTTAAACACAAGAAATGGTAAATTACGCAGAAGCCTCTGGGGCTGCCAGAGGAGTGCTGGAATAGTATTCCACCCCATTCTGACGCACTTTGAGATTTTATAAAATCATATGGCAGGCTACCCAGAATAGTGTGTAGCATGGCTTGGTTATCATGTACCACTCTGGGACAAATCCTGTCATTGCTAGCATAGGTTCAGCAATAGTATAGACAGATAGCAGAGAGGTAGCCATGTTAGTCTGTATCCACAAAAACAATGAGGAGTCCAGTTACACCTTAACAGATTTATTTGGGCATAAGCTTTCGTGGGTAAAAATCCCCACTTCTTCAGATGCATGGAGTGAAAATTACAGGTACAGGCATAAATATACTGGCACATGAAGAGAAGGGAGTTACCTTACAAGTGGAGAACCAGTGTTGACAAGGCCAATTCAATCAGAGGTCAGACAGCCCCCCATCCTGAAGCAAATACTCACCAGCAACTACACACCACACCACAGAAACACTAACTCAGGAACCAATCCCTGTAACAAACCTCGTAGCCTACTCTGTCCCCATATCTATTCTAGTGACACCATCAGAGGACCCAAACCATCAGGGCCTCGTTCACCTGCACATCTACTAATGTGATATATACCATCATGTGCCAGCAATGCCCATCTGCCATGTACATTGGCCAAACTGGACAGTCTCTACGTAAAAGAATAAATGGACACAAATCAGACATCAGGAATGGTAACATACAAAAGTCAGCAGAACACTTCAGTCTCCCTAGACACTCAATAACAGCTTTAAAAGTAGCCATTCTTCAACAAAAAAAATTCAAAAGCAGACTTCAAAGAGAAACTGCAGAGCTACAGTTCATTTGCAAACTTAACACCATCAATTTGGGATTGATTAGGGACTGGGAGTTTCTGGCTCACTACAAAAGCAATTTTCCTTCTCTTGGTATTGACACCTCATCATCAATTATTGAGAGTGGACTACATCCACCCTGACTGAATTGGCCTTGTCAGCACTGGCCCTCCACTTGTAAGGTAACTCCCTACTCTTCATGTGCCAGTATATTTATGCCTGTATCTGTAACTTTCATTCCATGCATCTGAAGAAGTGGGGATTTTTACCCACAAAAGCTTATGCCCAAATAAATCTGTTAGTATAGACAGAGTCCTCAGTAACATGCTTCTAATCGGGTACAGGCTTTTTCAGAAAGTCCAGTTCAATAGATATGGAAATATTGCCTCTTGTCTAAATCTCTTAAATGCAGACATACAAAAAGTGATGTCCAAAGAATATATAACTGAAGCATAATGAAAAGCTATATATTACTGATAAGTACATTTGTAGTGTAGTTTAGAATTCAGGTATGAAACATATATAAGGTCTAGTTTAATCTTAAAAAGAAACCTTCACATAATTATTTGAACCCAAATATGAAGAAAAGAAAAGTTCTGATTAGTAGGTGTAAATGTTTGTTGACAGATACCTCCACCCCGACTTACAATTTCTTTAAATGGTATTCTTTTGATCCCATCTTCAAGACTTGGGCGTTACATTGTCGTTATTTTCAATAGTGGAGAGAGATCTTCAGTCCACTGCTAAGGCTCCAACATCTTTTTAATGACTTATGGAATGTCACTAGGGCTAAGACATTTGCTCAGCAAGAAGGATTTGGAATCCTTGATAAATTCTTTCATGTTTTCAAAATTATTGCATTTTATTTATGATGTTCCTGCTTGAATTATTTTGAATTACAATAGAACCTCAGAGTTACGAACACCTCAGGAATGGAGGTTGTTTGTAATTCTGAAATGTTTGTAACTCTGAACAAAATGTTATGGGTGTTCTTTCAAAAGTTTACAAGTGAACACTGACTTATGCAGAAGAAAAATGCTTTATTTTTTTAAGAGTTTACATTTAACACAGTACAGTATTTGCTTTTTTTTCCGTTTTGTCTCTGCTGCTGCCTGATTGTGTACTTCTGGTTCCAAATGAGGTGTGTGGTCGACTGGTCAGTTCGTAACTCTGATGTTCATAATTCTGAGGTTCTACTGTAATAAATAATACTACTATTTTGCACTTATATGGCATTATTTCATTCTGTAGTTGTTGTGGTTTGAGCAGAGAATTAAACAAAATTATCTAACAGGAGTAGGGGAATGGTCCTTAATTTATATTTCCTAAAATGCCCCTAAGCTCCCAACACTGAGACATTCTAGGTTGACTATTATGCAGTGTCTTGTATAGAAAGAACACTTGACTTCACCTGTTGTCTCAGGACTCGTCGTTGGTATGTGAAAACTTTTTGTTTCATCTGTATACTCAAGTGAAGAACTCCTTCAGGTATTGGTCATGATAGAAAAATGTGTGAATAAAAAGAAATTATAAATTATTTGTGTACTGTCAAACAATTCATTACACATCTGTGCAACTTAAATCAAGATTTCTGTCTATTAGCTGTACGTTGAAAAGAATTCCTGGCTTGACATACTAAAGTAAAATATATGCTTACTAGCACAGGAGCTACTGGCTTGTCCTAAGCTAAGAGGCTAAAGAGGTACTTGTCTTAATGGAATTTTTTTTTTAAAGTAAATGTATTCTGATTTGTTCTGTAACAGTCAATGATATGAAATGGATAAAAACCATTGGATACAACATACTGTAGGACCACTTAGGACAGTCTAATTCAAGTTTATTGAGACCAATAACCTGTTCAGGAAGGACAGGCAGGGCAGAAAAGGTGGGGGAGTTGCATTGTATGTAAGGGAGCAGTATGACTGCTCAGAGCTCAAGTATGAAACTGCAGAAAAACCTGAGAGTCTCTGGATTAAGTTTAGAAGTGTGAGCAACAAGGGTGACGTCGTGGTGCGAGTCTGCTATAGACCACCAGACCAGGAGGTTGAGGTGGACAAGGCTTTCTTCCGGCAACTCACGGAAGTTACTAGATCGCAGGCCCTGGTTCTCATGGGAGACTTCAGTCACCCTGATATCTGCTGGGAGAGCAATACAGCGGTGCACAGACAATTCAGGAAGTTTTTGGAAAGTGTAGGGGACAATTTCCTGGTGCAAGTGCTGGAGGAACCAACTAGGGGCAGAGCTCTTCTTGACCTGCTGCTCACAAACCGGGAAGAATTAGTAGGGGAAGCAAAAGTGGATGGGAACCTGGGAGGCAGTGACCATGAGATGGTCGAGTTCAGGATCCTGACACAGGGAAGAAAGGAGAGCGGCAGAATACGGACCCTGGACTTCAGAAAAGCAGACTTTGACTCCCTCAGGGAACTGATGGGCAGGATCCCCTGGGAGAATAACATGAGGGGGAAAGGAGTCCAGGAGAGCTGGCTGTATTTTAAAGAATCCTTATTGAGGTTACAGGGACAAACCATCCCGATGTGTAGAAAGAATAGTAAATATGGCAGGCGACCAGCTTGGCTTCACAGTGAAATCCTTGCAAAGCTTAAACACAAAAAAGAAGCTTACAAGAAGTGGAAGATTGGACAAATGACCAGGGAAGAGTATAAAAATATTGCTCGGGCATGCAGGAGTGAAATCAGGAAGGCCAAATCACACCTGTAGTTGCAGCTAGCAAGAGATGTTAAGAGTAATAAGAAAGGTTTCTTCAGGTATGTTAGCAACAAGAAGAAAGTCAAGGGAAGTGTGGGCCCCTTACTGAATGAGGGAGGCAACCTAGTGACAGAGGATGTGGAAAAAGCTAATGTACTCAATGCTTTTTTTGCCTCTGTCTTCACGAACAAGGTCAGCTCCCAGACTACTGCACTGGGCAGCACAGCATGGGGAGGAGGTGACCAGCCCTGTGTGAAGAAAGAAGTGGTTCGGGACTATTTAGAAAAGCTGGACGAGCACAAGTCCATGGGGCCGGATGCGCTGCATCCGAGAGTGCTAAAGGAGTTGGTGGATGTGATTGCAGAGCCATTGGCCATTATCTCTGAAAACTCATGGCGATTGGGGGAAGTCCTGGACGACTGGAAAAAGGCTAATGTAGTGCCCATCTTTAAAAAAGGGAAGAAGGAGGATCCTGGGAACTACAGGCCAGTCAGCCTCACCTCAATCCCTGGAAAAATCATGGAGCAGGTCCTCAAGGAATCAATTCTGAAGCAGTTAGAGGAGAGGAAAGTGATCAGGAACAGTCAGCATGGATTCACCAAGGGCAAGTCATGCCTGACTAATCTAATTGCCTTCTACGATGAGATAACTGGCTCTGTGGATGAGGGGATAGCAGTGGACGTGTTATTCCTTGACTTTAGCAAAGCTTTTGACATGGTCTCCCACAGTATTCTTGCCAGCAAGTTAAAGAAGTATGGGCTGGATGAATGGACTATAAGTTGGATAGAAAGTTGGCTAGATTGTCAGGCTCAGTGTTACCTAGGGAGGTGGTGGAATCTCCTTCCTTAGAAGTTTTTAAGGTCCGGCTTGACAAAGCGCTGGCTGGGATGATTTAGTTGGGGACTGGTCCTGCTTTGAGCAGGGGGTTGGACTAGATGACCTCCTGAGGTCCCTTCCAACCCTGATCGTCTATGATTCTATGATTCAATAAAACAGCATGTGGTTGAAATATTTATTTACGTGAGTAACAGTTGCTGCAGTAACTATCATTTGTTGATATTTTGTCATTGAGATTTTAATGGTATCCTAAATATTTTTAGATTTAATTATTTAGTTGTTAGACTAGTTTTATATACTGTGAGCCAGTGTTTTCAATGTTATTTTAAGCTATGAGCTAACTGGTCATAAATACACAGAAGTCAAGATTTTCAAAAGCACCTAAGTTAATTAGAAACAAGTTCCATTGATTTATAATGTGAATTATGTTCCCAAATCACTTCGGTGACTTGGCCAATGAATTCTGGGAGGGATTTTCAATCATGGTGTTTTCATGCACAAATTCGGAATGTGCAAAGTATGCTACTTGGAAAATCCTGCCCTGTATTTTCACTGCATAACACTAGTGTTTTTAGTGTAGCAGTTATTTCTCTCATCTGTCACCCCTTAATTTCATGTCAGCTTAATAATCTTTTTTTTTTTTTTTCAGTGCATGTCTGCTGAGGACATCTTTTCACTTCATGGATTGCCGAACAACAGTCAGATAACAAATTCCAGCTTCTCCGCAATATGTCCAGCTGTCTTACAACAGCTGATTTTTCACCCTTGTGATAATTCGTCAAAGCACAAGAACAAATCTAAACCGTCTCCTTCAGAAGGTAGATAATATCCTTTCATTCATAATGGAACAGGAGTAGGACTTGCTGAGATGAATTGTGTCCATTTGTTTCCACTTAATTTATGGATACATTCAGAGGAAACTGCAAGAAATCCTCCCGTAGGCAGTTATGAAATAACCTGCACATAGAGGGAAGTTTCTTTCTAATCATCTCTGTTAGAGGGTGGCTTATGCACGGAAGCATAAGAGCCATTTCACTTATAATTACTCTCTGAAACAGAAGATGGCCTTGGTGATTGCAGGGAGAAATTGTACTTTAGAGGGGTGAATATTAATGTGTTGCATTTTAGATGGGCAGCTACCATTAAGATTTACAGGAGTCGTAAATTTGAATTGTCATTTACAGATACCGGTCAGGGAAACAAAGTTATTCTGGGGGAGTCAGTGGGTATCCTGCCCAGGGAAATTTTCCATATCTTTCCCATTCCTGCTTTTGTTCCTTCTTCCATGCTTCCCACTGTGCCTGGAACGTCTCCTCAAACCTGTTCTTAAATCCCTCTTTTTCTGATTCTGAAATGAATAATTATAATACATTGAAATGCAAGGGGGAAGGAAAATAAGTGCAAAACCAGCTGTCGTAAGGGAATCAACTGTGGCCCCTGATCCTGACATAGCAAAATCAATGTGATTTTTTGCGGAATACTTAAGGGCCTCTCTTTAAAAAGGGCTGAGCACCTGCAATTCTACATCAGTGAGCAGGAGCTCTTGGTGCTCAGTAGTTTTGAAAAGCAGGCTCTCAGTGTCTGCAGAATTGAGGCCGAGATGTGTAAATGTCTTACTGAGTAAGGGTGTGATCAGTTATCCTTATCTTTCCTCTTCCCTTCCTCCTCCTTTTGTGTCTGTTGATAACCCCCATTGTTGAATTCAGACTGTAAGGTCTTCAGGGTGAGAGCCTATTTCCTGTTTTGTGAGGCACCTAGCACACTTTTAATCTCTTAAAAATAACAAACAACAGTAATAGAGAGAGAAGCCAGCATGTTTTCACAGTAGTTTCTGTGGCAGCTCCTATGTTGCACTTCTATAGCCAATGAGGGGATTTGAAGACAGTTTGGGGGCAACATAGATGTGTGTGTGGGGGAAGAAAATTCCATCTTCTCTTAAGCAACCAATGAACTTACAACTAGTCCTAGGCATTACCATGGTGTTCGTGCAAAAGAATGTGTAGTGCTGTGCAGTAATTTGTTGTTCTTGTAGGCTTTTGTGCTGTGCTGAACGCTAATATCACTGCTAATGGTAATTTTGATGGTATTAGTAGCTATTTAATAAACAGAATTTAGAATGAGAGGGTTTTCCCAATAAAATCATCATAATTTATGAGTCCAAGGCAGAGGCAGGTATGCTGTTAACCACAGAGCTCATTGTTAGTTTCTTTCTTTGGCTCAGATTGCCTGTGAGTTGAAACAAAAAAAACAAACCAACAAAGGTCAATCCTTTTAAAGTTGGGAGCCTAAATCCATATGAAAGCATCTAAATGAATTTTCTATTTTTCAGTGGTGCTGATCACCAACAATTCCCGTTACTCTTGTGACCTCTTAAAATCAGGCCACTTATTTTGGTGCTTAAGTGCAGATGTAGGCACCCAAGTTTGAAAGAGTTTACAAAGTGTCCATACTTGGCTTAGATGAGGTCCACACTGACAACTTTCAAGGAGTCCCAAGTCTGGACCTAATTTATATGAGGTAGAACTGATAGCAGCCTTAATGTAGGAAGCTGCATGTCCCAACATGCATGCTGGTCTTCTTGGATCAAGATGGAGCATTTCATGCTGAGACCAGCAGATTCTGTGTGCCATGCCTCCATATTAAACCTGAGGTCAATTATGAGAGACATATAACAATGGGAGTTTTATTTGGCCCCTGGGCCACGCTTTTAGCTAATCCTGGTATATGGATCGTATTACTGTTCGTTTCTACGTTTAAAAGACAGGGTAGAAGAGCCCCAACTTTTTTGTTCTTGTTCTATTTCTTATTTTGTAACTCTGTTACCATTGGGTGTAACAGCCATTACTCTTACCCAATAGAATGCTGCCCATTTTATGAGATGTTTTCATTTGAGTGGCCCTTTAAGGGAGAACCTTTCCTTTACTTGTCTTCTTAAAATCATGTGAACTAACCATATGAGTTCAATTCTGTCTTCAGACTGCTGTGGCTCGCCATCTTAAAAGCTGCTATTATTCAATGCTGTCTATTAAAACATGGTAGGAACTTCTGTGCAGAAGAACCTGCAAATTTCATGGTGGGAGAATTCAAAAAGACTTTTCCATAAGTCTTTGCTAGATTTCAGTCTCTTCTTTCTACCTTTGTGAATATATTTGATCACTTTTCTATTTTTTTTAATACCTATGGCTCACACTGACAGTGTTCCTTTGGGTTCTGTTGCTGACTTTCATCTTACTCTTTTCATTTATTTTTCTTACTGCATGAAATAGTGAACAATAATGCAATGGGGTTTTTTTGTGCCCCCTTAACCCCTGCTCATCTGTCTACACCGAAAACTAATTGCTTTAGAAAGAACATTTACTTTTGCAGATCTTTACCCATTTTCAGTTTTTCATTACCTTTTGCACAAAATTCTGCATATTGGTTTTTCCTGAAATTCATCAGTTTTTTTTTTCCAGCCGTTCTTTTGTAAACCCCATATCAAGTCTGATCTGGCATTCCTCGCATACCCAAAACATCCAGTGAGCTCAGTGGTGGCTCTAAGCGTGCAAGGAACGCTGGATCAGGCCAATGATAGTGTTTATCAATAGGCCCATAACAGTATCTATTAATGTTGTTAATATATACTATTAAATATATGTAATTCTGAATTACAGGTGCTTTGTTGGGGTGCTATAACAGAAAATAAATAAAATGAACATTGACTAATGCTGCTTAGGAATTCATTAAATCCACGATCTCCATTTGCCATGACTTCTTGTCTTGTTTTGTTAATTGCATTATAACTAAGTTTAATTTTTCATATGGAAAGGATTTTAATTATTTTAACACTTATTTAAAAAGTAAACCCATTGCATCTTATAATCCTTGATTGTGAGCACTGTGAGGCTGCAACTTTCTTTGTGATATTTTTCGTACTACGACGAGCATAATGGGGCCCTGGTCAGGTCTTCAAGGTGCTACCATAATATAAATAATAATAAACACACACAAAGCTGGAGCAAAGAATAGTTCAACAAAATAATATACATAAAATAGTGAAATAATAACCAAATAATTTTTTCTCCTACCGTGACCAAGGGCAGAGGTAGATGTAAATATTTAGTCAAAGTTATACTGGATTTTCTATTTGTCAGAGCCTGAGGACAGGCTTTTTTCTGTACTTGGAAAATGTTGCCTCTCTTTCTGGCTGTTAGACAATGTTACTGAACTGCATTATTTAATAATAATACTTATTAATAAAAACTATATGCCATACACAGGAGGATCTCCGATATCCTGATAAGGGCCAAATAAGTATCTAGACAGAGAGTAGAGGAAGTATATTATTTTTCTGTGTGGGTTAAGTAGCCTGTACATTTAAAGTTTGACCCATAATTGACCTCCTATGCTGTTGTAACCATCTTGCTCCTTTTTTTTTTTTTTTTTTTTGACTCTGCCAACTTATCAACAGTGTCCAGTGACAAGATAAGAGAGGCAGCCTGCCCCATGAGAACTACAGAAAATCTTCAGGGGCCTCCTACCCTACCCTGTATTGCAGGGGCCTGAAATAAAGAACATTTTAGAAGCCCAAATATTTTTTAAATTCCAAAATTCATTACAAAATCTGTAACTCAGTAATTACTAAGAATAAAAATGCTACTTCAGAAACAGAAAATGCTAAAAGGCAGCATGTAACACATATCTATTTTCCATGTGGGTTGTAGGCTTAATAAATAGTACTGCACATAAAGCTATTTGATAATACACTATGGGAAAAATCATGTTCTTGCCTCTTTGAGGAGTAATGTGGGGAGAGCTGCAGACCTGCAGCAGCCAACTGGTGATGCTCTGAGGCATTCTGCCTGTCCAAGGCAAACATAAAGCATCATATGCAGCCCGCTCAGTTGCTTCTTCAGAGCAGATCTGCACACTCTGCACCAGCTGATAACCACAGATAACCATTTGCCTTTTCAGATATGCAGAGTGTCCATTAAATACATTCCTAGAATCTGCTTGTTTGAGGGAGAAGAGTCCCTTCTTAACTTACTAAAGTCAGGTGGCGAAGTATAAAAGAGCTAAGGTCCTAAGATTTTTGTTGCTGTCTTCCCTAGCTCAGTGGTTCTTAGCCTGTGGTCCACAGACCCTGGGAGGCCGCAAAATATGGCTAAGATTTCCAAAGGGGTCCCCACCAGCATTTGAAAATTTTTAGGGGTACGCAAATGAAAAAAGCTTGAGAATCACTGCTCTCGCTGACTGGTTGGATCATGTTTTCAGGCAGGGAGCTCAGGATATTCTAGCTGCTGCCCTTTATCTCCCATAATGCCAAAGAGAAGGTTGCAGCTTACAGATGGCATAAACTTCTCTCCTTGACTGACTTCAGTAATACATTGGTTAGCCATGGAGGGAGCCAGGCCTACAGAAAATTTTAAAAATGGTGACTGGAAAAAGGCCTAATCCTATCCAGGCTGCCACCCACAATCACATAGGACAGAGTCAGAACAACTCATACACTGTTACTATAACTGGAGTGTTGAAGGACCTGAGAATTGGGAGTTAGCACATGGGGGAGAGATTATTGTGTGAATTCTCCACGTTTGCTTTCCACAGAATGCTGAAGTTTGGTGCTGTAGGCCTGTTTGTTTGGGGGCTCTCCTGACAGACTGACTTCCTATATAGGATGGCCTGCGATAGTATAAAACTGGAACTGGCAATTTTCCAGGGCTTGAGTAGCATAAAAGGCCAAAGATAGTTTAAGCTGGATCAAGTTCTAGTAATAAGTATACTTTTACATATATGGCTCTGTAAAATACAATGAAAACAAAATATTTTCAGCAGTGTTGCTAAATCTTGCAATTTTATCATGAGTTTTGTAGTAATTGGTATTCTTCTTGAAACACCAGTTCTTGGTATCAGGTAATTATGTGAGGAAACTCAGCTTTCCTTCCTTTCTTCCTTCCTTCCTTCCTTTCTTTCTTTCTTTCCCTCCCTCCCTCCCTCTTTCGTAAGTTTCTAGCTCTCATGGTTGTAGAGAAAAACTTGAAAATGTTACCCAAGTGAACCCTAAACATCCAGATAACAAAAAGCCAATAAAAACACCTAATTTTTTTTTTTTTTAAATTTTATGGTTTTTTCAGCTTCTCATGAATCTTTGGGGTTGGCAGTATTTCTTATGTTCATGCTGCTTTTATTAAATCAGTGATGGATGTAATTTGGTCTCCTTTATTAAGTTTCCTAACAAAAAACAATTAACTATCCATTGAACGCTCACCTTGTTTGAGCAGAGCAGACATAAGATATCAAATAAATAAAATAATAAAAAAATACTTCATTCCAGTATCAAAGGATTTAGGCCATAGAAATGTGGGCCCAGAATTAAAAAAAGGTCATCCCCCATCTCGTTAAATTATAGAGAAAAGGTAGGTGAGGTAATAGCTTTTATTGGACAAACTTCTGTTTTTGAAAGAGACAAGATTTTGAGCTCTTCCTCTGGGAAACTAACTCCGAGTGTCACAGCTAAATACAAAGTGGAGCAGACTGTCTAGCATAAATAATTAACGCATTTCAAGGGACCATCTCACCAACAGAGGTTAGTGCAAAAAAATATTACCTCGCCCACCTTCTCTCTAATACCCTGGAACCAACACAGCTACATCAACAACATTCAGAGTAGCAGCCGTGTTAGTCTGTATTCGCAAAAAGAAAAGGAGGACTTGTGGCACCTTAGAGACTAACAAATTTATTTGAGCATAAGCTTTCGTGAGCTACAGTTCACTTCATCGGACGCATTCAGTGGAAAATACAATGGGGAAATTTATATACATAGAGAACATGAAACAATGGGTGTTACCATACACACTGTAACAAGAGTGATTACTTCAGGTGAGCTATTACCAGCAGGAGAGCGGAGGTGGAGGGTGAGGGCGGGGAGGAAAAACTCTTTTGTAGTGATAATCAAGGTGGGCCATTTCCAGCAGTTGACAAGAACATCTGAGAAACAGTGAGGGGTGGGGAGTGGGGAATAAACATGGGGAAATAGTTTTACTTTGTGTAAAGACCCATCCACTCCCAGTCTCTATTCAAGCCTAAGTTAATTGTATCCAGTTTGCAAATTAATTCCAATTCAGCAGTCTCTCGGTGGAGTCTGTTTTTGAAGTTTTTTTGTTGAAGAATTGCCACTTTCAGGTCTGTAATTGAGTGACCAAAGAGAGTGAAGTGTTCTCCAACTGTGATATATGCCATCATGTGCCAGCAATGCCCCTCTGCGATGTACGTTGGTCAAACTGGACAGTCGCTACGTAAAAGAATAAATGGACACAAATCAGACGTCAAGAATTATAACATTCAAAAACCAGCTGGAGAACACTTCAATCTCTTTGGCCGATTACAGACCTAAAAGTTGCAATTCTTCAACAAAAAAACTTCAAAAACAGACTCCAGCAAGAGACTGCTGAATTGGAATTAATTTGCAAACTGGATACAATTAATTTAGGCTTGAATAGAGACTGGGAGTGGATGGGTCATTACACAAAGTAAAACTATTTCCCCATGTTTATTCCCCACCCCCCACCCCCACTGTTCCTCAGACATTCTTGTCAACTGCTGGAAATGGCCCACCTTGATTATCACTACAAAAGGTTTTCCCTCCCCACCCCCACCCCTGCTCTCCTGCTGGTAATAGCTCACCTTAAGTAATCACTCTTGGTACAGTGTGTATGGTAACACCCATTGTTTCATGTTCTCTATGTATATAAATCTCCCCACTGTATTTTCCACTGAATGCATCCGACGAAGTGAGCTGTAGCTCACGAAAGCTTATGCTCAAATAAATTTGTTAGTCTCTAAGGTGCCACAAGTACTCCTTTTCTTTTAACAACGACATTGTATACACCAATATATTCTGTTATTCTGAGAGAGTGCAAGTGCTATTATGAATGCGTAATCATTCTTACTAGAGAATCTTCCACAGTCAGCACATTTCTAGCAATCTGGCATTAACCTAATTTTCTTACCATATTTTCTGACCTCAGTTTTTCTGCTGTCTTTCTACATTGATCTGTAGATATTAACATGTATCCTGTTTTTTGCTGTCAAAATGGATAGTATTAAATTAAAAACAATCATAATTTTAAAATGCTTGTCCTAATTTAATGTATCTTGATTGTATCCAGTTTTAGTGTTCGTGACCCAGTTTCTTTGAGATCTGAAAATAGGTTTTAATTAATTTTTTTAAAATCTGCTTTAAAATATTTGCAGTGCACAGGATAATAAAGAGGAGTAGACAATATACAAAATTAAAAGGCACAGTTTTATGATGATTCTAAATGGTAAAAGCAAAAGTTGTACGGATTGTTGTAACTACAGAACCCAAATGTTTTTGTTTATTTTTAGTACAGATAAAAATCAAAGCTTTCGTTAATATTGATTTAGGCTTTTAAATTGTTTGCACAAGGTTTCACTTTCCTCTCATAACATCATGTACATTCCTTTCCATATGAAAATCCGGACACTGACACCACCAGGCAAAGTAAACTAAATTCAGCCTGGTGCAACTCTATTGCAGTGAGGGATTTGGCTCTGTATTAGGACTGACCATTAATCACAGTTAACTCAAGCGATTAACTCAAAACAAATTAAATCAATTCAAAATATTAATTGCAATTAATCACAGTTTTAATTGCACTGTTAATAGAATCCCGATTTAAATTTATTATAAATATTTTGGATGTTTCTCTACATTTTCAAAAATTGATTTAAATTACAAAACAGAATACAAAGTGTACACTGCTCACTTTATATTATTACTTTTGATTACAAATATTTGCACTGCAAAAAAGATAAAAGAAATAGTATTTTTCAATTCACTTCATACAAGTACAGTAGTACAATCTTTTTATTGTGAAAGTGCAACTTACAAATGTAGAATTTTTTTTTACATAGTTGTACTCAAAACCAAAACAATGTAAAACTTCAGAGCCTGCACGTCCACTCAGTCCTACTTCTTGTTCAGCCAATCGCTAAGACAAACAAGTTTGTTTACATTTATGGGAGATAATGCTGCCCACTTTTTATTTGCAATGTCACCTGAAAGTGAGAACAGGTGTTCACATGGCACTGTTGTAGCCAGCACTGCAAGGTATTTACGTGTCACATATGCTCAACGTTCGTATGCCCTTTCATGCTTTGACTTGTAGATTGGACTATCTTTTTTACAGTGCAAATATTTGTAATAAAAAATAATATAAAGGGAGCACTGTACATTTTTTATTCTGTATTGTAATTGAAATCAGTATATTTGAAAATGTAGAAAAACACCCAAAATATTTATAATAAATTTAAATCGGTTTTCAGTTATTGTTTAATGGTGCAATTTAAACTGTGATTACTTGCGATAAATTTATTTGATAGTTTGACAGCCCTGCTCCGTATGTTTGTTGTCATGTAAGAGAAAAAAATCAGGCAACCTTGGGCACACGGCCTCTCAGAGTAATCTGCTGGCGGGCTGCGAGACATTTTGTTTACGTTGACCGTCCGCAGGCACGGCCCCCTAAAGCTCCCAGTGGCTGTGGTTCACTGTTCCCGGCCAATGGGAGCTGTGGGAAGCGGCGGCCAGTATGTCCCAGTGGATTACCCTGATGGGCTGCGTGCCAAAGGTTGCTGACCCTTGGCCTATGCTAAGTCATCTTTGCACCACTCCAGCAGTGCAAAGAGGAGCTTAAAGCAACTTTTATACTGTACAGTTTTCTGGATTATCCTGCTGCTCTCATATGTTCCAACATAATGTTGACTGTGATTATTGTTTGTGGATGATTTTACGGTAGAATTAGAAGTTTGTATGGAAAACTGATTGTGGTTATACCACAGAATTTCTTTAAAGGTGAGGTAAGAGGCAAGTTGGTGTACAGGCAAAACTTTTTGATACTCCTGGACAATAAACCTCAATCTTGACAATTTCACATTGCTTATAACAAAATCTACAGATTCTGGAACATTCATGGCATTGCATTTTGTCACCTGAAATTATGCTCATGGTGCATGGGACCGAGCTTTTCCAAGCCTGATTCTACCCTTATCTCTCTTTAAAAGAAGAGGCTCTTCTCATTTGACTCATACACAATTTTTGCATTATTCAGGAGTCTAGTCCTACTTTCTGAACTATTTGAAGTTCTCTCTCTCTGTCTGTCACTAATGATCCATCTTCTTTTCCACCTGCTAGTGCCATTTTCTCACTGATACAGAAAGTCTGAGATTTGTCTGGCTTTTCACCTATTCATTTTCATGTGAGTTGTTGCACTTCTGCTTGGAGAGCCCCATTAGCATTCAGCTACATAGCACTGAGGGTGTCAGAGAAGCAGAATCTCTGCCAGAAAAATCCCTTCCCACAAAATAGCTGATGGGAGGGAGCGGAGTCCACCTGAAAATATCTCACCCTTTCTGAATGCACAGATGCCTCTCCACACAAACACTGCATGTTAGAGACCTCAGTGGGTTTCAGGACTGGCATCAGGCCAGAGACTCATACTGTGGAGACAGCCGCTAAATGAGGTACTATCTCCTGTTGCTCAGGGGTGTTAGCTCATGGCCATAAGTGTCCTGTGCTGTTGTAGAGGAAAAGAAACGGGCTGGCTCTCTGCATGAATTCCTCAGAGATTCACAGATTTCTTCCATTCTGTAAGTCAAATTGCCTTTCAGGAGGGAATAATGCATTGAAAGCTTCACACCATGAACCACACGGTGTTTTCCATGTAAATTTCCCTTGTGTGGGTGTATTCTTATGGCATGGGTTTATAGGGCCAAAGTGCTTCACACACAGACAAGATGTTAGTATTTGATTAAACCTATTTTAGGAGTAGTTTAAACCTTCTCTGTGCAAATATGCTGTTCACTGAAACTTGCTCCCATTATACAAGGACTTAGCACAAGATTATTTTTGTAAATTATAAATATTTAATATTTTCAGGGCCAGATTCCCAAGATGGTGTAAATTAGCATAGCTCGTTAATTTAAACAAATAATACCGATTTACCCCAGCTGAGAATCTGCACCTTCCTTGATTTATTTCATCATTACAACATTGGATGTCCACAGAGAATGGCATCTAACACAGAGACATGGTTACTCACAAGAAATTAAAAAAAAAAAATTGTCTAGCCCACTCTCCCTCATGGTCCTGTTCCATTCTCTGTCTGTGGTGGGTAGGAGAGAGAGATACAAATGTTCATACATTTGCTCCATTCTGAGATATTTAGATACCACTTCCAGGTAGGACTTGACAGGCAGAAGCCATTTTAGAGAAGCTTACTGTATCCCCCCCCATAGAGGTACTTGGGAGAGTCAAGGGAAGAAGGGAGCTGCAAGGGAGGGAAGGGAGCCACTACTGGGGATTTCACAAATCTTTCCTTCAAAGGGAAAGGATTAGGGGATAAAAAGAGTCAAGCGGTGCAGCCCTCCAACGCTAGAGATCTGTGAGGAAGGGAACTACAAGTGTTCTGGCTGCTTCTCAGCTCTCCAATGGCAAATTATATTCAAATGTAGCCATAGTGGCTAACAAGATAGTCTTATTCTTATGTCATGACTATACTGGCCTCTGGTTTAGCTTTTAAAGCATTAGTCCCAGATTAAATATAGCAGGGCTAGATTCTCTGTTTACTTCAGAGTAAGCTGATTTGTATCAGCTGACAATCTGACCCACCGAATCCTGGACTTCAGACCCCAGTGTGTTTTCAATCCTTGATGTGACTGGTTCCAGACAGGAACTAATCAGTTCCAGCGTTTTGGTTTTCTTGTTTTTGAGGGTTCAGGTCAGCTCCTTTAAAGTTACACTGTACTTTTTCAAAAAGAACAGGAGGACTTGTGGCACCTTAGAGACTAACAAATTTATTTGAGCATAAGTTTTCATGAGCTACAGCTCATTTCATCAGATGCATTTTTTTGATTTCTCTACTTGTAAGTTCTAACATCAACTGCAGGTCAAAAATGATTTGTGAACGTTTTTTTTTATACTCATGTCAATTCATCTGTTAAAAATACATTGTATATGATATTAAAAAACTTGATATTTCTGATGTGCTCTCATTCACAGTTTGGGGGTTTGGGTTCCTTTCCGTGAGTATCATTAACCTGGCATCACTCCTTGGATTTGTTTTAACTCCTCTCTTGAAGAAGCCATATTTCCCCAAGATTTTAACCTATTTTGTGGGCTTGGCCATTGGGACCCTCTTTTCCAATGCTATTTTCCAGCTAATTCCAGAGGTAAGGAAGGGTATTCATTCTCTGGCTTGGCACTTACCCATTTCCAAAGTGTTTGTAATTTTTGAAGTGCACTATAGCATGGGTCCTCAACATTTGGGTCGCGACCCCTAGGGGAATTGTGAACACATTTCAGGGGGGCCTGACTACCATCTGTCTTCACGGCTAGATGGATGGGGAACGCCCCTACTTTATTGTAACATGAGGACGTGTCCTGGAAGAGATTGAGGACCATTGTACTATACTATGCTTCCATCACTGGAGAAAGGGGGAAATACATTAGACCAAAGTTATACTTTCTGTAATTCTGAAGTTAACAAAATTACAACAGCGATCAATTTGTTCCAGGTTCTGTATTGTATTGTGGCTATATTGGTAGAAGGCTTAGGAATGTCTGTTGTAGTTCACGGTGTAGTAATATTGTTGCAAGAAGTAACAATAATGGAATCTTGTCTTACAAACTGTTGTTAATGCAATCAGTCCCACAGACAGTAATGGGTCTACTCAAGTTGGTAAGCGTTTGCAGGCTCAGACCCAATAGGTATCCCCCAGGAAAACAGGCAGCTTTTACTGTCACTTATCAAAGTGCTTGCAGTTCTTATTTCAGTTCATTGAATAAATATTAGTGGAAAGTTAATCTGCATCAGGGGATTTTATATAATAGTTTAAAAAATGCAGGGTCAACCATTGGGTTTTTAAAATATGGGACCTAAATTTTCCAGTAGGTATTTTGCTGACAGTACAGATACTTTTGTGTTTGCCTGGTTTAGATATCTAAGTGCATATGCCAGCACAGTAAATTTTGTGCATCTAAATCGGGCACATGGAAAAGTTCATATGCACTTAGGCCCAAAGTCTGAGTTTCACTCCTTATTTTCTTGGGCACTTGATTTGATTTTTGACAATAGTAATTTAGGCATTAAAGTCAGCATGGCAATTTTTACTTTATTGCATTTACTTCAGATACTTTTGGCAAGCTAAAGTGTTATAACTGAATTTGGTCCTCAGAATGCATGCTATTACTACTGGTGGCAATGAGAGTTGCACATGCATCTTTGAGGGTTAAATTAGGCTCTTATAGCCAAATTCTGCTTACTCTGTCCTTACACAGGTAAAATTCCTCTTCAAGTCTGTATCCTGACAAGTCCTCATGCAAGCAGACTTGTGCCCTTCCCTCTCGCCCATTAAAATAACAGAAGTTTCTTCCTAGCTCAGGTTTAGTGGGGATTTTAGTTGTCAGGGAAATACCTGTTTCTTCCTCAAATACTACCATGGGTCAAGAGACTAAACTTAGATCAAATATTGGCAAACCACTGTCAAAATTGCACATGTAGAGAAATATATTTAAATTACCTGTTGTGGAAAGAGGTTATGAAACAGACACATCTATATATAATTTTCCACACATTTGGACTGTATTTGGGATTTTTGTTCTTGCCAACTAGATTTTACCATTTAGTAATTAAAGTGACTTGTCATCATTTCATTTTAACCTATGACTATCATGACCTAAATTACTGTTTGGAAGGGGAGGATTTATTTTCTATGCATGAAGCTTCCAAAACAAAACCAATAGTTGCCAAATATGTAATGGTTCTAGGACAGTAAATATTGCTTACTGGGAACAAAGCCTACTGAAATAAATGGAGAGACTTTCGAGAATGACTTCTATACTAGGTCTGTAAATTGTACTATTTCAATACATCAGCCCAACTATTGATGGCCTAACTTAAAAGATTTAGGTTTGAGTAATAACTTAGGACCCATTAAAGCCACTGGTGGTAGTAGACACTCAGTCCTTCAGAGGATCCAGTCCAACTAGTGTATTTTTCCCCCCGAAAGTGTGTTAAGATTGACTAACTTGAATTGCTGTTACATTCTCTTCTAGGCATTTGGATTGGATCCTAAAACTGACAACTATGTTGAGAAAGCAGTAGCTGTGTTTGGTGGATTCTATATTCTCTTCTTTGTGGAAAGGATTCTTAAAATGATATTGAAGACCTATGGCCAGGTAACGAACTGGACTGATGTATTTTGATATATTTCAGCAAGTTATATTACTAGCAGGCTTTTTTATATTACAAAACTGAGCCTTAGTTTGAAACAGCTGTTATATTTTTATTAGATAGTTGGTAGTTTGATGATATACAAGATTTTACATTATTTTCCAAGGATCTCAGTCTTACAACACCCCTCTGAGATACTTGGTTAAACTGAGGCTCAGAGAGGCTCAGTAACTTAACCTGTCTCACACAGAGAATTACAAGCAGAGCTGGGAATAGAACCCAGAAACCGAGTTCCCATCTCCTGCTCTAATCATTAGGCCACATTCTATGCACCCTGAAGGACCAAATCCTGTGAGCAAAGCCTGAATGAATGGATTTTGCCTGGTGGAAATACATAAAGGGCATTCTACCCTGAGCCCTCCCTTGGCCACTCATGCAGATACTGTAGGGTGTAAGGAGGATAAGTGGATACAGCCAGACACTCCCACCCATGAAGGTTTTGGCCTATTGACTCTACACTGACTGTGCTTTAACCTCACTGCCAATATCCCCACATCCCCTCCATGTTCCAGTGCAGAAACCTTAACAGGAATTGTGGGTTCTGCACAGGCTCTCGGTTTCGTCCCCATATCATACTGTATTTGTTGTCTTGTGTGCTCATGTACAGTCTGCAGCATGTGTCTCAGAGCAGGGCGTCTCAAACTTGTTCAGAGTTTAAATTGCACCTCAGCTGTCTGGTGTACCTCCTCTTCCCCCTTGGAGATTCCTCAGCCCCATCTCCCTGCTGTTGAAGATTACAATAGGGAGGTGGTCCATGTGCCAATTCATACTGATTACATACATGGAACAGGAACGTTCAGTACTTGCTAATGTATTTTTAGTTGTCTTTAGTGCAACTTAACAGCTGGAATTGAGAAGGAAAAAGCACTGCCTTGTGAAGAGCAAGCTTTCCATTAATGAACAGCAAATGCTCTGTGGACCACCAGTGGTCCTCTGACTAGTTTGGGAAGTTCTGCCTAACAGTATAATCAGCACAAACATAGACATCTGTATGTCCATCCAAATGGACAAGCTGATTTTTCTTGCACAGTGTGTTTAGACACATTCCTATTTTGCAGTCTGTATTTTTGTTTTGTTTCTTTTCTCCCCCCATTTAGACTGGCCACACTCACTTTGAAACTCACAAACAGAATCTTCCTCAGGATAAGGGTAATCCACCCACGCCATTGAAATCTAATAATGGGATGATGTGCTATGCAAATCCAGCCATAATAGAGCCTAATGGAAACCCCAATTTTGACACAGTTAGTGTGGTCTCTGCTCAGGTATGAACATTGTTTTTTATTTAATGTATTGTTTCTCAGTCGGTTGTATAAGCTTATCTAGGAAGAAGAGATACGCTTTTATAAACTGCTCGCTCACAACTCACTTGAGCAATATGAAAAAAGCTATTTTGGCAAGGTTGCAGAGTCAGTGATGCTCTCTTTGTTAGCTGCCAAGTCAGTGCTAACATATAGCAATGTCAACCCGGGTAAGATATCAATCAGTATTTTATATGCTCATTTATTAAGATCAAATTGTAATTGTTCAGTAGCTTCTATCTTTCACATAGCAAAACCCCCCACACTTTTTTAAATTTATAATTATAGTATAACAACTTCCTACAACTATTTTTGTAGTTCTCTTGTAATCAGAGGAATATGGTATTACATTGATATATACAGAGTTTGCTAAAGAGAAAGGGCAGTGTTTCTGTAACTTCAATATATATTTAACTCTCCATTTCAAGCACTAGTTAATGGATTTCCAAGAGCTTTTATGTACAAATGTTGTTGGGTTTTACAGTAATTGTGCTACTGCATTTGTAATTGTATGTGCAAACATATAGGAAACCACATTTTCAAAGGAGACCATTTATTTTGTGAAAAGAAAAGGAGTACTTGTGGCACCTTAGAGACTAACCAATTTATTTGAGCATGAGCTTTCGTGAGCCACAGCTCACTTCATCAGATGTGTACCGTGGAAACTGCAGCAGACTTTATATACACACAGAGAATATGAAACAATACCTCCTCCCACCCCACTGTCCTGCTGGTAATAGCTTATCTAAAGTGATCAGCAGGTGGGCCATTTCCAGCACAAATCCAGGTTTTCTCACCCTCCACCCCCCCACATCACTTTAGATAAGCTATTACCAGCAGGACAGTGGGGTGGGAGGAGGTATTGTTTCATATTCTCTGTGTGTATATAAAGTCTGCTGCAGTTTCCACGGTAAACATCTGATGAAGTGAGCTGTGGCTCACGAAAGCTCATGCTCAAATAAATTGGTTAGTCTCTAAGGTGCCACAAGTACTCCTTTTCTTTTTGCGAATACAGACTAACACGGCTGTTCCTCTGAAACCTGTCATTTATTTTGTGCTTTATCTGCCTGAAGGGGTTCATTACTACATGGTGCCAGACTTCTATTTCCATCTCTGGGATACAGTAGTGGGTCCTAAATGTTCATACTCAGCAGCTCTACACTAAGCTGTGTGTTTGTGTTTTTTTTTTTAAACTTAGAACCATTCAGCAGCACAGTGAAAATTACTTACTGGCAATGATATTGAACATGCACTCCTTAGAAACTGATTTTAACCCCAGGATGTGACTTGCATGGCCCAAACTTAGAAGTGAAACAATCGATGATGCTCCTGGATGGCTATCTAGGGTTTTATAGAGGTGCTCATCAGCAGGGTATCTGAGTGCCCAAGTGAGAATTACAGGGACTGATAATATGATAGCGCCCTTTCATTTCTAATTAAGTGGTTGGGGTGGAAAGTGAGTGATTGCTTTTTAGTACCCCATTTGAAGCCCAAGTTTGTATTCTGTCCAGCTTTTCATGGATTGGTGTGTGAATTGTAAAATCCACTACCCCAGTTCTCACCCTTGGTGTTTGTCTCAGCAGATGAACCAAGGGCTAAATGGGCATTGAGATGCTATCTCACAGTCAGAGTGGTGATCCATCCTTCCCCAATTGCATCAAAGTAGATTAACTCAGTGATGTAGGAAAGCGGGTACAGCTGCTGCCTGTTCAGTGTCAGCTCTGAGGACAAAAAGCTTTGGTCTCCATTACAGTTAGTACTTTTACCTTTTAGCAGTTCTACATTAAAAAAGGGAAAGAAATCCACTGGCTTCTTTGCAGCTGTTTAATGCATCACATAATTGCTATGTTCTTTCTGCAGGAAGAGAAAACCCAAACCCAAAGTAAATGTTTAAAGGGACCCACATTGTCAGAGATTGGAACAATTGCCTGGATGATCACGCTGAGCGATGCCTTGCACAACTTCATTGATGGTCTGGCTATTGGTGCTTCCTTCACCCTCTCTCTGCTTCAGGGACTTAGTACATCCATAGCAATCTTATGTGAGGAGTTTCCTCATGAACTGGGTAAGATATTTACATTAACTCACCTGTCAGTCATGTTAATGCTGACTGAAAATGTTCTTCAGTATTTATATGAAAGAGGGCTGGGTTATAATTGTCATACAAGTTACAAATCTCCTTTCAAACCTTCAGAAAATAATCACTTAATGTCCTCTTCCACCTTTTTTTTTTCCCTAGGGGATTTTATCATTTTGATAAATGCAGGAATGAGCACCTACCAGGCTCTATTTTTCAACTTTATTTCATCATGTTCCTGCTACATTGGTCTGGTTTTTGGTATATTAGTGGGCAGCAACTTTGCTCCTAACATTATCTTTGCAATAGCTGGTGGTATGTTCCTGTACATTTCCCTGGCAGATATGGTGAGATACAATTTCATTTTATTTATTTAATGCATGCATAAGAATATAGGCATTTCCACAGGGGACCTGAATAATGGTTCATTCACTATAATTTGGTATTCTGCCCTCTGATCCTGATAGGGGATGTACAGATTCATTAGACTTCCGTTGGGTGCAACTGGAAACTTGGGTCTCACTAACCTGCCCCCAACCCAAGCTGTGAGGTCGTGACAAGCTGCCGTTCTCTCCACATTTTACAACTTACACAGCCCCACACAAGCAGAGACATATCCAGCTGCAGTTACATGAATGCTTCTCCTAGCCACTCATGAACTAACAATAGAGAGGCTTCAGCCAGTCCCCCCCCAGCCTAGGAGCCCAGAGCTGTACTGTTTTGCCCTGGTCAAAAGTCTGACCAGTATGTTTATTTCCTAGTCCACCCCTCCTTCAGTGTGGAGAGGACAATGCACCAGCCCCTGTTCCTGAGCAGATATTCCCTTGCACTTCAAACACACTGTTTTAGGTAAAAAAAATATAAAACATTTATTAAATACAGAAAGATGGATTTCAAGTCATAGCGTACAGATCAAAGTTTGTTACCCAAGAAATAAAACAAAATTGCAGGCTAAGCTCTATACCCTAGATAGGATTTGAATCAAGCAGTGTCTCACCCTCATGGTACAAACAGTTCACCAATCTTCCATACACAGGCTAGAAATCCCTTCAGCCTGGGACCATATCCCTGGTTCAGTCTTTGTTCCGAAGGTGTTTCCAGGTGTTCAGTTGTAAGGGGAGTGAGGCCAAGGGATGTCACTTCCTCCTTTTATAGCTTCCTTCATGGGGTGGGAACTTTTGTTCCAAGCAAAGTCCCCAGCCCAGTTTGTGGAAAAGTACAGGCCTAAGATGGAGTCCAGTATCACATGATCTAGTCACATGCCCTTGCATGCTTCAATGACTCATAGCAGCCATTACTCACATACTGGCTGAAGTGTCCACAGAAGAGCCCATCAGGTGAAGATAAGCTTCTTTTATGGCCTCTTGTGTTTCTTAATGGGCAGTTACCTTGGATGATTCGTCCACAATGTGCTGACTAGTCTGGATATAAACTGCCTTGTGGGTGTCACTCCAGGAGCAAACACATTTGAAATATTGGTACACCGTCAATATTCATAACTTCAGATACAATCCAAAAGGATATTATTGTATGTGCTGTCAATGTTTAACAGATCAAGACTTTGAGAATGATACCTTACAAGGCACGCTTTGCACAAAACGTATCAATTGTGTCACCATGGTAAAAAGATGGGAGTGTCAGGATATTGCTTTGGGGCACAAAGCAAATATATCAAAGTGAAAACCTTCTTAGTGCACCTAGCCAACTGTGCAACACTATATGAACGGAGAAAAATTCTCTTACTCCAGCAGGAATCGCTATTGAGAAAAAATTCTTTTGTAAACTGAGTCACAAGTCCACCCAAATTTATACATATTCAGACAGAATTATTGTCACTTATAATTTGATCACATTTATGCTAGACAAAAAACAGATAAGGTGGAATAGGTAGAGGCCTAAGTTACTGAGTTCCAGGGTACCAGGAGACTCTTCTGCATTTCATGACGGTTGTCTCAAGTCTCCGGTCTGATATTTCTGAGACTTGAGTCTTGTTCCCTTGTACCTTTTCACATTACAGATTCATTAGCCTTCCTTCACTCAACATTAAGCTTATAAAACATTGTCTTATGTAACTTTTACAGTATGCACATGCAAGCTTCAATTTACATACCTTTTGCTCTCTATACTATTTTCAGGTCTTTGTTATCTTACTCATGGTTTTTCCAATATAGGGACTAAACATTATGTTGTGAGTATCAGATAAGAGGAAGTTAATTAGTCTAAGTCCTCCAACACATAACACCACCTTTGTCCTGTAAGCATTATTGAAAGAAGTCTAGGTAAGAGAAAGATTGGCAAGACAAAAGCTAGGGCAAAGCCTTAACATAGGTACTATCCAAACTCAATCACTCTACATAATCAAACTAGTAACATTAAACTAACACAATCCTTATTTTTTTTTTTTTACGATTCAACAATTCTTTATATTTCAGTATAAGTTTGTATGTATATAATGAAAAATGTAGGATGCTATTTATGAACTGTTAGTTGAGTAGGAAAGTTATGAGGAACAATAATCTTTGATGTCAGCATTAACTTGTCTTTTCCAAACATAGGTTTCCAACTTTTTTGCTCCAACTCTAGCATCATGCTTTAAGTTATTAAAAAGCCTTGTCAGTAATCTCACCTGTTGCATTTTGAGGTGCTTTTTATTCAGTTTAGGGCTTTGGGAGTCAAGTGTTCCTCACCCCACTTATTTGTAACTACTACAGCTAAAAAATAAGAATGGCACAAAAGCAAACATCAGCCATGAGTGAAGACCCACCCTTTCATACTTGCTGATTCAGTACAAATGTAGTAACCTTTGTCTTCATAATAGGCTCCGTGGCCTATATATTTCATAAGTAAGGTGTGAAGGCTGGGGACACATAAGTTTTAGACTGGGGCTTGTTTCTGACAGCTGCAATTTGGACTCAACAGCATCAAAGTCATGTGAACTTTTCTCATGATAAGATTTTTAAAATCACAAAATTCAGAAATCTTGTTAGCTATCATTCATAAACATTACTGTCTTAGGCTCAAATCTTGGAAGACCAGCTATTCTCCTGAAATGGAACGGAGTTTTAAACCACATCTGTTCATGTAGGTTCACAGCCCAGAGTTCAAACCTGAAGCTCCTCTAAATTCCCAGAATTTGAAGGGCCTCAGGGCAAGGTGACAATTTTGGCCCACCTCGAGCTACAGCCCAACAAGATATGATTGCACAGGTACCACTTGAGGCCATTTTAGAGTCAACCAGCACACCAAGAGTCTTTCAAACTCACAATGCCTTAGTAACCTCTACAAGAACAATTTCACAACTGAAATGGTTTAATTTCACTCCAAATGCTCTTTGATATGAGATCATAAATGCAAGTACTCATGTAACATGAATATCATGCAAAAATTATGAATTGTCTTTACTTTTAGAGTAGCTCAACTTAAATTGTTGTTAAACCCATTATATAGAGAACACCCTGTCTCCATATCCATTGCTCTTCTGTTTTTAGGTTGTCCATTACAATTGTATCTGAAAAAAAAATTATGCGAGTGCTCTATACAGAGGTCTGATTTTCCACTTCTCTCCTGATTTTCACACTCCTCTGTCTAGAAGCAGGTAGGATTAATTAGAACTTCATTTCTCTTCTTGTTCTTCTCTCCCCTGTTCAGAGAGCAGGCAGAGCAGAGCTTGTTAATGACGGCCATGTGTGGGTGAGAGAGCGAGAGTGAGTGCATGTGTGTGTGGGGTGAGAGGGAGGACTTGCACAGTGATGGGCTTACTTCTGAGAAGACTGTCTTCTGCTCCCACTAGTCTTAACCTGTCTGAGGGGATTGCACTTGCCTTGGGAGTTCATGAAGGGAGAGGCAGTTTGAGCTGGCTTAATATCACCCCACTGAGAGCTTTTCAGAAAACAAACACACACAACCAACCAAGACTAGAACTTTAAACTTGAGTCAACAGTGGACGGTAGCCAGTGCCATGATTTGAGGATGGCGATGAGAAGCAGCAGCTGCTGGGCTGTCTTTGTCAGCAAGTGAACTGCATTCTGCACCATTGAAGTTGAGTGGTTTTGGATTTATTTCCGACTACACAGGTTACAATACGTGACCCTGGCTGTCACAAATTAATGGATCATTGTGTTTAGAGGTTTGTGTCTGACAGGATAGAAGGTCATCTGGACAAACAGGATGGGGTATTGTCTCCTGGCATGTTGCAGGTTGAAATAAGCTTCTCAGTTATTTTGGTGTCTTGTATCAATTCCACGAGGAGTTCTAGGTTACATACTTTTGTCCATGGTTGGGTAGGTACCCTGTATTGATGGTATTGTCTAGTTCTGAGAAGTTTCTCTCTGTACCCCATTAGCATTAGTCCTGGGTTTTTTCCCCCTGGGTTCAGCTTCAGCCAGCTCTGATCTGGTGTTGTTCAGGTGCAGGATAGCTGGAGGTAGTATAGTTTACAGGGGAGGTGAAAGAGATAAATAGCCGAGTGTCATCCACATACTCCTGGCATTTAAAGCAATAGCATCTGATAAGCTTCCCATAGGGGTTTAACGTAGACGTTCCATAGGTTGAAAGGAGCGTGGTGGAACTTTAGAGACTAGGCCCTTGGTTGCAGAAGTGCCGTTAACCATTGCTGTCCTCTGGGTGTGGTCTGTTAGGAAGGATGAAAACATCTGGGGGTACTGTCACTAACTCCTGCTAGCTCTCTAAGTCAGTCCTGCAGTATCTCATAATGTAGGTTTCAATTGCTGCAGAGAGAGGGGGAAAAAAAATGTTTGACTGGCAGGGGCCAGGAGACAGTCATCAGGACAGCCAGTATGATTTCCATGTCATACCCTCAGCTGAAGCCTGATTGGGAAATTGGCTCTTGTTAGGCGATATGAGGCTGCCTTTAATCATTTTATAAATAATCCATCCCAAGGAAAGGGAAGTTAGAGATTATTTGCCTGTAGTTTACCAGGTCTGTGCAGTTAGGAGTGGTTCTAGAACAGGGGTGGCCAACCTGAGCCTGAGAAGGAGCCAGAATTTACCAATGCACATTGCCCAAGAGCCACAGTAATACGTCAGCAGCCCCACATCAGCTTCTCCTCCCACCCATCAGCAGCCCCACTGATCAGCGCCTCCCCCTCGCTCTTTCATGGCGTGCAGGAGGCTCTGTGGGGAAGGAGCGAGGGTACTGCAGTCTTGGGGAGGGCTGGAGTGGGGGCAGAGCCAGGGGTTGAGCAGTGAGCACTCCACAGCACATTGGAAAGTTGGCGCCTGTAGCTCCAGCCTTGGAGCTGCATATTAACTTCTGAAGAGCTGCATGTGGCTCCGGAGCCACAGGTTAGCCACCCCTGTTCTAGACCTACAACATTTTTCAAGGTAGGTAGTAGCCTGCTTTTCAAAGAAAGAGTTAATAGCCTGTGTTGTTAGAGAGCCTAAATGTTCACTTCTGTGAAATATGGTTAAGAATAATAGGGAGTGGCTCATAGGGAAGGAACTATGTCCAGGATCTCCTGCTGTTTGAATGGTCCTTAAGGGAGGCATGGCATTATCTATTCCATGCTTGTTTGTTTGCTTCCACACACAAGTGCAACTTGGTCAGAGAAGGCAGATCATTCTTCAGCAGTTTGTGGAGGAGGTTGGGGGCTCTGGAATACACTACAGGTTTAAACAAACAAACAGTGTACACTCTAGCTCAGCTGGACCATAGACTTTGTATTAACTATGGCTGATGAGAAAGTGGATGTGTCTATAGGACACTGGAGCAAGTCTGAAGGAATTTCTTGTCCCAGAGACTTTCATCTTTAGCTCATGTTTTTAGCTAGTGGCTGCTTGGTCTCATTCCTTCAACAGTTCCTGTATTCGTTGGCCTGAGAACCTGGGAGATCAGTGGAGGCAGTGTGCATATGTAGGAAGGGAGGTACTGATTAGAAGCTAATGTCGCTAGCAGTGGATATTTATGTGATTATAGCATCTTATTTGGTCATCAGTGTCTTGACACTCTGGCTGTGTAAGAGCGCAGTGGAAACTTACTAAGAAAGCTTGTCCTTGTTATGCAAGAGGAAGTGTTCTGATAACCACTAGCAACAGATGGTGGTCCATCCATAGTAGCAATATAATTTTTGTGTTGGCTTTATACATATCCAGATTGAATATACGGTTCCATGTGTGGCCACAGGTGGGTAGAACCTGAGAGCAGCCTATAGTTGATAACATGCATGTGAGGAGTTCTAGGTTGTAGGTGAAAGGGAGTGTTGACATGAGTGTTAAGGTCTCCTGTCACCTTTAATGACAGAGTCGTCACTGACTGCTAGCAAACTCAACTAATTCTATAGTATGTTGCTTCAGTCTTCTGGTCCAGTTCGTTAATTATCATACTTTCTTATTGCTACATGAAACTGATTAAAAATACATCAATCTTCCTTTATTACAGCCTGTCCCTTTCGTGCATTGGTACCTTAGGTGAAAGGATAAATCTCACCGCAGAGTCATTGTTCTTTCTGTCCTGATTCCCACCAGCTCATCAACACCCCTAAGAGCTCACTTAGGTGTTCCAGTTCTGAAAGGATGTATGCATTTTCAGTTCCACGGTGGTAGTTTGTAGATGTGCCCCCAGAATCCTTATTTTGCATTCCCTAAAAGACCCTAGAGAAGTTCCTGACTGCAGCAGTGTTTGAAATGACAGACCATAACATCTTTTTTATTATGATTGTGTAACTTGGCAAGATAGCAGCAGCTGCTTGTATTAACAAGATAGCAGCAGCTGGCCTAGTAGATGGACCCCCATAGATTCCTGATGTCATATGAAGGAAGTGGTTCAGATCTGGATGACATCTCTAGATTACAGCACAGGAGAGACCACTATTTCAGTTTTCCCATCATTGGTGAAATGGGCCCTTTGACCTGTCCCTACCACTAACTCTCCTTTCTATTAGGGTTAAGATCCAAACACAGCTATAAAGTACAAAATAAAAATCACTATCAAGATGCTAAATTACATATTCTACCACAAGATGGCAACTGTTACCTAAAAAATAAACCCCTCTCTTCTAGTTCCCAGAGATGAGTGACATGCTGAGAGAGAAAGTGACTGGAAGGAGAACAGATTTAACCTTCTTCCTCATTCAGAATGCTGGTTTACTAACAGGATTTGCTGCTATATTGCTGATTACCATATATGCAGGAGACATTGAGTTGGAATAATGAGATTCTGAAGATGGCACTGATAATGAAGGATATTAGTAAATTAGAAATGGAAAAACTCTTGAAATCCATAAAGGGACTTTAAATTCATCTACCTGATTTAAAACAATGACCCTGTTTTCTTCTGCAAATCATAGAAAGTTAGCAGCTTCTTTTAGGACTCCCAAATCAGTCCTATAAAATGGGCCATCAACTTCTGAGTATTACAAGCAATGGATTCAACACTTGTGAAGGTGCCAGACATACCTACACAATGGTAAAAGAGGATATTATATTCAATGGAATTAAGCAGGAGGCAGCTATATGTATTCCATATGACTTAAAAAAAAAAATCGCCAGGATGGAAATTAGTACAAAAGAAAATGGTAAGGTTCATACTCTTAATTTAACTGTGATGAAAACTAACCAGCTTGGAAACTGCCTGCTTTCATGACTTGTGTTGCAGGGTTTCCCTATAAGCATGTAAAAACCCCCAAATGATTTCATAATAGATAGAAATGCTTCTAAGATTCTAATTAACACTGGAAGGAAAGAGAGCAGTTAATGCTTTTGATCTTTTCTCTTTAAGTGCACTAAGAGATTGTGGATTTATTTTGAGAACAATTTTTTAAAAGTAAAAACTTGGTATTAAATTTGACAAATTATGAATTCTGTAATGTTTTAAAAGGATTGTGTATTTTAAGTTCTATAAATACTTTGCCTTGAAATGTTTTATATTCAGATATATATATCAAGTTCCACAGATATCACTCTGGAGAAAAAAAATTAATGTTTGGTTTAGTTTTTGTAAGATCTCATTGACAAATGGCACTAAGAAAAAAATAATTAATGTCAGCAATTAAAGAGTTTTTGTAATGAGTAGTTTCCTTGTACAAAAGTTCAGCGTAGCAAGGAAAATATACATTTTTGAAGAACCAATCCTGCATTCCTTGGACTCTCAAAATATTAATTTTTATTGTATCAGTTTTCCAAAATCATGCTGGCAAGAACTCATTTTAAAAAAAACACAAACAACACAACTGGCCTGGTATTGTGGGTTGGAGTGAGAGGAAGGAAATACATCTAGTTTTTCTTTTCAATTACCACTAATCTTTGGAAGGAGAAAAAATTCAGTTTTATAGTAATTATTTATGTTTCTCCTCTTGTTCAATGACAGCTTTACCATTTCAAAGTAAATACGGTCTCCCACCTCACTTCCTACCTGTAGAGATTGGAATTTTCCCCATTTGTTAAAATCTATCTTTGAGGCAATAAAATTGATTTGAATATTTTAATTGTATCTTGGTTTATAATTACATTATATAAATGTTACACTTCAAGGTTGCTAAAGGATGGAACAAGTTTAAGGCAAACTGTACGGGAATGCTAAATGTTATTGGTTAGGCTTGATTATTTTAAAAATATGTATACAATATAAATATTTCATACAGTTTGCTATATAGAAACTGTATTTATCAGCCATCCAAATTTCAGGTCTCTGAAAGGAAAGGTATCCTGACCTCACTCAATATTCTCTCTCTCTCTTTTATAAAAAAAATATCATTCTGTTTATTGGCTCCTTTGGTTTTATTTCCTTCTACTGTGTGATGATGATGAGAAGAAGACAGAGCAAGCCTTCAGTGATTAGTCCCTGGAACAGCTACGGTTTTTATGCAGGTGATCACTCCCCATTGATCAAATTATATGCTCATGTAGCTCTTTTCATCCATAGAGCTGATGACACTTTGCAAAGGAGATTAAATATGGTCTCTGTGTTACCAGTGAGGTAACGGAAGGGCAGACTTCAGATGACTTGCGCACGGTGTCACAGCAGGTCAGGGACAGAGCCAGGAAGAGATCTCAGGTCTGACTTACAGCCTAGATTCATAGATTCCAAGGCCAGAAGGGACCACTGATCATTTAGTCTGACCTCCTGTATAACACAAGCTATAGAATGTCTGTAAAATATATTCTTGGACCATGTCTTTTAGAAAAAACCTGATCTTGATCTAGAGAGAATTCACCACAACCCTTAATTGTTCCAATGGTTAATTACTCATGGTTAAAAATTTACACCTTATTTCCACTCTGAATTTGTTTAGCCTCTGCTTTCAGTCATTGGATCATGTTATACCTTTCTCTCCTAGATTGAAGATGCCATTATTAAATATTTGTTCCCCATGTAGATACATAGACTGTAATCAAAGCACCCTTAACATTCTCTTTCTTATGCTAAATGGGCCCATCACTGTAAGGCATGTTTTCTAATCCTATAATCATTCTCTCGGTTATCAACATCCTTCTTGAACTGTTGACACCAGAACTGGACACAGTATTCCAGCAGTGGTTGCACCAGTGTCAAACAAGAGGTAAATAATCTTTATTTAGACTCTAGATTCCCCCGTTTATGCATGCAAGGATTACATTAGGCCTTGTGTCTGCAACACTACACTGGGAGCTCATGTTCAGCTGGTTATCCATCAAGACCTCCAAATCTTTTTGGGTCACTGCTTTCTAGGCTAGGGTCTCCCTTCCTTTAAGTATTGAGTTGTGTGTGATAGCAGGGCTAGTCATTTGATACTTCATTTTTCTATCCCCGCACCCTTAAAAAAAGGGGTATGTATTTGGATTCTAGGAGTGTCTGAAATATGCTAGACTTTTGTCCATACACAAAGGAAGATATAGTCCCTGCCCCATACAAGTCCTTCACTTCCATGTGGAATATCAGGTACAGCTTAGCAAACAAAAGCTGACAATTTAAGACTGTGGGTGGACACTTGGAAACATGGGAATAAATCAAGGGAAGAGACTTGTACATTCCTTTCCACTTTCACATACTGCCTACAACACTGTCGATTACAGACTCCAATGCTCCTTGAAGCTTTCACTTGGTCCAACAGATACCCGAAAACAATAATGTATCTCAGCTTCAAACCTGATCAGTAATGCAAAGCCTTAACAGTGCCCTTGTACGGTTTTATATCACATGTCAACAGATCAGTACATCTGTCACACAATCCATGCATCTAAGATGTTATACCTTGACAGTGGCCTTAGCCATGTTTCTCTCTTGTGATGTGTTTGCACTACCCCAGATATGGATCCAGCTTGGTGCCATGTTCACAGTTATGGCTAAAAAGCTATAAGAGGCTCCGCAGACAAACACTACCAATTGGCATGTGAGAAGCAACAATATGGACAAAAGACAGGTCCCAGATTTCTTCCAGTAGGAGTACAAAGAAAAAGTGTGACAATCCAGTGAAAACAGGCTTGAGATTTTTGAACTTATTTTTTCTGTACCAATTCATTTAATGCATCTGTTAAACTGAACTTTGGACTCCACCTTAACTGTGGAATCATGACCAGTGCTACCACAAATTGGGCAATGAATGGCTGTCTGTCTACTCAGTGTTCTCTCACTCAGGTAAGTGGAGGATTAAGCATGTGTATGTTAATAGCTCATTCTTACAGACCACTTATACTAATACAAACGTACATTTCAGACAGCAAAGCTTTCCTATTGAAACTGCTGGTTTCATCATCTTTAGATATACAAATAGGTTTACATCTTCAAAGGTCTCCCACACTATTAAAAAGTTTCTAGGTTTGCCTGATCGTGAATTTTGAGTTGTGTGAATTCTCATAAATCTAGGCCTTAGCAGGGAGAAAAGTTTTAGAAAAGGGACAAGTTTCTCACCTGTGAAATCCTAATGAAGCGCAAATTCAGTGAAGTCAACAGGGTTGCACTAGTGTATTTTGGCCCCAGATATGCTACTGTAACTTAATTTGGGATTGTATGATTGTGTACGTGTTTGCTAGAGCTAGGTCATTAACTTGGGATTTAAAACATGCAACAGATCTTTTGAATTCAGATGGTCCCTTACAAGGGTCAAACAGCTTTTTAAACAATCCAAGAATTGCCTTGGAATCTAGTTTGTCTGCAAAGCAGAGAGTAAGCCATTTATAACATGAATGAGAGAGGCAAAGGAACCCCCTGTACAGCTGAGTGGGAATCTGGTCTAGGAGGATTACTAAATGTGGCAGATCAACCTCAGATGTTTGGGCTGAACAACCAGCCACCACTTACACCAAAACAGCCGTGTTGTGACAGGACAACATGCTAATTGGTCACTTACTAAGGATTCTACTCAGAATTCCTTAACTTAGGCCTGCTCCCATTGATGTCAATGGGATCTTGCCTGAGTGAGGACTGAATAAAGATGGAAAGATCTGACCCTAGATAAGCATGTTATTTAAAGGAGGAAGTTTGAGAAGAGAGACTGTAACTTCAATTGTCAGTGTACAAACTGCTACCAATCTACACAGTATGAGAGGACCAAATCTAGCTCTTTGTTACATTAATATTCCCTGTGCAGCGTCCCCCCCCCGGCCATTGGTTCCAATGGGAGTTGTGTACATTTATACCTAGTGGGAGATTGTGGCTCCATTATAATAGCCACAAGATTCACAGAATAGCATAGCTGCCTTATCAACTCCTGCAGTACCTGATGCTCATTCTTTCTGTAGAGTTTAGAGGAAACTCCCTCCGCTATCTCACAATTCAGTATATATTGGTGTGACAAGTTAAATGAGCATGGCTAAAATCAAAAGCAGACAGAAGGCCTCATGGCTGCTAGAGATAGATACAACAAATGAAGCATCTGCCCATAGTATGGGTACATAATGTGTTTGGGATTTCATTCCCAATACATTTACCTTCTTATTCCTATACAGTATCTTTACACTTCTTATTGCAATCCATATAAAGAATATGGCATAATTACATATTGACTCAATTGTGTAAATTTAACTGAGCAATAAGGTCTGTGAGTAATATCTTTTATTGGACCAACTTCTGTTGGTAAGAGACAAGCTTTTGAGCTTACACAGAACTCTTCTTCAGGTCTGGGAAACACATACTCAGAATTTAAACTAGTGATTATTAGTAACTAGTTGGATAATGGCATCTGTATCCAGTTCTTTATCTTGTGATCAGGTCTTGTATGGGGAAAGGGATATTTGCCAATATCCTTGCTTGATTTTGAAGTAACAACCCACTCAAGTTAAAAATCTTCAACTTGCTTTCAGATTTGGTTCCTTCCTGTGCTTCACATGTAAAATATTTCTGTTTGGATTGTCTTTGTGAAATCCACTATGAAGAAAATTCTGGTACCATAATTTGTATAATGACAATACTCAGCTCTTGTTTTATATAGTTCTTTTCATCAATACATCTTAAAAGATGCCATTCTCCAATGATAAAATCCAGTCCTTCCATACATGGGAAGCTTATAATTTCTGAAGGACTCCTGGGTTAGGTTGGAAACTCCTTTAAATCTGCAGCTTCTCAGTGCTGCTGTCTGTCTTTTGTTGGCATTTTACCCAGTAACTCATGGCTGAGCAGCAGCCGCCACAAATTGCAGTCTGACTTGCTACTCACTCTATTAGCAAGTGCTGGGGAGGAGGAAAGGAATATCAGATGCCCTGATAACATTGCTAAGGAATGCTAGGAGAACACTGCCAGCTGAGGAGTAATCACATAATACTATCAATGTTCAATAATCCCAACTCATTTTATGAAACTGGCTTTGGGAAGACATGAGTTTTCCATTAATTCATTTAAAAAAAAAAAGGATTATTACTCCAGATGTTTTGCTTTGCTGAACACAAAGTAGGTAGCTATGGCACGGTGCCTCAGACTTTTGGAACAGAATTATATGCAGCCCAGTCACTTAAAGCATAGACATCCTCAGCCATCTCCACCTGGCCTGGTTCTTTGGAGGAAGCTATACAACAGGGACATTCTTCCATGAGAAAAATATTCCAATTATAAGCATCATGGGGATATCTTAAATTAATCAGGCATAGCTAGCAAAGGGAAGTTTTTATGCAATTTTATAAAATATAGCCTTTGCATAAAGCCTACAAAAGCTACATTAAATTCTCTCCTCTTATTTCAATCCACTGGTCAAAACTACTGCAGGTCCCATTGCACACTAGGCACAACAATTTAAAAAAATAGAATAGAGTTAATCTGTACACAGAGCATTTCCCTAAATAAGACTCAGTGCTGGCCCACGAACTTGTGTGTTTTTATTCTCATTTATTTTATTCTTACTATCACTGTAAACTGGAGTTATTTTTTTTATTGTAACCCAGCTCTGTAGCTGGTTGAAAAGCAGGGGGTGGGAAAATTGTGAATATTGTCAACTTTTCCAAATATTTAAAATATTTTTGAAATCTCATTAATTTCAAAATCTGAAAATGTCAACCAACTGATAGAATAGCCAAATTCAGCTTTAGCTTAATGCCAATTACAGATATCCAAGAACTATGTATTCATTGCCCAAATTAATGCCCGGCTTGTGTACAGTACAGACTACAAGGGTGTAATTGCAGCATGCACTAGCATAGTGCTCTAACTCCTCCACATGGATACTGCTGGTGCAAACAGGTCTAAGTTAATGCAAACTAGGTACCTTTTCGTTTATGCCCGCGGTATCCACACAGTGGAGTTATATCACAGCATGCTAGCGAGTGCTGCAATTCACACTGCTGTAGTTTGAGCTGGTGGTGTAGACATAACCTCAGTTGAACTACCACATTGCTAACAATCTCTCAGGCTTGTACAGAAAACAGGAATCTGTTTGACACTATTGCGGCCTGAGGATTTGCACCTCCCAGTCTTCATGCCAGACTTTAAAGTCATTTCTATCTAATCTTCTGGGTTTACCTGATCTAGGGGATGAACACCCCTGAAAAGGTTATTTTCTTTCCTGGCGCTTTTATTTCACAATCCAGAATGGGTATTTTTCTGTGTGGAATGTACAGAAGAGAACAAAAGTAACAGTTCCACTTCCCTCTTAACCCCATGCAGGTATTGAGCACAATAGCAGCAACAGTTTTGTCAAGATTGGTGTGGAGAGCTAGTCTGGGAAAAGGGACTGGATTGTGGCAGACGGGACCATACCTGGGTAGATAGGCTGCTGGTGTGAGTAAGAGGCCATGTCCCTCACTACAGGATGGTACAAGGGCCTGTCACAATTGCAGTCTCTGCACTCAAGGAGCTCAGAAACAGCACACTCTGTAGTGCCAGCAGTGCGTCGTCTCCCAATGATCCCATGTCCTTTTGCACTAGCCTGAGTAAGAGGCAAGGTGTAGGGCAGGGAACAAGCTATGTACCCTATAATATAACATAACTTCACAGTTTGCTTGCTCACCACATCAGTTGGCCCAGTCTCTCCCAGGTACCCTATCAGTGGCTAAATGCCACATTTAAGTCCTATGTGAACAAAGCCCAAGCAAAACAGCTGTGCCAGGGGAAACTGTAAGATGAAATGAGCAATGAGGTGGAGTCTTCAACTACAAAATAGCGCCAAGGCCCTGTGTGGTTCCTACACTAATTCTGGGCTACGTAGACCCAATGACTATATGCTATTTGTGGATGTGAAGTCCACTTCTCTGCACTGAACATGCCCCTCTGTCTCACAGGCAGACCCTTTACTGCTGTCCTCTGCAGGGACTGGCCAGAGAGAGGATATAGGAGAACCACTGCTTCCTCCCCAAGTCTGCCTGCTTTGGCTCCTCTGTTAGCAGGACCAAGGAGAACCTCAGTTCTATTTGTGTTTGAATTTTGGAATCTTAGTTTTATAGTTGTCATGTTCCAAGAGGACCCTGAGCTGAAACGAATGGCATATACCACTAGACCACATTTGTTTTTGTGCTGCAGAATGTCTGAGATGCAAATACAATTTGTAGACTCCCTGACCTGTGTTTTAAAAATGATAGATATTAAGCTCAGACATTTGCCATTCACCGGTTCAATTTTTTCATTCCGCCTGCACAATTGCTCTTTGAGGTAATGAGTCCTGAAATCAAAAGACCTGCGATTATCCATATAGCATCATCAGGTTCCAGATCACAGTTGCCAGCATCAGGCTTTTTTCCCCCTTCTAATTTTCCCCCGCACAACATTTGAAAGAAGAAATCCCTGGAATTGGGTGAGTACATCTGTTTAGTAGAACTGGGGCCAAAACTGTCAATTTAACAATCCCTGATGCACAATGGTTTGTATCAGGCAACAGGCCCATCGGATTTAATAACGACTAGGGAGATCTACTAAAGTCAACAAATTGGGAAAACATGCTTGTTTAGTGCAATAAATGCTCAGTGTACATTCCGATTACATACTGCAGGAGCAGATATTTGAGCAGTTGATTCACAGATTCCAAGGCCAGAAATGACTATCATCATCATCAGTCTGATTTCCTGTGTAGCACAGGCCATAAAATGTCTGCAAAATAATTCCTAGAGCAGATCTTTTAGAAAAAGAGCCAGTGTTGATTTAAAAATTGCCAGTGATGGAGAATCTACCACAACACTTGGTAAGTTGTTCCAATGGTTAATTACTCTCACTTATAAGTTTGCCTTATTTCCACTCTGAATTTTTCTAGCTTCAACTGCCAGCCACTGGAGTGTGTTCTACCTTTCTCTGCTAGACTGAGGAGCCCATTATTCAATATTTGTTCCCCATGTAGGTACTTGGACTGATCGACTCACCCCCTAACCTAAATAGATTGAGCACTTTGCCTCTGTCATAAGGCATGTTTTCTAAGGCTGTCTACACTAGCACTTTTATTGATAAAACTTTTGTCAGCTAGGGGTGTGAAAACCCCCCCACCCCTCTAACTGACATAAATTACACCAACAGAAGTGGCGGTGTGGACAATGCTATGTTGGTGGGAGACGCTCTCCTCCTGACATAGCTACTGCTGCTCGTTGGGGGTGCATGCCCGTCGGTATAGAGTGGCTACACAGGACACCGTACAGCGGTGCAGCTGTGTTGCTGCACAGGGTCGAGTGTAGGCATAGCCTAATTCTTCAATTATTCTTGTAGCTCTTATCTGAACCCTCTCCAATTTATCAACATCCTTCTGTTCTGCTGTCAACAATTCCAGGACACAGAATTCCATGAGTAGTTGCACCAGTGTCAAATAACCTCTCTACTATTACTTGAGATTCCCCTATTTATGCATTCAAGGATTACATTAGCCGTTTTGGCCACACTATTGCACTGGGAGCTTATGTTCAGCCAATTGGTGGTGGTGGGAGACAATCTTCTTTAGTTGCTGCTTCTTAGATAGGGTCCCCCACCCTGTAAGTATGGACTACCATCGTTCCTAGATTTATACATTTAGCCATATTAAACAATATGTGTTTGCTTGTGCCCAGTTTACCAAATGATCCAGACTACTATGAATCAGAGACTGGTCCTCTTCATAGTTTACCACTCCCTATTTTGTGTGTCATGTGCAAGCTTTATCCAATGATGATTTTTTTCCCTTCTAGGTCATTAATAAAAATGTAAATAGCATAGGCCTTAATCCAGTCCCTCCAGGACTCCACTAGAAACATACCTGCTTGACAATGATTCCTTGTTCAGAATTACACTGAGACCTATCAGTTAGCCAGTTTTTAATCCATTCAATGTGTACCATGTTAATTTTATATCATAGTAGTTTTTTTAAAACAACTTGATTCTGCATGACCACTTAAGTGCCTTACAGAAGTATTAGATCAAACAGTTACCTTTATCAACCCAACTTGTAATTTTTCTCAAATATCTATTGTCCATGAATCCACATGGATCGGTATTAATTTTAATTATACTCCTTTAAATCTTTAATAAATCAAGTCCTGTATAAGCCACTCCAAGTTGGAAGTATATATTTGAGAATGGTCAGACAGTCTCCAAAAGTAAGGAGTAGAGCAGGTCAGGACTCCCTGCAACCAAAGCCCCATCCCCCCAGAAATTCACCCTGATTTTTTCTTCCATGAACTTCCTCTTACACCCTCTCAATGCTCCAGCAATAGATTAGAGCACCATGCTCTTTGGGGGAGGGGGGGGGGAAGCTTAAAGCCCCTAAATCTGACCTAGCCTTCGCTCCATCAATCTGCTACAAAGCATTCAGGAAATGAGAATTTTAAGAGCTTTGTTTTTTGTATTTTTAACATAGTATGTAATTCGTTATATCTACGCATTCAGTATCTTTGCCACACAGCTTATATATTTGCAACGTCTATGAAATGCTTCATGCATGTGTTTTTGATATCACAGAGGAAATGGAAGAGATGCCTCTAGGGCCTCGTCCTCTGTGAAATGGGCTAACTACAAAGACAACTGACAGTCTAATTGAAATTGGCTACTCATGTAAGGTGCTGAGCACCCTTGAGTTTTTAAGACCTCATCCTGCAAGTTGTTAAAACGGGCTGCCGTAGAAAGCAGGAGGATTGGAAGATAAAAAAGAAATGCCTGTTGCTAGCTCAGCTGGTTTTGTTTGGAATTTTCTCTGAATTCATGTTTTGTGTTGAAGACTTTCAGTTGTCTTGCTAGTTAGCCCACGTGAAAGGTTTGCAGGATTGGGGCCTAATGTACTTTTATATCGAGTTTCCATTACCAAGTAATCAGTTTGCAAAATATTTGGAAAATTAAAAGCAATATTACTGTTTTAATGTATTTTCACACCACTTCAATTTTTGGGGGACTTTCCAGATAGGCCCAATTTAGGCTAAATACTAAAATAGCTATAAAGGGGCCCAATCCTATTCCCACTGGAGTCAATGAGAGCTTTGAAATTCACTTCATTGGAAGCAGTATCAATCTCCCCCCCTCACCCCATGACTACTGATTCATAGGTTAGAGCAGCACTGTTTTCTATGCATTTTGTATTTTAAGTGTGTATCAAAGAGTTAACTTGTTTACAGCAAGTATTCTCTAATTTCTCTTCACAAAGTCAAGGTACTCCCATGAAGAAAACAAGTTATAGTTTGAAAAAATGGAAGGGGAGCAGTGATATGGGCACATTACAAATGTGGATTCTGTTCTGAATACAGAAGTAGTACAATATTTTCCTCCAATACATTTTGGGATAGTGAGGTAGTACGTAGTCCCAAATAGCGGCTGGTTTTCAGAGTTACTTAGCACTTGCACATCCACCTGAAGTCAACAGGAGTGACAGTGCTCAGTAGTTCTGAAAAAAATCAAGCCCCTAACTTGTCATGAGATCCCTCTAACAGGTATATAGTCACCTGAACTATGGGTTAACTTTACTGAACATCACTCAGCTCTGCTAGTGTCTCCAGACAGAGGAAGCATTACCAGCCTTGACAGTAGCCCTCAGCCAAAAGGAAGTAGAAGTATATGGTGTATTCACTTAGTGCAGAGATTTTCTTTAAAAATAACCACCATGCAATTCAGCATGATCGGCAGCCCCTGCGGAGGAGAATTTCACCGGCAGCTTCAGGTCATGACTGATGTTCATTAGTAAAAATCTTGTTGTATGCCTGTCCACCACTGTGGCTAACTCAGACCTGTGCGTCTCTTGTCACAGTTCAGGGCAACTGAACCTGTATTCCCCCTTTTCAGTCCAGCAAGGACTCTAATGCTCCCCACTCCTCAGCGGTCATCGCTCGTGGGTGCAGACCTCTCTCCCTCCCTCCTGGCCAGGATTTCCCCCAGGCTTTCCTCCCTGTCTATTCCATTATTCCTAGCAAGTCAGACTGCCTAAACATGCTAGCACCTGTACTTTGCTCTCTTTGAAGGCTATAAACAATGTGATTGTCTACAGTTAGTCACCACTTAGCTGTTTAAGCAAGCACATTTATTCTTGAGGTGAAAGGGTTATAGAGAAAACATTAAACATAATAAAAGCCTACATGGATGTTAATAAGCTTATGAGAGATCATACCTCTGCCTGTACCTTCCCCAACTCCAGCAGTAGAGATCAGTCCTTCAAACACCACAAACTGGTTTTTCACTGGTTCCAATTTCATAAAAGCTTTAGCTAAGAGCAAGCACATCATGCATCAGTCTTTCCATTATACACTTGGGCCTTAGCTCTTCAGATTCTGGGAACAGGTAATCAGGAGACAACAGTATCCTCAGGAGATAGCTTCACAAGGCTGAGCTTTTGCATAAACGGAGGTGGGAATTTGCATTTACCTCCCACTAGAGATACCCAATTGACTGTTTGTCAAAGTCCATTCTTGTCTGCCACATTGTTCAATACAGTCCTTTGATTACCCAGGCCCACAATAATACATTAGCCATTCACTTAATACAAAGGATTCTAGAGATAGGTCAGGTTAACTCAATATGATTTTTCAGTGATATTACAGGTAACTGCGATATCTGTCATCTTCCTCTTTCATGTTTGTTAAGTTACCCATAAAGAATAAGTAGTGAAATAAATGTAGTTATCTAGTTTGTGTGAAGGAGCTTTAGAGATATGTATTACTCCTTTTTCAGGTTACTTATTTAAATCAGTTCCTTTGATTAATGTAAACAGTCTCAGGGTGAGCCAACTAGCTCCCAGTCTCTTTCCACCCCGTTGCCCCCAGTTTTCTAAATACTTCTTGTAATTTAATGGAATCGGTACTCTGGAGTATGGACCATTTTAATGGGCTATTGTAGAATAACAGCTGCCCAGCCTTTTGGTTGTAAAATGCTGGTCACACTTTACAATAACTAAGCATTAATTAAAGCTAAATTATATAGTGCCATTTGTCTGACACTCCTTACTACATGCATCAGACCAGATGCAGAGAAAGAATCCATCACGATTAATGTTTACATGATGATATTTATTTAATCAGTGCCAAAAGAGTAATCACGCTATGTTCAGAGATTTTATAATTTTTCACCTTGCTTGTGTTAATGAAATCAAAGCTACAGCTGCTATTGAATTGCCAAATAAGTGAGGTGTACATTCTGCCCCGGGACTTTGTTTTTATCAAGTTAATCTGAAAAACTACAGCTCTGTGGAAGTTATTTTGTCTGCAGTCCTATTGTGACACTTACTCTTCCAGTGATTACTAAATCTATGCTTGTTTGTCTTACCATATTTTACCATCACCTAGTAGCCCATATATGCTGGCAGAAAGGAGCTTTTCCATATATTGTCAACAGTAAAGCGCCTAAGTCTGCAATTTTACTTCAGCAGGATGTCTGAGGGTGCAGGGAAATGCAGGACTGGTCCCTAAAGATATGTGCGCTCATCATCTTCACACATGAAAAAGATCTATGTGCCTTTTATAAAGCCCACTGCAAGATTAGGCACATCAGTATAATGTGGTACTGGTTTAATATAGACTTTGTAATACCACCTATTGAGCCATCACTTCTCACAGAATGCTTCTCACCAGTTGGACTACAGCCTCAGCTATGCTTAGCTTTTCACACGTTATGTTAGGATCACAGGTGGGAAGGTACTCATCTCTCTTGACTACAAGCCGAGTGCCATCTCCCATGAGCCACACTGACATAGCATGAGGTAGAAACTCATGGGGAACAACAGTCTTCTCCACTACGTCCACTAATATTAAACATAGCTATCTTGCTGTCTATAAGCCTGCAATGTTTGTGTCTTGAACAGACAGCCTGGCAAGTTTACACTAACATTCCAGTTTTTATATACTTAGTAGAGCCAAGATGACAATTTTGCTATTAGTGGATGGAATTGGCTATGAAACACCGTTTAAGGAATGCTGATTAAGACTAAAGTAACTGAACTTTCTTTTTCTTCTCCCCTCTGAGCAAAAAAACATATAGGGACAGACAACAACAACAGTAGAAGTGAAAGTCAGGACAATTCATTATTTCCCAGGACACAATTACCAATATAATTGCACCACAGTAACAGTAATTATTGTAATTACTTCTATTTACATAAATTCTGTGCTAAATACTGTAATTAACATTTTGGGCACACTGTGATTTGTAGCTTGTGAAAAGAATGATGATTCAAGAAGAGCTTTCCCCTAGCACTGAGAATAGTTAGTCCCCCCTTCTCCTCACATGGCTAAGGAATTACTTCTGTACTTTCACACTTGAAATAATGATGGAAAAACATCTTTCAGCTGCAGAAGGAAAGAGAAGTGCAGTCAGAATGCACCGCTGGTGCAATCAGACGTATGGTCTGTAATTTTCCTGGGGTTGTCCTTTTCTTCCCCAAGTTGTTACTTATTATGTTTGGGTGCCCAAAGGAGTGGTAGGTGCTGAACAGAAAAAGCTAAAGACAAGATCCTGCCCCAGATCTTACATGTACACCACAAATTTATGTGCAGTTGTACATGGGGAGGCATACCTGCATTAACTTTAAGCTAGCTAGCATGGGTGGCAATAGTTGTGAAGATGTGTCTGCAAGGGATAGCTGCCCCACTAGGTGTCTGCTGGGGACCCTGGAGATGTATGTGGGTTGCTAGCCCACAGTGAAGAGGAGAGTAAGCAGGAAAGTAGCATTCTCCCCCACTCCCCCATTCCTTTGCATGGATTACGTAGATGGATGGTGTGTGCACAGAAGGAAGAGCAGGTCTGGAGGGGCCTTTACTTCTCCTCTCCTGTCTAGGTGGGCCTGGAAAAGACCTGGCCCAGACCACTTCCTCTTGGAACAAGGGGGGAACCCAAGAAAGGAATCATAATAGGGCTTGCAGGGAACAAGAAGTCCTGAGGGGGTGGTTGTTACGGAAACCCAGAGGTAACAGAATAATTGATTGGAGACCAGGGCACTTGGGGAGGAGGGGCAAAGCTGTTGCTGGGAGGAGAGAATCTGGAAGAGGGAGGAAAGGATAGAGCTCGAAGGCTTTGGGGGAGCCCGAGAGGGCTGTCGTGGGCATGACAGATCAGAGCCATACTGCTCCATTCTCCCTCCATGCCTTTTCAGGCCATGACCCCCATTCTCTCTCCTTTCCTAACCCCCCTTCAGACTCCCTCTCCTCACTGGCCTTCCCCTCCCTACCCACAAGCCAAAAGAGATCTAGAAGTCAGATGCTGGCTGAAGCAGCCCCTGGTGACTGGCCTGGGAACTGTGCCTTGTGCTCACATCCGGGTGGATGCATGGATGACTAAATGTCACATAAAATGCACGATGGTTGGCAGCCCTGGAACAGATCTGCAAGAGACAATAGGAAGGAGTTCTCCTTCTTAAAGGATTATCACTCAAGCCCAGCTCCTGCATGAGGAGCAGAAAAGATGTTTTTCCTCTTGATAAGTATGGTCTAAAGCAGTGATTCTCAAACTTCTATACTTGTGATCCCTTTCACACAGCAAGCCTCTCAGTGTGACCCCCCCCCTTATAAATGAAAAACACTTTAATATATTTAACACCATTATGAATGCTGGCGGTGAAGCGGGGTTTTGGCAAGAGGCTGGCAGCTCGTAAACCCCCATATAAGAACCTCATGACCCCTGAGGGGTCCCAACCCCCAGTTTGAGAATCTAAAGCTAACGTTTTTCCAGTTTGTGCTCTGTGAATGAATAAATAGCCCTGAAAATAGCATCTCTGCAATCCCTTTTGTACATGGCTCTACACAGTAGCCATGCAAGTGTGGAACTAGGCAGTGGGAACATTGTAAAGGGCTGACTGATGTGCTGCAATTGTAGGCTGGAATGCTGGGGAGGCACCCACTGTGATGCATCTGCAGTGAAATTCTCCAGCCAACAAATGATAAAAAGTGAAGCCAACGGTGGGGCAAGCAGCTAGAATCACTCTAGGCTCTGGAGAATGAGTTCTCCCCAAACTGCCAAAGCTTGCTTTCAATAGTTAAAGTGAGGATCACACAGCTGTTTCAGACACTGCCCAAGTCAGTTCCTACACTGGGCCACTGATGTGCCCAGCCAAAGAGCTCTCACTTGAACTGCTTGTAGAATGCCCATTCTGGGAGCCATGAGTGAACTGCAAACAAGGAATACAGGAGCTGTCCCCAGCCCAGTCCCTCATTTTGAAGCACCAAAGGTCATGACTACCACTGCAAACAAAAAAAAAAAAAAAAAAAAAAAAGGTCTGCAGCAATGAGTCTTAGAGCCCAGGTCAATTGACTTGGGCTCATGCTATGGGTCTAAAATAGTGTAAATGGCCAGGTTTTAAGATTCTCCCACCTCACCAGGTTCCAGAGCCCAGGCTCCAGCCTGAGTGGAAACATGTACACTGATATTTTTAGCCCTGTAATTTGAGCTCAAACCAATTGACCTGGGTTCACACGTGCTGCTGCTTTATTTTTTTTTTTTTAAAACCCACACAGTGTAGATGTACCCCAGAAACAAAACTCCAAAAGACAGTCTACTGTTCACAGAATCAGAATTAAAGAACTTGTTGCCAGGTGTTTTGCTGCTTCTGCCTGTGGCTCATGTTCCATTGCTGTCACTAATCCAGCAGGTTTTATATCTAAAAAAGGCTACCTTTGGAAAACTGACAGAAGGAGCATGACAAATAATGCAGAGGTATACAGATCTAGACTCAGGAGACAGCATAGTAGTGTACAATGGTAAAGGGAAGCTAAATCAGGCATTCCTATCCACTCTTGCTTATGTGCAAGAACAAAAAGGAACAGCAATGGAAGATATTTAAAACGGATTTGTTTATTAAAAACACCACACATGATTAACCTGGGGCACTTATTGCCAAAGATACAACTGAAATCATAGGAGGATTAAAAAAATATTAGGTATTTATATGAATAATGAGAATATCCACAGTTATGTAAATAAGGCATATTGTAGCATACTGTATGCTTCTGGGAATAAGTCAACAGCTAACAGATACAGTTAAGAAGAAATGTCAATTGTCCACCATAAGATATTCTGTACCTTTCTCTGAAGCATCTGGTACCGGCTATAGTCAGACAGGATGCTGGACTAGATGGAGCACTTCTCTGATTTGGAAGGCATTTGTGATGTTCTTAACAAATTAGCAAAGGGAAATATTGGTAAGGTTTCAAACCATAGAGAAAAGTAGACTAAATAAGAGTTTAGGTAAGCTGGGAAATACATGTTGAAAAAATAAATATTTGAGATTTGTCCCCCCCAAATCATTTAAAATATTATATGAAAGGGGTCAGAAAAAAGGGTATGTGAGATGGTAAAGAAAGAAATAAGGGTTCTGAAACCAGGAGGAGATATGCTATCCTGGACAAGAACAGAAGAACCAAACCTTGATTGATTGTGGTTGTCAGTTATTTCTCAGTGAGTGTTCTATACTGAAATGTGTCAGAACAAACACAAAACAGTAAGATAGTTTACTTCAGTTATGCTACTTGAATGAGTCACCAAACTTTGAAACATGTCTCAAGTGTCCAGAGGTCATGGTTCATGAACTTTTCTGTGGCCTTCAGAGAAGACAGCTGCATTGCTAGTGCAATATAAGCTGCATAGATGAATTTACAAGATGATGTGACCAAACTGTCACTGATATTGAGTTGAACAGTGCAAGCACTAAAATGGATCCCTGAGGGAGGCTGCTGTTTAATCTCTGATTTGCTAGCAGATTCACCCTGGTGTACTTCGCATCTCGGTGACAAGTCTTAAGGTTGATTGGCACAGGAAAGCTAATGATAAATCTGCAGGAGCCCTGTGCACCTTACAGTACTGTATGTGGAAGTAAGGTCAGCGAATGATGTTGCTCTTTTTAATTTTTACTGGTAGCTGGATTCTGTGTAGCTGGTTGAGGCCAGCACCTTGTCACAGCAGTTGCAACCAGTTCTAAAATCTGAAAACTAGTGCTTCAAAGAACACTCATCTCTGCCTTCCACTTGAACCACCACGAGGCTGAAGTGTCTCTGAAAGTGGACTTTTGTGGTCATGTGATAAAGGCAGACCACAGTACACAGTACCTTGGAGTTACCCTCAGATGCTGAGCTATTGCCAACATCTTGACAATTTCAAGAAGAACATAAAAATGAGGGTCAACATCATTCAGAAGCTCACTGGCGCACCCTGGGGATGTGATGCACACACACTTCGAACATTAGTACTTGCCATAGTTTTATCAACAGTGGAGTATTGCGTGCCAGTTTGGTGTAACAGCTCCCACAACAGTCTCGTTGACACTGAAATCAATGCTGCGTTCAGGATTGCTCGCAGGTCTTGCCACTCTCCTGACTCAAATCCAGGAAGCCTTTCTGGATCCACGCATCAATGCTACAGGCCAATGGAAAGGATGCCAGCACTTGCTGGCTTGAATTGTGTGCCACTCGTGATGTCCCAAACAAAGACCTGATTGAAGATCCAATGAAAGAAATTCCAAGATTCTGCCTTTCCCATAGACAGTGGACTGCACTCAACTATGTCTGGACAAGGCATGGCAAGCGTGTATATTATTCCCTATTTGTGGAAGAAAACCCCAGAGAGTCACCAAATTGTTCCTGTGGTGAGGTACAACCCACGTGACTCATCACGGACAACTGTACCATCACTGTAAGCATGAATGGGACAACAGGATACCCTTAGCTCCACCAGAGGCATTAGAATGGTTTTTGAATCTTAAAATTCTATTATAACCCCAGCCTATTGCTTTTCAAATGCTATATGAAAGACGACTACTTGTCATGAAGTACCATAAAGGATGTAGGTGCTATGACATTTACTTGCAGTTATGCTGTTCAGCCACTAGAGTCTTTGTTCTGTATTGACAGGTCCAGAAAAACATGGGGTTCCCAGAAAGTAGGAAGGCAGATTGGGTTTTTTTGGAGCTTCCTATTCTTACTAATAAATACCTGTTTTTTGACAAGGACTGTGACCCCATTTATTATGACAGCAAGCAAATGACACATACTTACTACGTTGTCAACCCAAAGCATTCAACAATCATCAGTCAGTCCTAAAAATCATGACATTTAAAACTACTAAAGTTTGGATTCTTTCCATTAAGCTTTTTGGTAAGCAAGTCTCTAGAATTCACATTCAGGGTTCACGATCAAGGGAGCTAAAAGTATCCATTAAAAAAAAAATTAAAAAAATCTACAGCTACTAGCCTAAGAATAAGAAGAAGGATCTTTAAAAATATATCAAGAAAAAGAAATCCTGTTAATATTAGGGTCCATTTCTCGATAGGGATGGTAAATTTGTCAGTAACAATGCAGAAAAGGCAGGAGTGTTCAATAAATATTTGTTATATATGTGGAAAGAAGCTGTAGAACATATTCACAGCTTAAACCGATCATGAAATACTTTCATAGATAAGACCAGAAGGACCACTGTGATAATCTAGTCTGACCTCCTGCATTACATGGGCCACAGAACTTCAAAACAGGAATGCATTCAGTGAAGTAGAGCATCTTTTAGAAGAACATCCAATCTTGATTTTTAAATTGCTAGTCAGGGAGGATCTACCACAAGCCTTGTTAAGTTATTCCACTAATTAATTACCTTCACTGTTCAAAATTTGCACCTTACTTCCAGACTGAAGTAGACCTTGGATCTTGGACTCTTTGCCCTAGCAGACAAAAATGAAACATCATCAAATTTTTGTTCCCCATGTAGGTACATTAAATAAAAAAAAAATATATCAAGTCACCCCTTAACTGTCTCGTTGTTAAACTAAATAAATGAGCTTCCTGGGTATTACTACAAAGCATGTTTTCCAATCCTTTAATCCTTTTCCAATCCTTTAAAGTTAGACATGTTATCCTAGTGACAGACTTTTTAAATGCTTTAACACTAAAGTAAACAGTGGCATTGTCTAGTGATCTGAGCACAGCACTAGGGGATAGGGACAGCTGAGTTTCTAGGTCAGGTCAGGCTGCTGCAGTGGTCTTGAGTTAATCGCTTAACCACTCATTTTCTTCTCTGCAAAATGGGAACAACATCCTTCCTTATCTATCTCCCCACAGCCCTTACAGCCCTGCTCCTTTTGTACAGTGACTTTCAACCTTTCCAGACTACTGTACCCCTTCCAGGAGTCGGTTTTGTCTTGTGTACCCTCAAGTTTTAACCTCTCTTAAACTCCTTGTTTACAAAATCAGACATAAAAATACAAAAGTGTCAGTGTGCCATTACTAAAAAATTGCTTATGTTCTCATTTTTGCCATATAATTATAAAATAAATCAACTGAATATAAATATTATACTTACATTTCAATGTATAGTATGTAGAACAGTATAAACAAATTATTGTCTGTATGAAGTTTTAGTTTGTACTGATTTTGCTAGCGCTTTTTATGTAGCCTGTTATAAAACTAGGCAAATAACTAGATGAGTGGATGTACTCCCTGGAAGACCGCTGCATCCTCTCAGGGGTATGCGTACCTCCGGTTGAGAGCCACTGCTTTAGTGCACATAACAATAAATAGCAATATTGATTTATATATGCTGTGCTTGAAACCCATGGATCTGACTTCAAATCCACAGCTGCCCCTCAGATACAGCGACAGCAATGTTGCCATTTCATACTCAAAAGTACAGTAGTGCCACCAGAGCACAGTACATGATGGGCTAAATCCTGCTCTCCTTACTCTTGTGAGCTCTCCCACTGACTTCATCGGGACTACTCCCAAGAGTAAAATGAGCAGCATTTAGTATGATAGCAGCAGCCAATCAGCATTGTCTCTCCAGGCTGGCATAACTGGAAATAGGACTTGGGGCTAGAAATTACAACATTCAAGATGACAAAATGGTAAACAATCAATTTACAAGATATTATAAATGAATTACCTGGTTTAGTCTAGGCAGTTCCTGTGTTCTTTTTTTCTTAATATAAAATGTTTATTTCATTTTTAAAGGACTGAACATAAAACTAAATAAATGTGGCTAGATAAGATATATAATTAACTCAGTGAATTCGAGAGGATGTGCAGTCCATTGAATTAAATTCTATGTCCTATGTTACAAGAGATCTGATCTGCTGTTCTAACAGTTTTCTGGCATTACAACCTAGGACTCTCACTGAAGCAATTAGAACTGTACATTCATGGTGAGGAAATTTTCAAAAGGCCCAAACAGGAGGCACTCAGCTCCCACTGACTGTCAGTAGGAACTGGACCTCTAACTGCACTTCATGCCTTTTACAGTTTCCCCATCCTTCTAACTCATTCCTATGACATCAGTTCATAAACTTAAACGGTTACAGTAGTTAGTTACAAAAAGCCAGGTTTCCAAATCAGAATAAGCTCCAAAAATCCATATTTAGACTCACACAAGAGTGGCCTGATTTCTTCAATCTTCCATTGAAGAAGACATGCTTGTGAAGAGACTCCATGGAACAGCACTTCTGTATAGGTTTCAGAGGAACAGCCGTGTTAGTCTGTATTCGCAAAAAGAAAAGGAGTACTTGTGGCACCTTAGAGACTAACCAATTTATTTGAGCATGAGCTTTCGTGAGCTACAGCTCACTTCAGATGAACACTTCAGATGATGAAGTGAGCTGTAGCTCACGAAAGCTCATGCTCAAATAAATTGGTTAGTCTCTAAGGTGCCACAAGTACTCCTTTTCTTTTCACTTCTGTATAGTCAATATAGTTTTCCCCACAGCAAACTGAACAAAAGAACCTTTTCATTGGCTCTTTACCTGTTAATTTGAATCTACGTGGTTAGTGTGAATGGGCCAAACTCAACCTTGATGTAAATAAGTGCTCTCCTGAAGTCAATACAGCGGTGCCCGTTTACCCTATAGCTGAATTTAATGCAGTATGTTGGAGTTTCTGATGAAGAGGAAGTCTAATGAAAAAAAATTCTACATTTAAACCATTGCCAGAGAAAAATGCTTGGTCTTGATTGCTCAAACACTTGCATGCCCCCTTAGCTCTAAGCACAAGAGTGGTACCACTCAAGTCAAGCCTGTGTGACCAGTGAAACCATGGGTGGATGTGACTGAACATAATTAGTCTGAGATGAAATCAATGCAGTATGGTGTGTCTTGGAACAAGTGCACACATGCACAAAAAGAAAAGAAAGTCCTGGGCAAGCAGATGGGCAGTCGTCATCAGTGACAGAGACAGCATCCAGCATTAAAAGGGACAACAGCATCCCATCAATTTGTTTCTGTAAATGAATGAGAGGAATGGGATGCGTCATCAGGAGAGAGAACGAGGAGACAAGAGTTGAAGAGAAAGCACGTTGGGAGGAGCAGGGACAGTGCGGAACAGAAGCCTGGAGAGGAGGATAAACAGGCTTCACTACATCTGCCACCTTCCTTTCCTCTCCCAATACAAACATGACTGAAGTGGGGAGGGAAAGAAGAAAACCCACTGCCTAAGATTTTTACTGAAAAATGCCTCCTGGAGGACTATACAGAGGCCAGATTGGTAGTGAACATTAAAAGGTAAATTTGAATTATTTGGGGAATGGGGGACTAGGCACTCAGATTCCCTACACTCTTCTTTTGGTAAGCTATAAATTGGTTCCAAAGTGCAAGAGATTTTCCCACCCCCTAGAATCTCCATCTGATGAAGCATAGTGTGGGGACAGCAAGCATATGAAGCATAGTGGGGATAGCAAGATAGAAATAAACAGAATGATAAAAACAAACAAACACACACACACACACACACATTTAGCCACATGTAGTTTGAAAGGAAGGTCAAGGAGGAAGCAAGTTGTGTCACAAAGTTTGCCATGGTTTTCCCATAAGGGTCTGTCTTCACTTTTGCTATCTGTGCAGATCATAGGGCAGATCTTTAGCTGAGGTAAGTCATTAGAACTCCAATTCAGTTGATTTACTCCAACAGAGTATTTGGACCAATAATTTTTAGGTGAGCAATTAACTTAAAAATTTTCCCACCCAAGAGCTTTCTATTTTTCAGTGTTTTTATAATCATAGAATATCATGGTCGGAAGGGACCTCAGGAGGTCATCTAGTCCAACCCCCTGCTCAAAGCAGGACCAATCCCCAATTTTTGCCCCACATCCCTAAATGGCCCCCTCAAGGATTGTACTCACAACCCTGGGTTTAGCAGGCCAATGCTCAAACCACTGAGCTATCCCTCCCCCTATTGTATTGCATGTACAAGGTTTAAAAATCAAATTGGTCTAACGTGATTCAGTACCTTGAATTCTGGTTACCAGCTTATACATATCATTAACATCCTAAAGACATACCATCATAATGCTCTTTCTTCTAGATTTTATAGAATTTATAACCTTCAGCATTTTCTTTACTTATCGTAGCAGAGACAAATGTTAGGCTACTAGGATCAGATTCATCAACATTGTACAACCAGAACTAGAAGATTCTCATCCATTCCCCACCCCACAGAGACACACTAGATTTGTCTCTAATTTAGTCTTGGGGACTCAATGGTTCTAACCTGGAATCACATCTCTGCTCCATAGCGTCAATGGCCAACTTGACCATGTTTAAAGTAGTAGCTGAAGATGCATATGCTCTTAAAGAATTTCCCCCAAATAATACAACCAAGCATGAGGGTAATTTTCTACGAGTATTCCCTCCCCTGATACAACCAGGCTTTGCCTTTACAAAGATTCTAATGATTTACTCATAATTTTGGAACCATTATAGCAAAATAGAATTAACCCAACTCAAATAATAAAATCTAATAGCCATCCCCTAAAAAGAGCCAAAGCTATATTTGCCTCCCCACCCACCTGAAAGCTGCTGTTGGCCAGGGCTGTAGTAGTGGAGGTAACATTATTTGCTTCTGGGAGGGAGATTGCAATAGGGGCCTCCTCTCCACCTTTGGGGATGATAGCATCTGGGACTGCAATGGTCGGGAACAGACAACAGCCATTCGTGGGAGACAGCCCAGTTACATGAAGCTCCTTTCTCTTGATCTGATGCCCTTTGAAGTAACTGGGCAGAAGTTACTGCTTTGGGAAAGAAGTGAGCCCTGGTTTCAAGGCCTCCTTTTCCCAGCCTTAAATAGCTGCACCTGGTGGCTGAGGTAAGCAGCTTTCCATTTTGTTAGCAGTGAAAGTCTGAAGTTGTTGTCCCCTCAGACTGGTTAGATAAATGCCCTTTGGCCCCTGGGATAGACTAGGACTTAATTTCTCAACCTATCCTGTTTGATATGTCTATCCCTGGCATTATCTTATCTTTATTACCAGGAAAGAATAATGCTCCATGTCTACCACCAAGAATATTCGCCTCACCCACATCACCCTTTGTGTAAATCATCCACTTTTCTGCCATCTCCCTAACATTTTGGTTGCTCCCCAGTATTCTGAACAGCCTGATTGACTCTCCCATGATTTTCTACTTCTGAAACCATGTCTGCAAAAAGGTGTCACCTAGATGTTAGTACTGTAGTTGATTTCAGATATACTATCTCTTAACTCCTAAGTGCAAGCTATCAGTCACGTAACATGGCATAGAAGTCACACATACACATTCATCTTTAAATATTTTGGATTTGCTTACGTGAAAAAGTTTTCAAGATGATCAGATGTGATTATGCAACCATTAGAAATTAGGGGGCCAGATCCTCAGCTGGTGTAAATCAGCATAACTCCATTGACTTGAATGGAGCTATACTGATTTACACTTGCTGACGGTCTGGCCATAGGTGTTTTCCTTTCCGCTCAACCATGTTTGGGACAATGATTAAGCCCCATCCCAGTTTCTATAGTCATTAATAGGGTCCTACCAAATTCACGGTCCATTTTGGCCAATTTCATGGTCACAGGACTTTAAAAATTGTAAATTTCATGTTTTCAGCTATTTATATCTGAAATTTCACAGTGTTGTAACTGTAGGGGTCCTGACCCAAAAAGGAGTTGTGGGGTGGTTGCAAGGGGTTGTTGTGGGGGGGGGGTTGTGGTACTGCTACCCTTACTTCTGTGCTGCCTTCAGAGCTGGGCAGCTGGAGCAGCAGCTGCTGGACGGGAGCCCAGCTTTGAAGGCAGAGTCACCACCAGCAGCAGCGCAGAAGGAAGGATGGCACGGGATGGTATTGCCACCCTTACTTCTGTGCTGCTGCTTGCAGAGCTGGGTCCTCAGTCAGCAGCCCCCACTCTCTGGCTGCCCAGCTCTGAAGGCAGCAGCACAGAAGTAAGGGTGGTATGGTATAGTATTGCCATCCTTACTTCTGTGCTGCTGCTGGTGGAAAGAGGAGGGGTAGATGGAGAAGACAAGAGCTTTAGCAAGAATAGCACTGTACTAAGGCGGCATATCTACACATTCCCCTCTCAGGCCTTTCTTCTGCTACTAATCAAGAGTAACTTAGTGTCCCTGCAGTAGCACTCATTGATGTTGGATCACATTCTCCTGTGCTCCTGGCCCTGCTCACCAGTTTTTGCCTTGTGCCAATAGGCACTACACTTGACATGGACACTGAACAGGATCAAGCCCTCTAAGGTTACATGAGGCACAAGCTGTGACTCAAAAGAAATTAAAGATGTCACCCCGAACTTTGCACTATTGCCAACACCAAGCATTCAAAGAGCATGAGTCACACCCCACAAAATCATGCGATTAAAAAAAATACATTGTGGTTTTATGCCTTTTGGCATATGAACCTTTGCAACATACTAGGTTATGTTTTCAAACGTCTCTACAGCAATGAAGGCTAAAAATTGACTTGTTTAAAATGAAAGCTGAGTTACATGATCACACGAATCTAGTAGCAGGGGCTTTAAGAAAAACACTTAACATTGTGAGACACTAAAAATCAGTAGAGTCAGCAACACAGCATTTCACTGTAATCATGCATAGGAATTGCAACAACAGGTGAATTTGAGCCATTACATTCAGAGCCAAATGAGAACTTCCAGACTACAATAGCAGAGTTACATACTCCAAAACTGTTTGGCTCTCTCTGACTACAATACATATTATGACGGGTTGGATCTCAGAAACCCCCTGGGAGGCTGCCACCTGATGTGCCAAGACTACTTCTGCCCCTGCTTTCCTGCCCTGTCAGCTTAGGACTTCAGTGCCCTGCCTGGCGTGAGCCAGACCTGCTAGCCTGCTGCAGGTTCAGACCTAGGTCTGAACCATGTCCCCTAACAGCGGCAGGTTTAATTGAAAGCAACTTAGGAAGCGTTCCTACCTTTAACACTCAGATGCCCAACTCCCAATGGGGTCCAAACCCTAAATAAATCCATTTTTACCCTGTATAAACCTTATACAGGGTAAACTCATAAATTGTTCACCCTCTACAACACTGATAGAGAGATATGCACAGCTGTTTGCCTGGCCCGCCCCCCACAAGTATTAATACATACTCTGGGTTAATTAATAAGCAAAAAGTGATTTTATTAAATACAGAAAGTAGGATTTAAGTGGTTCCAAGTAGTAACAGACAGAACAAACTGACAGAATTACCAAGCAAAATAAAATAAAACACGCAAGTCTGTCTAGTACAGTAATAAAACTGAATACAGAAAATCTCACCCTTAGAGATGCTTCAATAAGTTTCTTTCATAGACTGGACATCTTCCTAGTCTGGGTACAATCCTTTCCCCTGGAACAGCCCTTGTTCTAGCTCAGGTGGTAGCTAGGGGATTCCTCATGATAGCTGCCCCCTTTGTTGTCTTCCACCCACTTATATATCTTTTGCATAAGGCGGGAATCCTTTGGAGTTTGGGGCGCAAGTGGTGTTCTCGTCCATCCTCCCCGTGGAAGGAAAAGGCCTGGGTAAGGACTGTCAAATCGTGGAAGTCAACAAATGGCTACGCAGGTGGTGTCGGAGAGAAGGCTTTGGATTCTTTGACCATGTGATGGTGTTCCATGAAGGAGGAGTGCTGGGCAGAGACGGGCTCCATCTTACGAAGAGAAGGAAGAGCATCTTTGCGAGCAGGCTGGCTAACCTAGTGAGGAGGGCTTTAAACTAGGTTCACCGCGGGAAGGAGACCAAAGCCCTGAGGTAAGTGGGAAAGCGGGATGCTGGGAGGAAGCACAGGCAGGAACATCTGTGAGGAGAGGGGCAAACAGCAGGTGATCTCAAGTGCTTATATACGAATGCACAAAGCCTTCGAAACAAGCAGGGAGAACTGGAGGTCCTGGTGACGTCAAGGAATTATGACATGATTGGAATAACAGAGACTTGGTGGGATAACTCACATGACTGGAGTACTGTCATGGATGGTTATAAACTGTTCAGAAAGGACAGGCAGGGCAGAAAAGGTGGGGGAGTAGCACTGTATGTAAGGGAGCAGTATGACTGCTCAGAGCTCCGGTACGAAACTGCAGAAAAACCTGAGTGTCTCTGGATTAAGTTTAGAGGTGTGAGCAACAAGAGTGATGTAGTGGTGGGAGTCTGCTATAGACCACCGGACCAGGGGGATGAGGTGGATGAGGCTTTCTTCCGGCAACTCGCAGAAGCTACTAGATCGCACGCCCTGGTTCTCATGGGTGACTAATCTTCCTGATATCTGCTGGGAGAGCAATACAGCGGTGCATAGACAATCCCAGGAAGTTTTTGGAAAGCGTAGGGGACAATTTCCTGGTGCAAGTGCTAGAGGAGCCAACTAGGGGGGGAGCTTTTCTTGACCTGCTGCTCACAAACCGGGAAGAATTAGTGGGGGAAGCAAAAGTGGTTGGGAATCTGGGAGGCAGTGACCATGAGTTGGTTGAGTTCAGGATCCTGACACAGGGAAGAAAGGTAAGCAGCAGGATACGGACCCTGAACTTCAGGAAAGCAGACTTCGACTCCCTCAGGGAACGGATGGGTAGGATCCCCTGGGGGACTAACATGAAGGGGAAAGGAGTCCAGGAGAGCTGGCTGTATTTCAAGGAATCCCTGTTGAGGTTACAGGGACAAACCATCCCGATGAGTCGAAAGGATAGTAAATATGGCAGGTGACCAGCTTGGCTTAACGGTGAAATCCTAGCGGATCTTAAACATAAAAAAGAAGCTTACAAGAAGTGGAAGGTTGGACATATGACCAGGGAAGAGTATAAAAATATTGCTCAGGCATGTAGGAATGAAATCAGGAGGGCCAAATTGCACCTGGAGCTGCAGCTAGCGAGAGATGTTAAGAGTAACAAGAAGGGTTTCTTCAGGAATGTTGGCAACAAGAAGAAAGTCAAGGAAAGTGTGGGCCCCTTACTGAATGAGGGAGGCAACCTAGTGACAGAGGATGTGGAAAAAGCTAACGTACTCAAGGCTTTTTTTGTCTCTGTCTTCACTAACAAGGTCAGCTCCCAGACTGCTGCGCTGGGCATCACAGCATGGGGAGTAGATGGCCAGCCCTCTGTGGAGAAAGAGGTGGTTAGGGACTATTTAGAAAAGCTGGACGTTCACAAGTCCATGGGGCCGGACGAATTGCATCCAAGAGTGCTAAAGGAATTGGCAGCTGTGATTGCAGAGCCATTGGCCATTATCTTTGAAAACTCGTGGCGAACGGGGGAAGTCCCAGAAGACTGGAAAAAGGCTAATGTAGTGCCAATCTTTAAAAAAGGGAAGAAAGAGGATCCTGGGAACTACAGGCCAGTCAGCCTCACCTCAGTCCCCGGAAAAATCATGGAGCAGGTCCTCAAAGAATCAATCCTGAAGCACTTACATGAGAGGAAAGTGATCAGGAACAGTCAGCATGGATTCACCAAGGGAAGGTCATGCCTGACTAATCTAACCGCCTTCTATATGATGAGATTACTGGTTCTGTGGATGAAGGGAAAGCAGTGGATATATTGTTTCTTGACTTTAGCAAAGCTTTTGACACGGTCTCCCACAGTATTCTTGTCAGCAAGTTAAAGAAGTATGGGCTGGAAGGTGGGTAGAAAGTTGGCTAGATTGTCAGGCTCAACGGGTAGTGATCAATGGCTCAATGTCTAGTTGGCAGCTGGTGTCAAGTGGAGTGCCCCAGGGGTCAGTCCTGGGGCCGGTTTTGTTCAATATCTTCATAAATGATCTGGAGGATGGTGTGGATTGCACTCTCAGCAAATTTGCGGATGATACTAAACTAGGAGGAGTGGTAGATATGCTGGAGGGCAGGGATAGGATACAGAGGGACCTAGACAAATTGGAGGATTGGGCCAAAAGAAATCTGATGAGGTTCGATAAGGATAAGTGCAAGGTCCTGCACTTAGGATGGAAGAACCCAATGCACTGCTACAGACTAGGGACCGAATGGCTAGGCAGCAGTTCTGCGGAAAAGGACCTAGGGGTTATAGTGGACGAGAAGCTGGATATGAGTCAGCAGTGTGCCCTTGCTGCCAAGAAGGCCAATGGCATTTTGGGATGTATAAGTAGGGGCATAGCGAGCAGATCGAGGGACGTGATCATTCCCCTCTATTTGACATTGGTGAGGCCTCATCTGGAGTACTGTGTCCAGTTTTGGGCCCCACACTACAAGAAGGATGTGGATAAATTGGAGAGAGTCCAGCGAAGGGCAACAAAAATGATTAAGGGTCTGGAACACATGACTTATGAGGAGAGGCTGAGGGAACTGGGATTGTTTAGTCTGCAGAAGAGAAGAATGAGGGGGGATTTGATAGCTGCTTTCAACTACCTGAGAGTGGTTCCAGAGAGGATGGTTCTAGACTATTCTCAGTGGTAGAAGAGGACAGGACAAGGAGTAATGGTCTCAAGTTGCAGTGGGGGAGGTTTAGGTTGGATATTAGGAAAAACTTTTTCACTAGGAGGGTGGTGAAACACTGGAATGCGTTACCTAGGGAGGTGGTAGAATCTCCTTCCTTAGAAGTTTTTAAGGTCAGGCTTGACAAAGCCCTGGCTGGGATGATTTAATTGGGGATTGGTCCTGCTTTGAGCAGGGGGTTGGACTAGATGACCTCCTGAGGTCCCTTCCAACCCTGATATTCTATGATTCTATGTCCCTCTGGGTTGCCACCCTCCTTCTCAATGGAAAGCACCAGGTTAAAGATAGATTCCAGTTCAGGTGACATGATCACATGTCACTGCAGGAGTTCATTACCCACTTGCCAGCACACAGGTATACAGGAAGACTTACAAATGAAACAGAGCCATCTACAGACAATTGTCCTGGTTAATGGGAATGATCAAGATTCCAAACCACCATCAATGGCCCACATTTTGCATAATTACAATAGGCTCTCAAGAGTTATATTTTATATTTCTAGTTTTCAGATACAAGAGTGATACATTTATACAAATAGGATGACCACACTCAGTAGATTATAAGCTTTGTAATGATACCTTACGAGTTACCTTTTGCATGAAGCATATTCCAGCTACATTATATTCACACTCATTAGCATATTTGTATAAAATCATGTAGAGTGTGACATACATATTATATTTAACATTCTGCACTCTGAGACACCAGCAGTGCCTAGATGCAAGGGGTGGCAATTAAAGACTGTTGAGCAAGATATCAGTTTTTAATATGCAATTATCATGTATTTTCCTATTAGCTGTAATGGTTCTGCAGGAGCTGTTCCACAATAATGAGTAAATATACTATTTTAGAAAGGTCTTAAAGCCAAAGCATTGCTCAAGAGAGACTTGTATTCACATTAATGGGAGATCAGCACCCAGAATGATAGGAGACTAGAAGTGAATTGCATTCAGGCCATTTATTATTCCAATTCCGTACACAAACAAGACAGACAAACAAAACCAAAACCTACATTAAAAGAACATTAAGGTCAGAGACAGGCAGTCAATTTTGCCTGTGCAGCCTCAATTCAGCCCCCTTGAACTGTCTTATGACATGATCACATACCGTTTTTCCCCCCACAGGACTCCTGCCTCTTTCAGTACACAGGATGGAATAATCAGCTGTTCAGTATTTTGTTTTATCCTCATTGTTCAGCGTGTGACTCTTGGCTTTATTTACTGCACACTATCTGAACTCTGGTTTTAATATGGAATTATTAACTTCCTTAGGGCTTCTCGGTTATTGCAGTTAAACATCTGACAAAGCTGTAAGCCGCTGAAAACTCGGCTTTATAATCAGGAGCGTCAAACCTAAATACGTGTGGCACTACTGCCTCTGCCTACAATTTGAAACCTTCTGACAATTTTATCCATTCTCTGACCCTACACCCACTTTTCTGCTTTTAAAAGAAGATAAAAAATAGCAAAGTAATTCTTATTAGAACTGTATAATAGTCTAAGATGAAATATAGTAACATAGATCTGCTGTAAGATTTTGATCAGCAAACTTAGTTCACACAAAAAATATAACTTGATACTTTATTTCATTGTGTTCAGATACAATGAATTTGCAATTAAGCCCCCTAGTAATTAAAATTCTGCAGATTTGCTATGTTTGGTAATCCTTCCTTAGAAGGCAGTAAAAGCAAGAGTAATCACAGATTTACTAAGTATAATCTATCATAAATCACCTAACAAAATAGTCTGTATAATACTATCTTCTAGATCCATGCTTTCAATATTGCATCTATATTAAAGGAGCTCAGCAACCATTGAGAATGTATCTATACAAGAGGAGGAGAACTTATTCTCTAAATATCCAGGAATAAGTGTCTAAATGGCACACGAGAAATAATTTAGGGCCCAATCTGATTCTCACTGACATGAATGCAAATTTTAGTCCTGACTGCAGTGAAGATGGAAGGGTTGTCTGAAGCTGGGCCTGGTTTAGGTGTGATCTTATCAGTGCTACTAAATTAAGCAGTCAGTGCTAGGATTAATTATCTACTAGAAAAATCCAGGGTGCTACAGGAATGGTGATTTAGTAGGTGGCGGCGTATTTTCTGAAGGACTGATTCTGCCACTCTGTGCATGTGTCTGAACTGCAAAGCTCATCACTACAGGTAGTGTGAAGGAATTTGCTCCCCAAATGTACGGCCTAGTGGTCCAGGTAGGGTATGACCAGCACTCTCTGTCTTGGCACCCTGTGTTGACAGCCACTCCAACCCATAGATGCTTGAACTAGGGGTGCTGCAGCACCCCCTGGCTTGAAGTGGTTTCCATTATATCCAGGGTTTGCAGTTTGGTTCAATGGCTCTCAACACCCCCACTATACAAATTGTTCCAGCACCCCTGCTCCAACCCTGCAGTAGCCTGTCCCTTTCTGTAACTCAGCCCTCTGGCAGCTCACAGATTGCATTCACCCCTTCTGGAGTGCATAAAGAGTCTAACAAAGGCTAATTCCACTGTCCAGTGAGGGGCTTCAGGCTTCAGCTAGCTAAAGTCCCAGAAGCAGAACTCTCTGGGATGTGGGGTCTTCCTAGTCCTGAGTGTCTAGTATCAGGTAGGGTTTTTGTTTGTTTGTTTTTTGTTTAAAAACCTCTAACCCCATCAGGGGCTGAACAGAGGAATCCAGGCCTACTCTCTCCCTCTACCAGACTCAAATCCAGGGCCCAAAGGTAGGCAGTTGCATCCTGGAGTGCTATGCAGCTGCCTCCTACTAGTCTCCCCACAAAAGAGAAAAAAAGCAAAGACATGCAAACAAAATAAAACAAAGACATTTCCAACCTGGCAGAGCCTAGAGTCCTTTTCCCTCAGTAGGATAGAGTAGATCATCAACGGTCAGGGCCCAGCTTCACCACTAGGGCACTTACAGTGCTCCTTCTGCAGAGCTTCAGCACAGAGATCCACCTCCACTGGGTGTCTACCAAAAAGCTACTCTGCTCCCCTTGTCAACTCCTTCCCCAGACTATTCATGCATTAGAGTGTGGCAGAGTGGAGCTGCCTGGACCCAAAGCAGCTCCTAACCCCCTCCTCTCCATTGTAGGGTTTGCACACCCAATCACAGATAGATTATCACACAGCTGCCTTCTGCAGTCCTCTTAAAACTTCATCTGAACCACCTGGCATTGGCTTGTGTCTGAGACTGGATACTGGAGTAGGTGGGCCTGGGGGTCTGATCCAGTATGGTAATTCTGGTTCCCTATTGCAGCATACTTCTTTACTAGTTTGAGGCTTTTGGAGCCTTAGACCCTTAGGACTGCCTCTAACGTCTCAGGACTATCTCTTTATGGTGCCACAACCATGAAAGTGATATTGAACAGAATCGTTCTTTTCAGACAGGCTGAAATACTGTTCTATTAGAAATTTTCTGATCAGCTGTTTTCCAGTTTCCCTTTGTAAAAGGATTTCATATTGAAGAATTGCTCTGAGATGTGGCTAGGGGGCACTGGGCTGTTGGAGATTTTACCCTTCTGTGTGTGGATGAGCTGTGATCCTGACCACTTGCACAAGCTGGTCAGAAAACTGGAAGTCAAATTTCAGTGAAAATGCTTGTGAAAAATATCACATGCCAAATGGTCAGAAAATGGTAAATAAGCTCCCTCTCCCCCCCCCCCCAAAATAGAATGAGAAGTTATTTCTGTTTTGTGACTGACTGTGCCAATTATGGAAGTGATACCACGACACTTTTTGCAGTCGAGAAGCATCCCTCAGCCCATATTTTAATTTGGGAAATTACATTCTGCCTGTCTAAATGCCTTTATACTCTCAAGTGGTTATTATATTCTTTTTCCTTTTGTAGGGTTTGCTATGCGCTCTGAAACCACTGCTACATTTCTTATCAGAAAGGGCTACATTTCCATAGTGATAGCTGAAGTAATGCAGTTCATATTTGTAATGCACTTTGGGATGAACTGAATGACAGAAATGTGAATAATTAATTTATTATTATTCTCTCAGTTCCACCTCTGCTGAAATCCTCATTCTCACCATTATCTCCTCTACTCTTGACCACTTCAATGCCCTTGTCTATTCCCTGCCCTAGCCTCGACCCTCTAGTTTCCAAAATGTGGGGAATGCTTTTTCTGACTTTACACCTAGAAAGAAGTCACTATATAAACCATCACCCCTAATTAACTTCACTGACTCTTCTCTTCAGGCTTCAGTTCTAAACTGACTTTGTTTATAAAACCTTTCCTAGACTGTCCCATAGACTCTGCCTTCTTTTCCCTGCTGCTTTTTTCCCTAATCCAGTGAAGTACTTAAGCACATGCTTAATTTAGAGCATGTATCTAGTCCTACTGAAGTTTTGTTTATGTCAGCAGGAGCAGGATTGAACCCCAAAATGCTGTGGAATAAGCCATGATCTTGGTCCACAGGAAGCTGAAGTTCTTGTGGGAAGTTTTTGTAGGAGAGAACCTGAAAGCTAGTGAAATTTGATTGGGTTCAGGTTTAGAAGTGTTCCAAACTTGAATCTTTGGCCAGGATCACTGAAAAGTTTGTGAACCTTCTCATGAATGCAAATAGCTTATAGTGAGATTGGACCAAGTGCTATGTGAATCTGAGTCTGCTTGTGGTTTCAGGTAGAATAAACCAATTTCTGGGTTTGTTTGTGGGGCTCTCACCCACCTAACTCTCTCTGGTGTTGAGGATCTGTTAATGATTGCAAATCACTTTGAACAGACAGTCCACTCATTACCAAAACAAAGCTCAAGGGACCACATTTTCTGCTGTGGTTAATGGGCTCAAGACCACTGATTTCTATTCTCCCTGAATGGTCTGAACAATATGCTACAGGGAACAATCTTGCATTGGCAGAGGATGGTCTTTGTAAGGGACACCTGCACTATAGATAAGATACAGTTACTGTATCACACAGAAACCAGGAAACATGTCTAGAACCCTGGTTCTTCTAGCTCCAAAATCACAATCTTCTCCCACTAATAATGAAGAAAAACTCCTTTAGAGGCTAGTAGTAGCAGGTCACTTAGAGTCTCTCAAGGCAGGCACCAGTGGGTGACATTACTCACTCATGCATATTACAGCTACTGTAGATAATCTAATAGACTTTTGACTTCTCTAATTCAAATCCACTGTCGAATCAGGCAAATGAAGAGAGTGATTGTTTCAGTCTCTGAAACAGGTCTCTTGTCGAGACTGTCTTATAGTGCAGTGCTGCATTCAGAAATGATCTGTCAGATACTGGCAGCTGTAGCAGTCCGGACATCTCACTAAATGGACTAGTGATCTTACTTGTTACTATACATCTTTTGTTCTCTAGTGCTTAAAGTTGCAGTTAAGTGGGACAACTTGTGGGAGAGATAAAAATGAAAGAGAGGGGAGCGCAGAAGAAAAGGAAAGAAGAAAACCTTGTAATTTATTACTCTTAAGAAAACCACATACAGGAGTGATACACTTATTACTAATTACACAATTACTTGTATGTCTTGGTAAAAAATTACTCAAAGTCCAAACGAAGTCTAGTAATAAAATTACTTAATCATTTTGACTTGATTATTTATTAAAAGTTAGAGTTTGCTCAAGAGCATTTTAAGGTCTTAGCAATTAAATAATTACCAGTCATTTAAAGGAGTAATGTTTTTTTAAAAACTTCCGACATGTAAAAAATTCTATTGCTTGTGTTTTTTAGAAAGCATTTACAATTGCCGTTAGAGATGGGGCTGAGCTAGCACTTTAAATCTGATCCAAACTTTGATCTGGATCTGAATTTTGTAGCTTGTGACCCACCTCCAGGTGGGGAGAAAAAGGGGGGGGCGAAGCCACACCTGCCACCGTTTTAAAAAAAAATGTGGTGGTTTATATTCTCTTTGACGGAACATTACTTAATAACGGAGATTATAATGGCAGCCAAGAATTCTGAAATACAATGATTAACAAGGAGTAGGTGTTAGAGGTTGTAGATTCAGTGGCATTACATCAAGGATGAATGTGGACCAGCAAGATTAAAACAGAGTTATTGCAGATAGGATGGTGTCATAAATATAAAGGGAAGGGTAAACCCCTTTGAAACCCCTCCTGGCCAGGGGAAAGCTCCTCTCACCTGTAAAGGGTTAAGAAGCTAAAGGTAACCTCGCTGGCACCTGACCAAAATGACCAATGAGGAGACAAGATACTTTCAAAAGCTGGGAGGAGGGAGAGAAACAAAGGGTCTGTGTCTGTCTGTATGCTGCTTTGGCCAGGGACAGAACAGGAATGGAGTCTTAGAACTTTTAGTAAGTAATCTAGCTAGGTATGTGTTAGATTATGATTTCTTTAAATGGCTGAGAAAAGAATTGTGCTGAATAGAATAACTATTTCTGTCTGTGTATCTTTTTTGTAACTTAAGGTTTTGCCTAGAGGGGTTCTCTGTGTTTTTGAATCTAATTACCCTGTAAGATATCTACCATCCTGATTTTACAGGGGGGATTTTTTTATTTCTATTTACTTCTATTTTTTATTAAAAGTCTTCTTGTAAAAAACTGAATGCTTTTTCATTGTTCTCAGATCCAAGGGTTTGGGTCTGTGGTCACCTATGCAAATTGGTGAGGCTTTTTATCCAACATTTCCCAGGAAAGGGGGGGTGCAAGTGTTGGGAGGATTGTTCATTGTTCTTAAGATCCAAGGGTCTGGGTCTGTAGTCCCCTAGGCAAATTGGTGAGGCTTTTTACCAAACCTTGTCCAGGAAGTGGGGTGCAGGGTTTTGGGAAGTATTTTGGGGGGAAAGATGCGTCCAAACAGCTCTTCCCCAGTAACCAGTATTAGTTTGGTGGTGGTAGCGGCCAGTCCAAGGACAACGGGGGGAATATTTTGTACCTTGGGGAAGTTTTGACCTAAGCTGGTAAAGATAAGCTTAGGAGGTTTTTTCATGCAGGTCCCCACATCTGTACCCTAGAGTTCAGAGTGGGGGAGGAACCTTGACAGATGGCATTTCCGTTCACAAATGTGTGACTCCTATAGAAACCTTCTAATTGTGAGATGGGCTGTTTTATAGACTTGAACAGGCTGAAAAGGGAAACACTTAAATCCACCAACTAGTTACCATTATATCTATGGACAGAAGTTACATAATTGACTAAGAAACATTGGACAACAGTAGTGCCACCAATCCCAGTGCACTGTAACAACATCAGGGCCATGAGACCTAAGTGGCACAAAGGCATTAGGGCCAAATGCGCTCAGGTGCAAAATCTGAGTAAATAGGCTCTGGGCAGGTGATCAAACAGGGATTGCTGGGAAAGGAAACTTTCCCACCTAACCTTACAGCTTGGTGTGCAGCAGTTACACATTGCTGCATCAGCTATAGTTGATGGCCTATAGTAGCAACTGGGGTCTCTGCATACCTCATCCAAAGAGGTATTTAGGCTTTTTGAACTATGTAGCAATAGATCCAATAGCTACTTTCCTATCCCTCTCTGGACTACCCCCACTATGTCTTCAGATCCACTTTGCTCAGTCATGAAGATAGACAACATGAAACAGATCCACAGTAGTGGATTTAGTACCTTCCATATCTATGAGAAAATTGATGGGAAAGGCGGGGGTTTCCAACCTTTGGCCCTTAAAAACTCCACTGATATTAATTTATACCTCATTTTTTATTTGGTTCAATGGAGATGCTGGATTTTATGTTCAATGAATCACGGTATATAAATATAGACTCTGTACCAATCACATCCTCAGTACGTACTAAGTGTTCAATTTTTCCTCATTGGATATTTTTCAATATGCTTTCCATTCTTTACTATTACTGTAATCTTTTATTTCTTGCTGACAAACAATGCAAAGTATTATAAAATAAAGAAACAGAATTCCTTGCAAAACAAAATATATGTAGAAAATAAAACTAACCCCTCAAACAGTAAACCATGTAGAGTATTAACTGTATACAGTTAGGACCACAAGCTTCCAGACAGAGTGTTTGGGACAGATTGTGATCTCAGTTAAATGGGTGTGACTCTTAAAGCTGGTGGATTTACATTTGTCTGGCTCTGTATTTGTTCAGAAGGAGATTAGTTTTTATAGGAGAGAAAAAAACTTTTATTCTTTTGTGTTGGCTTTTAGACACTACAATGCCTTTTTATCATATGTTCTAGGTCCCTGAGACCAGTATGTATTCAAATAGATATTTTGCTTCAGTACAAAGGATTTTTGTAGCTTTTTTTCCCCATGCCGTTAAATACAAATTGTGTACAAAATAACTGAAAATCACACATGAAGGCCAGTTTGAACTAATTTTTGAAAACCATTTAGGCTGTCAGCATCCATAATATGTAGCTTGAAAATTTATTGGGGAGTAAGACCCAGGTCCACAAAGGGTCTTGGGTGTCCACGTCCCATTTTTAGGCTCCACTGTGATCCACAAAATGCCCCCTAAGCAAACATCTTGTCCATCAGGTGCCTATGTTTTTGCAGTAAAAAGGTCCCATGTTTCTGCCTCTGGGCATGCACACTGCTTGGCACCTGGATGCCTATCTCTTGCCTAAGCCTCTGGGCAAGCCAAGAAGTGGGAAGATGGGCACTCCTCTGCCTAACTTGCATGTGAGGCCCTAGCCAGTAGGCATGCTCAGATGCCTCCTAACTGCACACAAAACAGTGGGACGGGAGAGGGCGATAGACAGTGAGTCTCACTCTTTGGCCCAATTAATATTTAATTATGCAATTAAAGTGGAACAACTTGAATAGGAGAGATTGGGAGCCCAAGTTTAGAATATTCACTAGTCTGGTGGTGAGGGAATATGCCTCTGAGGTGGTGAAATCCCTTCTCCTCATCAGGCAGAGATCTGACTTGAATCAGTGGTCTCCTACATCCCAAGGGAGTACCCTAACCACTGGGCTGAAGGTTATAAGGGAGCTCCTCCTTGCTGCCCCTCCCACCAGGTATTTTGTGGACCGTTAAGTACTCTCTGAGCATTCCTACCAGCTCAGGCCCCACATATGAGTTAGGCAAAGGCGTGCTATCTTCTCCCAGTTCATGGATCACAAGCAGAGATAGCACCTCCCTGCAGCCCAGACTTAATGCCTATCTCTGTGAAAGGGGCAGGGTTTAGCATACACTAGTCTTGTCAGCATCTCCCATTGGCTAGCTTAGGTGGCTCTGAGCCTGCGTGCTGGCTCTTGTGGACTGCATTCTAAGGTGCTTAACTCTCCCCATTCATTGTATAGGGAGCCTGGCTGCCTCACTCAGGCTTTGTAGACTTGTTGTCCTGTGATTTTCTAAGTGCCTAAAAGTTAGCCATTGTGACCCTGAGTGTTGCAACGTCTAAGTCCCTTTGGGGATCCAGGCCTTACGCATTTAGCCCTGGTCTACACTAAGACTTTAGGTCGAATTTAGCAGCGTTAAATCGATGTAAACCTGCACCCATCCACACGATGAAGCCCTTTATTTAGACTTAAAGGGCTCTTAAAATCGATTTCCTTACTCTACCCTTGACAAGTGGATTAGCTCTTAAATCGGCCTTGCAGGCTCGAATTTGGGGTACTGTGGACACAATTTGACGGTATTGGCCTCCGGGAGCTATCCCAGAGTGCTCCATTGTGACCGCTCTGGACAGCATTCTCAACTCAGATGCACTGGCCAGGTAGACAGGAAAAGAACCGCAAACTTTAGAATCTCATTTCCTGTTTGGCCAGTGTGGCAAGCTGCAGGTGACCATGCAGAACTCATCAACAGAGGTGACCATGACGGAGTCCCAGAATCACAAAAGAGCTCCAGCATGGACTGAACGGGAGGTATGGGATCTGATCGCTGTTTGGGGAGAGGAATCCCCAACTCCGTTCCAGTTTTCGAAATGCCAAAACCTTTGTGAAAATCTCCCAGGGCATGAAGGACAGAGGCCATAACAGGGACCCGAAGCAGTGCCGCGTGAAACTGAAGAAGCTGAGGCAAGCCTACCAGAAAACCAGAGAGGCGAACGGCCGCTCCGGGTCAGAACCCAAAGCATGCCGCTTCTATGATGAGCTGCATGCCATTTTATGGGGTTCAGCCACCACTACCCCAGCCGTGTATTTGACTCCTTCAATGGAGATGGAGGCAACACAGAAGCAGGTTTTGGGGACGAAGAAGAAGAAGATAGCTCACAGCAAGCAAGCGGAGAAACCAGTTTTCCTGACAGCCAGGAACTGTTTCTCACCTTGGACCTGGATCCAGTACCCCCTGAACCCACCCAAGGCTTCTTCATGGACCCAGCAGGCGGAGAAGGGACCTCCGGTGAGTGTACCTTTTAAAATATGATACATGGTTTAAAAGCAAGCATGTGAAAGGATTACTTTGCCCTGGCATTTGCGGCTCTCCTGGATGTACTCCCAAAGCCTTTGTAAAAGGTTTCTGGGGAGAGCAGCCTTATTGTGTCCTTCATGGTAGGACACTTTACCACTCCAGGCCAGTAACACGTACTCGGGAATCATTGTACAACAAAGCATTGCAGTGTATGTTTGCTGGTGTTCAAACAACTCTCTGTGTTATCCTCAGGAGAGTGAGATATAATTCATGGTCACCTGGTTGAAACAGAGTGCTTTTCTTCAGGGGACACTCAGAGGAGCCCGTTCCTGCTGGGCTGTTTGCCTGTGGCTAAACAGAAATGTTCCCCGCCGTTAGCCACGGGGAAGGGGGAGGGTTGAGGGGGTAGCCACGCGGTGGGGGGAGGCAAAATGCGACCTTGGAACGAAAGCACATGTGCTATGTATGTAATGTTAACAGCAAGGTTTATCCTGAAAGAGTGTAGCCACTGTTTTATAAAATGTGTCTTTTTAAATACCGCTGTCCCTTTTTTTTTCTCCACCAGCTGCATGTGTTTCAATGTCACAGGATCTTCTCCTTCCCAGAGGCTAGTGAAGATTAGAAAGGAAAAAAAACGCACTCGAGATGAAATGTTCTCCGAGCTCATGCTGTCCTCCCGCACTGACAGAGCACAGACGAATGCGTGGAGGCAAATAATGTCAGAGTGCAGGAAAGCACAAAATGACCGGGAGGAGAGGTGGCGGGCTGAAGAGAGGGCTGAAGCTCAAATGTGGCGGCAGCGTGATGAGAGGAGGCAGGATTCAATGCTGAGGCTGCTGGAGGACCAAACCATTATGCTCCAGTGTATGGTTGAGCTGCAGCAAAGGCAGCTGGAGCACAGACTGCCACTACAGCCCCTGTGTAACCAATCGCCCTCCTCCACACCCAGACGCCCAAGAATGCGGTGGGGGGGCCACCGGCCAACCAGCCACTCCGCCACAGAGGATTGCCCCAAAAAAAGAAGGCTGGCATTCAATAAATTTTAAATTTGTAAACTTTTAAAGTGCTGTGTGGCATTTTCCTTCCCTCCTCCACCACCCCTCCTGCGCTACCTTGGTAGTCATCCCCCTATTTCTGTGATGAATGAATAAAGAATGCATGAATGTGAAGCAACAATGACTTTATTGCCTCTGCAAGCGGTGATCAAAGGGAGGAGGGGAGGGTGGTTAGCTTACAGGGAAGTAGAGTGAACCAAGGGGCGGGGAGTTTCATCAAGGAGAAACAAACAGAACTTTCACACCGTAGCCTAACCAGTCATGAAACTGGTTTACAAAGCTTCTCTGATGCGTACCGTGCCCTCCTGTGCTCTTCTAACCGCCCTGATGTCTGGCTGCGCGTAACCAGCAGCCAGGCGATTTGCCTCAACCTCCCACCCCATCATAAACATCTTCCCCTTACTCTCACAGATATTGTGGAGCACACAGCAAGCAGTAATAACAGTGGGAATATTGGTTTCGCTGAGGTCTAAGCGAGTCAGTAAACTGCGCCAGCGCGCCTTTAAACATCCAAATGCACATTCTACCACCATTCTGCACTTGCTCAGCCTGTAGTTGAACAGCTCCTGACTACTGTCCAGGCTGCCTGTGTACGGCTTCATGAGCCATGGCATTAAGGGGTAGGCTGGGTCCCCAAGGATACATATAGGCATTTTAACATCCCCAATAGTTATTTTCTGGTCTGGGAATAAAGTCCCTTCCTGCAGCTTTTGAAACAGACCAGAGTTCCTGAAGATGCGAGCATCATGTACCTTTCCCAGCCATCCCACGTTGATGTTGGTGAAACGTCCCTTGTGATTCACCAGAGCTTGCAGCACTATCTAAAAGTACCCCTTGCGGTTTATGTACTCGCCGGCTTGGTGCTCCAGTGCCAAGATAGGGATATGGGTTCTGTCTATGGCCCCACCACAGTTAGGGAATCCCATTGCAGCAAAGCCATCCACTAGGACCTGCACATTTCCCAGGGTCACTACCCTTGATATCAGCAGATCTTTGATTGCGTGGGCTACTTGCATCACAGCAGCCCCCACAGTAGATTTGCCCACTCCAAATTGATTCCCCACTGACCGGTAGCTGTCTGGCGTTGCAAGCTTCCACAGGGCTATCGCCACTCGTTTCTCAACTGTGAGGGCTGCTCTCATCTTGGTATTCATGCGCTTCAGGGCAGGGGAAAGCAAGTCACAAGTTCCATGAAAGTGCCCTTACGCATGCGAAAGTTTCGCAGCCACTGGGAATCGTCCCAGACCTGCAACACTATGCGGTCCCACCAGTCTGTGCTTGTTTCCCGAGCCCAGAATCAGCGTTCCACAGCATGAACCTGCCCCATTAGCACCATGATACATGCATTGGCAGAGCCCATGCTTTCAGAGAAATCTGTGTCCATGTCCTGATCACTCACGTGACCGCGCTGACATCGCCTCCTCGCCTGGTATCGCTTTGCCAGGTTCTGGTGCTGCATATACTGCTGGATAATGCATGTGGTGTTGAATGTGCTTCTAATTGCCAAAGTGAGCTGAGCGGCCTCCATGCTTGCCTTGGTAGGGCGTCCTCACAGAAAAAAGGCACGGAACGATTGTCTGCCGTTGCTCTGATGGAGGGAGGGGCGACTGACGACATGGCTTACAGGGTTGGCTTCAGGGAGCTAAAATCAACAAAGGGGGTGGCTTTACATCAAGGAGTATTTCAGGCAGGACTTCACGGAGGGTTCCAATAAGAAATGGTGCACCTAAGTTATTGTTCTTATTGGAACAAGGAGGTTAGTCTGGCCTCTGATTGATACATGGCTAGATTTACCTCGCTGCACCTTCTCTGTGAGTGACTACAGTGTGACCTAGAGGAATGAGTCCCTAGACAGGGGAGTGGGGGAAGCAAGTGAGTATAAAACAAATCTGGTCTATTTCTTGTTTTGACCCACTCCATCTATCTTTTACATCTTTGGCTGGCAGCAGACGGTGCAGAAGGACTGCATGCCATCCACATCTCATGGCTGCTCGGCAGAAGATGGTACAGTACGACTGCTAGCCATCCTCATCTCTTACCTGCCCGGCAGAAGATGGTACAATCTCTTGCCTGCCCGGCAGAAGATGGTACAGTATGACTGCTAGCGATCCGTATCGCCTGCCTGCTCACCATAAGACGGTTCAATAGGACTGACTGCAGGACTAAAGAGAATGACCTGGTCAAGTCACTCTAAATTTAGTCCCTGCACCCATGTCTGCTCAGGCGCTCCCAGCCGACGTGGCCAGGAGCACCTTGGACACGACGATGATGGCTACCAGTCGTATTGCACCGTCTGCTGCCAGAAGGCAATGGGTTGCTGCTACTGTCTAGCAATGCCGTACTGCATCTGCCAGCACCCAGGAGACATACGGTGACGGTTACCTGAGCGGGCTCCATGCTTGCCGTGGTATGGCATCTGCACAGGTAACTCAGGAAAAAAGGCGCAAAACGATTGTCTGCCCTTGCTTTCACGGAGGGAGGGAGGGAACGGGGGCCTGACGATATGTACCCAGAACCACCCGCGACAATGTTTTAGCCCCATCAGGCATTGGGATCTCAACCCAGAATTCCAATGGGCAGCGGACACTGCGGGAACTGTGGGATAGCTACCCACAGTGCAACGCTCCGGAAGTCGACTCTAGCCTCGGTACTGTGGAAGCGCTCCGCCGAGTTAATGCACTTAATGCACTTAGAGCATTTTCTGTGGGGACACACACACTCGAATATATAAAACCGATTTCTAAAAAACCGACTTCTATAAATTCGACCTTATTCCGTAGTGTAGACATACCCTAAGTGAATTATCAAACCAACCTTTAATAGAGGTTAGGAAGGAATTTTTCCATAACTTCCCACCAGAGAGATTTTTGCCCTTTATTGTGAAGCAGCTGGTGTTGGCCACTGTCAGAGACAGGATGCGGGACTAGATGGTCCTTGGGTCTCAACTGTTGCCAGACTGGATATGTTCAGATTATGTCTTTGAGGGACAGACTCATGGTGGGGGCTACAGGCAGCTACATCTCTGCAGCAGGGGTTCTAGAAGGGATTGTGTTTCAGGCCATGATCCTTCCACCCTCCCTCTGCGCCTTCTGCTTTCTTGGTGTGACTTGCTCAGGAAAGGCATGCCAGGAAGGGAAAGTTCCTTATGCTTTCACATACACACATTGTCACAACCCAATGGCTCCCTCCCATTAGGGAGTCCTCTGGGAAGGTAGATCAGCACTGTATATTGCTAATGCTGTTGCAAGCATCACAAAGCATTTTGGGGAGGGCTAAAACTGTGTGAGTGGAGAGTGGAAGATTCCTTTGCAGGAGTAGAAGAGGCTGGCGAGGGGTGGGTGGGGGGGAGAAGAAGAATAGAGCAGAGAACGAGTTAACTCAACACTGGAGCGCTAGCTCAGTGCGAAGATAAAGATGCTGGCCCCCACCCAAGGACACTGTTCACAGCCAAGACTTGGCTGGTGGCCGAGAAAGACGGGGGCTTGCAGGTGCCTGAGCAGCCATGAGAAAGAAGATTCCAACTGCACAAATCTGCAGAACTGGAAGGCCAGCACAGAAGAAAACAAAGTCTAAGACTGCAGAGATGGAAAACACCCGTGAGATGGAGCTGAGCCTTGAGTCCCTGAAGCCGAGGTGTTTTGGGAAGCTAAAGAACCCACGGACAGCCGGCTTGGACTGGCACAGAGAGCACAAGGAACAGAGGTCGTGGAACACCCCTAAAGGAGCCCAGGACTTAAAACCCTCTTGAGAGCTGGAGCAACTCGGAGAGCATAGCAGATCCTTGATCAGCCTGGGCCCAGGACAGCTCTCCCGTCCACCTTCCCCCCCTCTTCTTCTGACATTACACTCAGACTTGGCCAGTCTGGGTCGTGCGTGTGTGAGTATGAAAGTGGGTTAGGGCTTGGGGCATTAACACTTTCTTTCTTCCCAAGTGACGTGGGAGCGTGCCCAACACTCTCTGCTGTTATTTTATCATTTTATTAATAAAGTTTTAAAATTTAGACACTTGGTGTGCCTCGTCATCTCCTCCCCGAAAAGATCCTGTGGCCCCAGCCTGATCAACTGTGGCCCCAGGGAGATTGGTAGTGAAAATCTGTCACAACATGCAAGGGCCAGGGAGACTCTGACTCTGCACAGGAATCCTGAAGACCCTACAGGAATAACCTGATCCCAGACAGGTCTTACAACGTATGCAATGTTGCAGCAGTCACATCATTTTACTACAAACTATAAAAACTAAACAAAAGCAAACAAAGTCCAACTCGGACGTCAAACATGGTCTGGTTCTTTTCTTCTCTCTGACATAATTAACATTTCACAGACCGTGGGGACTCTCCAGTCCCCTACGTTAGGGAAAGGAAGCTCACTAACATGATGCACAGGGGCGGGAACTAGGGGTACCATGGGGGTGCTGCAGTACCCCAGGTTTTACACAAGGTCCCAGCTGCCGGCCCTGCTCCTGGGGCTCCGCACCTGCCTCCAGCTGTGGCCCCAGCGTTGGCCTCCTTACCCATCTATGTCCCCCCCCCATAGCCACCGCCCCGCTCCCAGCCCGAGCTGGGGAGTGATGTGGGGGGGGCATGGACAGAGGTAAGGGGTGGGTGCAGCCCCCCCCTAAAGTGTTCCAGCGCCACTGACATAAGGAAGTGAAGGGTGAGAGAGAATGAATAAAGAAGACACATTCTCAGTACCTCTGTGATCCTGAGTGGTGCACACTTATGTCCCTACTTCCACCTTGTCATAAGTCATCCAAAGAGTGATTGCCAGAAACAGAAATGTCGATGAACAGGACAGGTGTCAAGGTTCCTCCCCCACTCTGAACTCTAGGGTACAGATGTGGGGACCTGCATGAAAAACCTCCTAAGCTTATCTTTACCAGCTTAGGTCAAAACTTCCCCAAGGTACAAAATATTCCACCCGTTGTCCTTGGATTGGCCGCTACCACCACCAAACTAATACTGGTTACTGGGGAAGAGCTGTTTGGACGCGTCTTTCCCCCCAAAATACTTCCCAAAACCTTGCACCCCACTTCCTGGACAAGGTTTGGTAAAAAGCCTCACCAATTTGCCTAGGTGACTACAGACCCAGACCCTTGGATCTTAAGAACAATGAACAATCCTTCCAACACTTGCACCCCCCTTTTCCTGGGAAATGTTGTATAAAAAGCCTCACCAATTTGCATAGGTGACCACAGACCCAAACCCTTGGATCTGAGAACAATGAAAAAGCATTCAGTTTTCTTACAAGAAGACTTTTAATAAAAAAATAGAAGTAAATAGAAATAAAGAAATCCCCCCTGTAAAATCAGGATGGTAGATATCTTACAGGGTAATTAGATTCAAAAACATAGAGAACCCCTCTAGGCAAAACCTTAAGTTACAAAAAAGATACACAGACAGAAATAGTTATTCTATTCAGCACAATTCTTTTCTCAGTCATTTAAAGAAATCATAATCTAACACATACCTAGCTAGATTACTTACTAAAAGTTCTAAGACTCCATTCCTGGTCTATCCCCGGCAGAAACCAGCATATAGACAGACACACAGACCCTTTGTTTCTCTCCCTCCTCCCAGCTTTTGAAAGTATCTTGTCTCCTCATTGGTCATTTTGGTCAGGTGCCAGCGAGGTTACCTTTAGCTTCTTAACCCTTTACAGGTGAGAGGAGCTTTCCCCTGGCCAGGAGGGATTTCAAAGGGGTTTACCCTTCCCTTTATATTTATGACAACAGGGTACTAGAATGTGCAACATTAGGCTCCAGTTCTGAACACCTTTCAGATTATTATAATTCAGTATGGAATATTGTCCATATCCCATCCTCATCTTGTATCTTGTTCTCTGTCTCCTCACAGGTCCTAGTCTTATTCTCAGTTAAGAGTACCTTACTCTACGACCAGTCGGAATGATTTTAACTACATCAGTGAGACTACTCATAAAATAAGGTGCAACTCATCTTGAGTCAGGGTAGCAGAATCCAACCTTGTATTATTATAAGTGGAAGGCCTCTATCTAATTAGTGGTTCACTTTAATAGTATTAAATAAGCCTTTGCACAGCAAAATTTATCTGGTGTAAAAGGATGGTCTTCATTGGAAGGTGAAACATTTCATACACTGTCAAAGATTAATAAGTAGTATAGTATACATCACTCCAAGCAGCAAAATTAGTACGCACATCTCACGGCCACATTAAAAAGCTTAATTGAATCCAAAAAACTTTAAAAACACATGCATACAGAAATAGTTATAATATAATGACCTGCTGCCAAAAACTACTCCAGGAAAAATGATTGATGGCCTCTCTGTAATTAAACACATTCTAGCATTCCATGACCACCGAGACAATTACTCAAACTTTGTAACAATGTATAAAGAAAAAAACCCTTAGCTAATGGGCCATGACTACCCCTATACACCCATTATTCAATTTTATCCTCTTCAACCAGAAATAAAAATGGTAAAAACATTAAAAAAAATTAAAAGACCCCAAGAACAAAACAAGAGCTTACTAGGAATTTAAAACTGCACTAAAAGCAAGGCCTAATCTTGTATATAAAGTCTTACCTGTCCCTGTCACCCTACCTCAGCCTAGCTTCTTAGAGATCTCTGATTCTACTGGTTAAAGCACTAGAGGTTTATGATTAGCCACTATTCAAATCTGGAAGTCCTAACATTTAGGAATTTTGAATCACAAAAATACACAAACCCTCCAAATCTCACAGTCTAATGTACAGGTCTGGGACACAATCCATCCCTCCAAAATTTTTCTCTTCCCTCATGACAGTCTTTAAGAGCTGGCTGGCCCACTCTTCTCATTCTGTTTGTTTTAGGGTATCAGTTAGTAGGATTATGCCCCATTTCAATATCCTAAATGTTGACACCTTCTAGAGAGAGGGCAGCCCGTCTTTCTCTCTCTGTACTTCAGTGGCAGTAGGAATGGAATGCTGACGCATACACTGGGTCCTTATGTCTGCCTCTGAGACATCAAGACTGCAGAGGGCTAAGGAGAACTCTACTTTCAGGTGATATCAAGGGTTTCCTTTAGCCTAATGCACTCTGGAATCTTCAGAGAACATAATATTTGACCTGTTTGGTAAATTCACCACTCAGTTCATCCACCTTCGATGCAATCTGTGCCTTCTTCAAGGAAGGCACTTAGCCTGCATTCTCCAATACCTTTCCTGCTACACAATGGCCACTTATGAGAGTTAAGAAAAAAAACTTATTGTACAGTATGTGAAAAAAGCTGAATAACATAGTGCTCAAACGATAATTGTGTTGGGAACAGCAATTTGGTTGCTAACTGAAAATTATTTACTTGAGAGCATTTAATTATTTTCTCCCTTTTTCAATGTGTTTTCAATTTTATTCCTGAAAAGGAACCGGGAAAAACTTACAGATAAACATGGATTGCATTCTGGGCCAGACTTTGCAAAGGGAGTGGATGACAAAAGATGATTACAAAGCTTCAACTCATAAGTGAGATCCCATGAAACAAAGGAAGATGGCTAGATGTTATTTTTTGTTAGGGAGAGGAACTTGGTCCCTCTACATTCAGATCAAAACCAAACCATTTATAAAATGGGAGGCAAATATGGGGAACTAGAAATTATGAACATTAATCAGAAGAAGTATAATGATTCCCATTTCCCTCTTCTGATGATTAAAGTGGATTGGTTCTCCAGTTTATTGGTACAAATATGCAACATTTTAGCCCCCATGGCATTTCCAGTTTATATAGGTCCACAGATTCCTTTCTCTGATGCTTCAACCTGACTTCCCTACACAGCTCAACATGACGATGTATTGTAAAACTTGTAATTGATGTTCAAGTTATACAAAATAGAGATTTTGTCTTGATCTGAAAACGAAGGGCCTGGATTATCCATTGCCTTGTGTTGGATATTCACACCTGTGCAAAGGGGATATAAAATGCTATGTAATCAGAAGCCTCCTCTCATTTATATGGGTGCTAGCATCTTACATCCACACTGCACAGGTTTGAATGACTATACAAAGTGCCAGGCAAGGAGATTCTGGCCCTAAGGCGGAAATACACATTTTCCTATTTGTACCAGCTAATGACTGACAGACCCATCTGTAATGGACTTGTGCTGGTAATGTGCCTTTTAGGGAGTTCTGTTCTTCTACCTCAAGATACAAATAGTGAATTACATGTATCCTTGGGAGGTGAAGGGGAGAGAGAGAGAAAGAGAGCAGGATTAAGGCCCAAGAAATTCACTTAGGGTTGCCAACTTTCTAATCTCACAAAACTGAACACCCTAGCCCCACCCCTTACCTGAGGCTCGGCTCTGCTCCCCCGTTCACTACATTTCCCCCTCCCTCAGTGGTTTGCTCTCCCCCACCCTCACTTACTTTCACTGTGCTGGGGCAGGGGGTTGGAGTGGGAGGGCTCTAACCGGGGGTATGGGCTCTGGGGTAGGGCCAGAAATGCAGGGTGCAGGGTGTGGGAGGGGGTGAGGGCTCCATCTGGGGGTGTGGGCTCTGGGATGCAGGAGGGGGCTCCAGGCTGGTGGGTGGCTCAGGGCTGGGGCAGGGGGTTGGGCCATGGGCTTACCTCTGGCAGCTCCCAGTGAGCAGCACAGCAAGCGGGGGAGGTAGGAAGGGGGGGCTAAGGCAGGCTGCAGACCGCACTGTGCCCCAGAAGCGGCCAGCAGCAGGTTCTGCTCCCAAGTGGAGGCGTGGCAGGCGGCTCTGCATGCTACTCTCGCCTGCAGACATCGCCCCCGCAGCTCCCATTGGGCACGGTTCCCGGCCAGTGGGAGTGCGGAGCTGGTGCTCGGGGTGGGGCCAGCATGTGGAGCCCCATGGCCCCCCCACCTAGGAGTCGGACCTGCTGGCTGCTTCTGGGGCACAGCACGGAACCAGGACAGGTAGGGATTAGCCTGCTTTAGCACCGCCGACCAGACTTTTAACACCCCCGGTCAGCAGTGCTGACCAGAGCCGCCAGGGTCCCTTTTCGACTGGGTGTTCCCATCGAACCTGGACACCTTGTCACCCTAGATTCACTGAGAAGATTACAGATACTAAGGGAACGTGTACACTGGGTAGAGTGGATGTGTAATTGTAGCGCATGTGGATATACCTGAACTACCTGTAATCTAGCAAGCTCACATACCAATAGCAATGAAACCAACTATGACAGCATGAACTTCAGTGGGGGCTATCCACTGGGCTACCCAGTGTTCCACGTGGACTTGTACAGCCTGCACTGAAGCCCATGGTGCCATGGGCTATTGACACATGAGCTAGCTAGATGACAGCTAGCTTGGGTGTATCTAGGTGTTGCAATAACACACCACTCCTGATTGCAGCGTATCATAGAATCATAGAATATCAGGGTTGGAAGGGACCTCAGGAGGTCATCTAGTCCAACCACCACTCAAAGCAGGACCAATCCACAACTAAATCATCCAAGAGAGAAAGCAGCACTGTTTCTGCCTGGTGACGAACCAGGGACCTTTCGCGTGTTAGGTGAATGTAATAACCACTACACTACAGAAACCAGCTCAGGCATACCCTAAGATTACAAAGTAATTACACAATAAAGGAAACATTAAAAATAAGGGAATCTACACAAAAAAGCATTAATGAAAACTAACTGAAAGATATTGGGACAGGATGGACACTAATTCTGTATTTTTTAAATTGCAATCAGGCCCAATCTAGAAATACATTATTTATAATGTTTAAGAAATGAAGATTTGTTGACCTACCCCAAGTCTCCAGCGAAGCTTTTGTTATTATCAACCACTTTATCTCTGTCCACTTCATCAAAAGATGCCTGACAAGTGGATGTCTTTCACCTCTCAAATGAACATCATACATACACTCTTTTGACTGATTTTACGTAATAAGATAGGTCTAATAGCAGTCAAGAAAAAACAAGTTACAGTTAGAATCTGTCTTAAACACAAATGAAGCAACAGCTTTTGGAGCCCAGAACACCAAATGGAGTCTGCTACTTTTAGGGTGCCTGCATCACTTTCTGAAGAAGCAGAGGACAAGGAAGTAACTCATAGCTTGTGTTTGCTCCCTGTTTCCAGTTGTCTGGAAACCTATAAGTCCTCTAAGGCCAGCCCTTTCACCAAAGTAAACAGAACATCTATCAGGCATCTACTGCAAGTCAAGCAAGTTTCACAAATATATCCAGCCATAGTTCATGTTAAATCTCTTGCCCCAGGTTGTCTTGCATTGCATTTAATTAAGACACAGCATGAAGGTGGCTCATTGAGATAACTCACCTTTGGGGAAAAGGACAGAGGTTAACAGGATACCACTTACAGGATGTAGAAAATAAAGAAAAAAAGAAGCTGAACCTTAATAGTTAATAGGAACTCTGTTGCAACTCTGCAAAATAGCCTAACTGCATTATCCTGTAAATTGTTATAGTGTGATCATAAATTCATTTAATTTGCCTTTGGGACAAACCCCAAAAAGTTATATAGCAAATAATCACAACGTTAACATCTTCCAAACTATAAAACAGTCAGTGTACGAGGCAAACAGCTCTTCAACTCTGCAGTTTGCTTTGAATGGGAGCTGCTTGAGTGCCTCTGCTTGGTCTTTTCTTATCTTTCCTATCAGCTGCTTGATCTTATCTAGAGGTTAAGTAGCCGATATGCTTTTTCAAAGCACAGGAGACTTATCAACATAGGTGAGTCACAGCTTAGCTGGGTGCAATGCTGCAGCTGTATGCTCTTCCCTCTGCAAAAAGCTTTTTCCAAAGAAGCAATTTCCCACCACAGCCTGTGCCCAGCAGGGCTGATACCAGTGAAAGAAACCTCCTTGGCGATTATAACCTGCTTCCCCTGGCCGGTCTCAAAATGTTGTTCCTGTCGTCAAGGCCTGACAACAAAGCAGTGCTGTATCTCCTGCTTTCAGTTAGATTTCTGAGGGGCACTGAAAAGCACCTTACTGGATATCATGACTTGCAGTATTGTTTTTGAAGTGTTTAATTGAATGTAGAATATGAATCAAGCTCCTTTCTCCCTGCTTTTAAGCAGTTCAATGCAAAACACAATAGAATTTAAACAGAACCAGGGTTCTCTATTCCCAAGTGCATTCAGAGATGCATCAGGTCCCAGGACATAGGAAGGACTGGGTGCAGGCAGTATAGTGGGACCAATAGCTGAGTCTATCAAGTCTGGTTTTATGTCTTTGAATCTGACCAGTACCAGATGCTTAAGGGGAAGGTTTAAAACCTCCATAATGGACAACTATGCAGCAACCTGCCCTCATTAGAAGCTTCTTCCTAACCCCCTGCAGTTAGAAACGCCCATTATATCCATCTTATGTATCTGTAGATGATATTCTTAATATTCATGCATATGTCTAATACATTCTTTAAATTCTACTAAGCTCTTGGCCTCAGTGACATCTTATGGCAATGAGTTCCTCATGATAAGTATTTAATTTAAATTATTTTTAAATTTGTTGCCTTTGATTTTCACGGGAGTGCCCTTTGTTGTATTATGAAGGCAAGGTAAATAATTTACATTCTGTATAGTGTTCATAATTCTGGTATAATCATGTCCCTTCTAACACTCTCTGTCTTTTCAATTTCTTCCCCAATAGAGTCTTTCTATCCTTCCAATAATTTTTGTTGCCCTTCTCTAGACTTTTTCTATTTCTGCTATATTCTTTTGAAGACTGGTGTGTTTGGGTGAGTGAATGGGTGCCTGTGTAAAACAGCACATTATATAAGGTGAGGGTGCACCGTCAATTCATATAATGACATAATATTTTCAGTTTTATTCTCTATTGCTTTCTTAATGCAGCCTAACATTCTGTATGCTGCTTGGACCACAACAGCACACTGAGCAGCTTTCATCGAGCTATTCACAATGACACCCAGGTCTTCCTCCTCAGTGGTTACAGTCAATTTAGATTCCATCAGGCTGTGTGGATAGCCAAATTGTTCTCACTGACATGCATTACCATGTGCATGTCAGCACTGACTTTAATCTGCTATCAGGCTGCCCACTCACTTCCCTTGGTTAAATCCTTTTGGAGTTCCTCACAACCCTCTCTAGACTGTACTAATTAAGGAATTTTGCATCATCCACCAAGATTTTGAATAATATCAGAGGCTACTTGGCCACTGCCTGAAGATCCATGAAGGAGGGGCACATAATCTATTTGTCTCAACAAAAATATCAAAAGGAGGGGATAGTGGGGTTTACTGGGCAGTCACCACCCTTTTGAAGTTCACTCTAGGTAAGGGGAGGCCACTTCTACAGACCAAGAATGATTTGCTCAAACTAATCTGCAAGTTTACTCATACATTTGTAAGTGGAGTCAGGATGAGCTCTACCCTGACATCTGGTGGCGAGTCATGGTAGGTTGTGGAAAAGAACTTCAGGAGCTGATCTCATTTGCATAGGCACACCCACCCTGCCTAGATGGTCACTTAGATGCTATAGGAGTCCCAGTTTCTCTGTTATTGGGGCAGGAATAAACTGTTATGTGAATCAAGGACAGTGGAACTGTACCTGGCCTTTTGTTATGATGGAGGGACCTACCATCAACTAAGCAGCACTCACTAGGCAAGGGTCATGGGTTCCAAAACCCAGTGAAGAGAGAGAGGCTGGGGATAGGTATTAATATTTGGTGGTATGGGCCCCCTGGTGAGGGCCTTACATGCTAATTGTACTTCCTCCTCTCTCCACGGTAGAATATCAGAGCTAATTTTGATTCCATTAGGAGTCTAGTTACAGACTGCTGAGCTGAATTCACTTTGGACTAATGGTGCACCAGCACTGAGGCTCCCCTACTATGAGCTGAAATCACAAAAGAGCTAAACTTACTAAGAGCTGAAAACACGGAGTGTTGTGTTAAGCAGTGGGGGAGCCTGGAGATATATTGTGGAGCAGTTTGCGGGATGGCTGGCAGAGCAGAGCAGTTTGTCGGATGCCTGGAGCAGCTCATGGAGGTGGCTGGCAGAGCGGAGCCCCCTGGAGAGGTGGGGCAATCAGCTTTGGACCACGTAAGGTGCCCCTTAACCCCTGCCCCATCTCCACCCAGGTTGGGAGGTAAAACTCTGCAGATAAACTTTCGAACTCTGGGGCTGCCCTGACCAGGGACAGAGACTTTTGGGACTTTGGGTGATTTTGAGTTGCTGGACTCAAGAACCAAAGAGAAAGGACACGCCCCAATTTGCTTGGGGTGGGTTTTTTGCTCATGGGTTGTGTTATGAATCCTGTTGGTGGTGTTTCCCCAACATAATGCCACATTGTTTCTCTCTGTTATTAAAAGGCCTTTTGCTACACTCAGACTCTGTGCTTGTGAGGGGAAAGTATTGCCTCTTGGAGGCGCCCAGCGGGGGTGGTATATATTTGTCCCAGGTCACTGGGTGGGGGCTCGAGCCGGGTTTGCATTGTGTTATTGGAATGGAACCCCTAGATACTGAACCCGGCCCTTGTTGCTGCCAACTCTGACGGGCAGAAAGATTACACATTCAAGAAAATTATGAACAGCTCATGGACAACTACTGAACAGAAGAAGACAAAATTTGACAAATAAAATTTCAATGCTAATTATTTTCTCAGCTTTAATATTGATGAGCAGCCAGGGCAGATTTTGCAATGCACCAGATATTACTGCATGGAACCCTCTGTTAGGGTGACCAGATGTCCTGATATTATTAGGACCATCCCGATATTAGGGGCTTTGTTTCATATATGCAACTGTAACCCCCCCCAAAAAGAAAGTGTCACGATTTTTCACACCTGTTACCTCATCACCCTACCCTCTATACTGCTTTACAACTGAATACTCACTAGACTTTACATTATAGCAGTTAAAGATGGAGAAGGCCACTTAAGTCATCTTGTCCACTCTTGCATAATGACAGGTTTCAGAGTAACAGCCGTGTTAGTCTGTATTTGCAAAAAGAAAAGGAGTACTTGTGGCACCTTAGAGACTAACCAATTTATTTGAGCATAAGCTTTCGTGAGCTACAGCTCACTTCATCGGATGCATACTTGTGGCACCTTAGAGACTAACCAATTTATTTGAGCATAAGCTTTCGTGAGCTACAGCTCACTTCATCGGATGCATAACACAGTATGCATCCGATGAAGTGAGCTGTAGCTCACGAAAGCTTATGCTCAAATAAATTGGTTAGTCTTTAAGGTGCCACAAGTACTCCTTTTCTTTGTCTACTCTGTTACCCCCACCAATTGAGTATTGTTCCCTATACTACACTTGTATAATAGAATAAGCCTGAATTCCCTTTAAATGAAATACAAACGGTGTCTGAGTTAAGTACAGTCATTAAAATGGCCTTCAACACTGAAGTATTCGCAGATTAAATCAACTAAGATTTGCAGAACTCCAGGCTGGTGTCTGAACATGGGAGGGAGGGACACAACTGGGGTTTCTGACAATATGATTAGATTATAAAATAGTTTGCTAGCACAGCTGCTGATTTGCTCACTTAATTCACACTTGGCAGCATTTGCAATGAGAAGGCTCCTGGTTTAAGGCAAGGTAAGTTAAAGCTTGTCCTCCTTGGGTTGCGGACATCTGGAGAAACAAATACATTGACGTCAGACCTGCAGAGAATCCTGTACCTAAAGTAGTTTATGAAATCTCATCTTAGAAATATGAACAAACAAAGTGAAGGTTAATGTAATTTTCCTCTGTATGCCCAAAAGCCAGAGAACAACACAAGTCCGGGCTTTTAGAGTTTATTAATCAATGGCAGCAGTGGGTTCACAATAAATGGCTTTTAAGCCTCCTAATTTCTTTAACCACCTTTACACAACTGAAAAGCACTTTCCTTCCAATTACTTTCTTCCCCTGCTGCTGTTGCTCAAAATATGTCTCACATTCACATAGTGCCTTTCATAAAGACGAACTGGAGTCCAAAAGGCGGTATTAGACATAGATAATATAATCCATTGTTCACCAGTGGAATGCAGCCATCTCTAGGGTGGAATGCAGCTCATGCACTCCAGCAACATCCAATCAATTTAGGTTAAAAATGAATGATCTCAACTAAATGAAAAAGGACCCTTCCCCTATTTCCTCCTCAGTACTCCTCAGCTTCCCAACTCTACATTGCAGCCCACTGTCCTGGCCAAGGACATTGGGAAGACACTATGGAATCTGCCAACATTATGCCATAATGTCCCTTCAGATCCCATGCATGAAAATACATGTGTTTTCCTTACTACGGTTTAATGATGCTCTGCTTAGGCTACTGGAACGGCCTAAGTTCTTTACTGAAAGCCAGATTCTATCACCCTTACTCACAATGAATAGAACCTTATCTTGCAAATACTCCCATTGAAATCAGGGGGGTTATCTGAAAAGTAAAGTACTACTCAATATGCTTAAAGATGGCCCTTAGTAACTCAGGCTGAGTAGTACCTTACTAGTCATGAATGAATAGTTGAAACCAAGTTAGAAACTAGGCCATGTCTACACTACCACTTATGTGGAAAAAAACCCCTAAGCAATGTACATTTTGCTTGCATAAGCACTTGTGCGCACAGCTTCTCCCGCCAACATAGCTACTGCCGCTCGTTTAGGTATGTTTATTACGTCAATGGGAGAGCTCTCTCCCGTTGTCATAGAGCAGCTCCATGAGTGATCCTACACCTTCTGATAATGAAACAGCCAAGTAAATAACTCGTTACAATTGTATACTAAGAATCAAATTTTCAACCGTTGCATTCAATTCTGCATCTGCAAGTGTTTCACAAGAATCAAATAAGGGGCCCTAGATGTGGCTGGCTAAAATATGGGCCCAGAGTACCTTTAATCAGAATGAAAATAACTCTAGCATTTGCATCATCATTTCCCCCAACCCATTAGGTGCAGGAATTAATTTAATTTTAAATTAATAAAAACTCACTCACCGGTGACAGACTTGTGCCTTCATGGTTGCTTTTCATTTTGTTTACTGCATGCTGAGATGACGCAGGAACACAAGCATGTGCTCTGTTGAAGGAATCCCATTGCCCAAATAATTGCAGCTAGAGGTAGGCCAGAACTAAACTCTTAGAACCAAACACTCCTGAACTTTGGCAGAGGGAAGGTCAAAATCCAGATCCTGATTTGAGTTTTGTAGTTAGGGCCCATCTTGGATTACAAGCCAACACAGAGAAAATCTCCCTCTCCGATCATTTTGCGAACTTGCTTCTTGAAACCAATATACACAGATGTGGAACTTTTGCAGTAGTAAATGCAGTAGTGAAGAAGAAACAAATAAAAAAGCCAGTACAGATGACTGAGCTGAAACCAGAGCAACTAGTTCAGCAACTTCCCAATGGAGAAGTACCTAAGGAATTCTGAGTAAGCAAAGAGTCAGGAACTGGAATAAAATTGTCTCTTGGCACAAGATCCAGTGGGATTTTCTCAGGAGACTCTAGACATACTACTACTACTGTTATTCATTTCTATTTTAATAGTACCGAGAGGCCTCACCTGAGATCAGAGGCCATTGTTGTAACCCCTGTAAAAATACATAGGGAAAGAATCTAAATAGACAAGAGACAAAGGGAGGGAGAGGAGAAGTGTTACTGTCTGAATTTTATAGATTGGGACTTGCCCCAGGAAGCCTGTGGCAGAGCCAGAAATTGAACCCACATCTGCTGAGTTTCAGGATCATTCTGTAACCAATAAGGCCATCCTTCCTCCCACAGTTTTATGTATGAGAGCTCCATTATTATAGACAGCTAAGAAATAGTCGTCATCTTTGAAATCAGACCGCTCATTTGGGTGCCTAAACATGGATTTAGGAGTCTAACTTAAGGCATCCAAGTTTGAAAACTTGGCCTTGATTATTTTTATTCTTTAATCCTCTGTCATATGTCACTATGCATTTTGGTGTTTATTGTGGTTATCTGGCATGGTCACAATCCTGTCTCTATTACAGTGGCATACAGTGATGCATGGGAATTCTACACCTAGTTAAGGAAGAGAAATAGATTAAAATGTCAGTTTAATTTTGTAATAGCAAGTGCTGACACTGAATGGTAGCTTGAGAATTTACTGTGGGTCTGAACATTATGTCTCTGATCAGCAGAGCATATCAACTGATAAGATGTGTGAACTGTCAAATAGTGTAGCTACAGTAAGAAAATTATGCCATTCTTGCTGCTGTATGCAATATCTGTATGTCATTTTCCCCTTGCATTTGTATATAACAAGTCATGTTACACCCAGTTCTGCTGACAGAAGACAGGCTGAGGAGAGCCTAAAATATACAGCTGACATTTTAACAAGCATAAAGACCACTACTGTGGTTGCACCAAATGAAGGCCACATTACAAAGAAGCACCTCTCATTGAAAAAAAAAAATCTTAGTAATTCACTGTAGCTCCAGGCAGGCAAAAACCTCCTGTCTCAATATCTGTCCTGCTCTTCACCCAGGGAGAAGAGAAGCTAATAGAGAAGAGAGACATGGCATGAATCTGTCACACAGTGGGATGGATTCACCCCGATGGAATATTTTCAAATAACTGTGAAACCAGTGAAGTTATGTTTGTCCCACTCATTTTAAGATTTAATTATTTCAATAATTTGCTTGTATCATGCAGATCACTAAGGCCTGAGTCCTTAATGGAGGATGGGAACCTCCTTTAGTACTTGGTAAAGAAGACTCTCCTGTTAAATTTAAGGCACTGACCTGAGTGAAGGTCTTAGCTGGGAGAGGATGGATAATGTGAAATGGGAGATGTTAACCAATTTCCCTCACAGATAATACCCTTTAATTTTCATCTGTCTGGGCCTGAGGTGATACAGGTGTCAGTGCACAACAGAGGCAGCTAAGAATTCCTCCAGATTTGGTTTATCAGCTAAGCGAAGAGGCCAGCAGCCTTTCCCAGTGAGATACTGGAGTTAGCAGTAGAGCATCTCTCTCAGTGCAGCCCCCGATAGTTGGTTGGGAGAAGTTGAGGCCATAACCTCAGAAATACCAGCTTGCATCCCGGGAGCAGGCTGGGCTGCTGAAAAAGATGGTGCAGCCTGCACAGTCCCACTGCACACCAGACCTCTAAGGAAAGGAAAGTGCCTTGACACTGAAATGTGGAATGTAAATAGTGCTGGGCATTTTTTGTTTTAGTTGACACTGAGGCTGGGATTTTCAAAGGGGCCTAAGGGATTCAGGCACAACACTCCCACTGAATTTCAATTAGACATTTTAGTCCCTTCAACCCTTTTGAAAATCCCAGCTTCAGTGTTTGGTTACTATTGTTACTGCTTTCTGATCTAAATTCAGAAGCACTAGGTTTTGCAACAAACTTACACCATTGGGGCTGTTTCTGAGGAACAAGCCTGGAACTCCCTAAAAGGCTTCACATGCATTATATATGTGCAGTGTTCAAGCATTATCTGAACTCATAACAGAAAGTATTGTATGGTCTTTAGAAATTAATCGGTCATCATCGCCCTTCCTTTTTTAAATACCAAGTTAAATTGCAAAAGCGTTACTGTAATTCCTAACAGATGTGCCGCTGGGCTGTCAGCAAGGAATGTGTGGGTGACGGACTGAGGAAGAATGAATGAATGATTGAACAGAAGTGAACACAATAGGGGCGGTGGGTGGAAAGAAGAGGCTCACTATTGGCTCACTCCCTCCCTTAATATTCTTGAAATTGACACATACAAAGTGGCGCGGGAGGAGAGGATGAAAGAATCTTACCCTCCCCTACCCTCTCTTTTATTTCAGCTCATCTTTGCCTTGGGGTATTTTTGTTTCTATGCTCTCTTTTAGGTACAGGTAACATACCTTGGATGTGAATGCGGTGAATAGTCTTAGGAACAGGCTTGCCTGTCCTGAATGCAAAAACTGCAGCTCGGTATGGAGCTCTCACTCTGCCTTGTTCTGCTGGGTAAACTGCTCTGTAATAACAGCTGGTCACGTAAGGTTGGCTGAATAATTCACCGTGTTCATCTTGTGACATTCTAAAGATTCCGTAGTCAACAAAAATTTTGTCTTTTGTTTGCTTGGTTGATCCATCTGTCCATCTTTTCATTTCACTGGTCTGTTGATCATATAATTTATTTGGTAAATTTTATGTCTTTTTTGAGGAAATATGTAATGAGAATTCTTTCCCAACATTCAGCCAGCTCTCTGTCTGGGCTATGTTGTAACAGAGCCTATGTGGCCTTGCTTGGCAGTAAGGGGACAAAAAGGCCACCAATCCTGTGTGCATGCAGAGGGTTACCCAGGGTAGGGAAAGCAATCTCCAGGCAGCCATTAAGAAAGTGGGTGGGATGGGGCAGGGTGTGGGTGCTACTTTGAGGAATTAGAGTCAATTGGAAACCAACACAGCTGAGCCAGCACAGATTGGAAAGAGTGAGTGGGGGGCATGGTAAAATATACTCCTCATAGAGATGCAATAAATTATTTCTTCATGGGAACAAGGAAGTTATTGGATTCTCTGAGTCACAATTCCTTCCTGTGGCAACTCATTGGGCACTACACCTGTACACTGTCCCATACTCAGGATTGACAGTAATTTCTCAATATAGTCCTGTCTAATCTAATCTAACCACTGCCTTGATTTTCATGTAATCTAACTTGGTATACCGAAGAAAGTACTAACTGACTTCAAAGATGCCCTGTCAACTCCTTTTAAAAAAAATATACTCTTGATTTTATTATTGCTCTCTAGTCTTTGAAATATTATCTTGGAAACCTAAACTAAGATGGTCTTTTTTCCTTCTACTGTCTCCTCCAGTTGCAAAAGCAATTTTTTGTTGTCATGTTTTCAGTGCTGCAGGAATAAACACAAATTCTTCTTAGCTTAATTCACTTCACTCATCTCATGGATGTCAGCAGTCTCCTTAGCTAAATTCTGCTGCAAAACAACAGGAAAGGGGGATTACTTATAAACTGGATTTGGAGAAGTGGAGTCTGTCAGATTGATGACTGTCTACTTAATTTGCCAAACTTCCCTGATTTCAGTGGAGTTGCACCAAGGGTACCTGTGAGTAAGATAATCCTTGTTAATAAAGTGATTAGCTATTTAAAAAATCTAGCATCTGGGTTATTTGCGTATACAAATATGACATATTAATGTAATGATGGCCTAGTGCAAGACAAGTACTTTTATAATCTGACAAGGAATTCAAACTAGTCAGCATCTGGAATTCACTGTTACAGAAGTTATGTGGTCCAATACCAGAGCTGGATTTAAAAGATTGTGGAGCATGTTATGATAAAATAGGAGTAATCAAATCTCATGTTTCATGGTATGAGCTGATCAGTGCCAGGGTCAGGAAGGATTCCACCTCTTCCACAGCAGGCAAGATATGTTATCACGTTTTTTCACCTTCTTCTGATAAATGCATGTGCACCATGGGTCCCAACGACACCACACATTCACCGAACTGGACTAGCTGTAAGGGAGAACCCAGGGGGTCTCTCATACTGCAAGCGTAGGGATGGCTTTCCATACAGTTGGGAGGCTAACCCTCTGATCCTTAGCCCTTTCCCTTTGAGGTGCAAATCATTTATACATATTGAGTTTGTCATTTAACTTGACCAAAAGTGGGTAATGTGCCTCAGTCCATACGCTCTGGCAAAATCAATGTGAGCTTTGCCTGACTGAGAACTACAGTACGGAGGCACCAAAACTGTAAAAGTTTAATTTCAAAGTAGTTGCTACTTGAGGCTTGTAGCTATGACAGACTGGAAGTATAGTTTTATTTAAGATTGTATTCGGAGGGCAACACAAGCTCTGAAGAGCTCATTCACTTACTGCAAGGGTGGCCAACCTGCGGCTTCGGAACTACAAACGGCTCTTCAGAAGCTAATATGCGGCTCTTTGTACAGGCACCGACTCCGGGGCTGGAGCTACAGGTGCCAACTTTCCAATGTGCTGGGGGGTGCTCACTGCTCAACCCCTTGCTCTGCCCCACTCCACCCCTTCCCGCCCCTCCCCTGAGCCTGCAGTACCCTCGCTTCTTCCCCCTCTCCCCCAGAAGTTGTATCTTAGGGCTTGGCTGTAGACAATGGATCGTGTGATGCGATCCAAATAAATCCGTTAGTCTTTAAGATGTCACTGGACTCCTTGTTGTTTTTGTGAAATCAGACTAACATGGCTATCCCTGATACTTTTCATACTACAGTAAACTTCACAATAATGAAACTTCACAAAACTGGGATGTGTTTGTCATCCCAATTAAACAGCTGTCCCCATTCAGTTTTTTTTAAAGTGCAATGAATTTGATCATAAATATCTACATGGATGGGGGAAGTTTTCTGGTAGCAGAGGGTTCTTTAATCTAACAGAAGAAGTCATAACAAGGTCCAATGGATGGAAGTTGGAGCTAGACAAATTCAAGCTAGATGTGCAAAAAATTTACAGAAAGGGTAATTAACCATTTCAACAATTTATCTCGAGATGTGGAGGATTCTCCATCACTTGAAGTCTTTAAAATCAAGATGAGATGTCTTTCTAAAAAGATACACTATAACTCATCCAGAAGTTATGGGCATGATACAGGAATCACTGGGTAAAATGTTATGGCCTGTCTTAGGCAGGAGGTCAGACTATAGTATCATAATGAACCCTCCAGGCCTTAAAGTCTATATGAATGTATTAACTGAAATACCGTGCTGTCTAAAAATGATACTTGGTGTATTTCATCTTTATTTCACCTGATTTTCGTAAGCTTTTATGGTCTGGGTTATAATGGGCCTCTCTCTGCCCTTGTAATTTTTCCGTTCTGTACCTGTAATTTTCAGGATTAAAAAAAAAAACACCCCACAAAAAAGGTCTGTGGGAGCAATTAATGAGACGCAGATATCTCAGAAGCTGATTCCTGTGTTCAACATCTGATATCAGTTGCATCTTCATACCACTGCAGTGCAAAAGTTTTAAAAATAATGTAAACACTTGGCACAGGCTGGATTTGCACCTTTAAGTGGGATTTATGGAAATACCACACCAATGAAGTGGTCATAATTGGCACTCTCTATTAGAATCATGATGACACTTCACACATATTTAGCACATTCCTCCTAAGGCTCCCAAAGAGCTCTACACATGTTTGATTAATTTAGTTTGAGGGCTAGGTGCTTTTACCCAGTTGGGAAAACCAAGGAACAGAGAGATTGACAAGTCTTTTGCAGAGCTGGACATGGAGTTGGAATAGGTCTACAGATTCCTTGGCCTGAGCCTGGAACACAAAACCATTGTTTCCTTCCCTTAGACCACTTTTCCTTCCCATTAAACTAACGCTGCTTTCCTGATATAGTTCTTGTTTTAGAGTCTCAATAACTGCAGTCTGCAGGCTAAAAAAGGCAAGATTACCTGCTACCCAAACTATCTGCAGTGGGTGGGGGTGGAGAAAAAGTTTGCCTCCTTCCTAGTCGATTTCTGGATCTATTCAGTGAAGCTCAATTGAAAAGTAACTTTGAAGTTTGTCAAAATGAGTGTTGGTCACAATATAGTAAATGGGCGGTCAGTCAGTCTGTGTGACCATGGTTCTCCCACTCATTATTAGTGTCCCTCCCCAAGGACTGTTAGTAAAATTCTCATCATCTGGCTATTATTCCTGTAATGAGAGAATTCCTATTTGAAATCAATCTTCAGCAGTGACATTTTATACCCAGGGTCCCAGCTCCACTAATAAAATAAATCTGGCACATTATACACACAGTATAGGGATAATGAATGGAATATATCCATGTGATTCATGGTTGGTAGAGCCACTTGACAATATAACCCTTCCTAACTAGTGAAGATACATTGGATAGGCCAACTGCCTTCAGGTCTGCTACATGTACTAAATTTACATTAGAATCTAGTCAAATAGTCAACAAATGGATTGAGCTGATTCATTGCTGTTGGCCAGCTATAAAGTTGAAAGTCAGAATGATGAAAAGGATATAAAGCTAATCATTGGCAAGATGAAAAAAAGACAACAGGTGAATGAAAAAGTGAGCCTAAAATCTGAACCATTGTTTATTTTGGGAGGTTGAAGTTCATTTAGGTTTGAAACTGGATTTGAACTGCCTGGTGGATTTGGCTCCAAGTGAGAGCCAGAACTGGAAAGGGCATGTTTCCCTACAAGATTTCATCACTGTTCAATTCAAACTCTACCCCCAATTCTCCCTCAAATCTGAACACGGAATGTAGCCTGAAGCTAAACCAGATCCACACCCAAACACACAGTTTCTTCTGTTCAGTTCTACAAAAGATGCACCATTGACCAGCATGAAAAAAATAAATTAAAAAGACAACATGGAAACCAACAGGGAAACAGGAGTTCAATAGCTGCTACTGTACTTCATAGTTTGGACCTCCAGCATTGGCACTCTTTACCTTAAAGAACTGAGAGTTATATCTGAGATTGTAGAAGGCTTTTTACATGGAAAAATTCCTGAGCACTTGCAATGCAGTGAAAATGATAGTCTATGCAGATGGTGTGGGAGACTGATTGGAAGGTCTCATGTGAGGTGTTAGAAATTTTGCAAAGGTGCTACAAGATTTACTGATAAGCAAAGAGCACTGAAAATACCAAATTTATCTTTCCATACACTAAACTGTACTCATTTAAAACTGGATTGAAAAAAAATCAATTGAAAAATAACAAAATACTGAAGATAGTAACATCCAGAAAATATGTAATGGTGGAAGCAATTCTGGTTGCATTTTATAGTTACCAATAACCAAAGCTCATCAAATTGGAATGCCATCCTTTGGAGTGGTTTTCTAGCTATAATTGCCTCTTGCTGTTCTTCTGACTTGTGGTGTTACTTTTGCAAAATTTCTAAAATTCTTAAATATCGCTCATGGGACTCCTTAGTTGAGCTAATATACATACATGCCCCTCCCCCCTTAGCAATATGGGAATGGCAGGTTGGTTGTGACCTCCTGTCACTTGTTGGGGGTTGCAACATCCGTGCTGAGAACCCAAGATCTACATATTCACAAAAAACAACCAAGAGTCTGAGCAGACTGAAGGAAACAAGAGAAAATACTCTAATTATTAACTCCAGAGAACTGTCATCTGATTTGCACCATCTCAATTTATACTATAAGCCCCTCAGAGCAAACACTATGTCATATAGCACTTACCTAATAATCAATAGCAAATTGATGCTCATTTGTACAAGTCTGGTGCCTGTATTAAGATTGAAGAATTAATGCCTATATTTTTACAAAATTTGGTCAGTCAGAGACAATGTCAAGCTGAATCTGTGCCCTCATGATATTTGTCATCAAAAGTAACAGCCTCACATAAATCATGGAAGAGACATGCAATAGCAAGTTGAACACAAGAAAAACAAAACTGGTGACTAAGACATATTATTTTCGAGAGTTTTAGCTGATCATTGTCGAAAATTGTTCTCCGAGAACAAATAGATTCTTCTTGAACTCAGTGTGTCTATTAAGGCTTAGTCTTTCCCCAGTGCCCTCTTAGGATGTGACTGCGTGCTGTACTCACTCAGCCCCTCATCCAGCTGGTCCACTGTTCAAGTCTGGAGATGGAAAGTCAGCCTTCTGGCTCAGGTCCACTGGAGGTCACCTATTCCGGGGTTCAGGAGAAAAGAAACACAGGCCCAAACATGCCACAGGCCTCTCTTCCTTCAGGGTGACCGTGGCAATCCACACAGTCTGTCTTAATGTCACCAGGCAAGCAAATGACATGAGGTAACCATTGGTGTGTGTGTGGGGGTGGTGGTGGTGCGGGGAATTAAAAGGGGCAGCAGAGATTAGGAGTAAGAGCGGAACGAGAAACAGGCCGGAATCAAAACTTTCAGTCCAAACTAGAGCTGGTGGAAAAATATTTGTTTTTCCTAGTAAAACTAAACATTTCCAGCCCAAACCAATAGTTTTCAGGTTTTGGATTTTAATGAAAATGAGAAATTTGCTACAGAAAGCAGACACTTTTCACAAAAAATTACATTTAGCCAAAAACCCTATTTTCTATGGTGAAATGGTTTCAACAAAATTTTCAACCAGCCCTAATCACCTTAAAATTATACACAGGTGTGAGAGACAACTTCATGAGAATACCTCATAAGATTTTGTTGGTGTCAAATCCAGACCTGAACTCTACTTTAAATCTAAGCCAGATCCAAACACTGGCTCCTCAGATCATCTCTGTTTGCAACAGTTCGCTTTCTTGTCACAAATAACTCTGATAAATCAGGGCAAATAGCAAGAAAAAGTCTTAGTAAACATGTTCACTCACCTGAATCGTGCCTCAATCTGACCATGGTCAGAGCTTTTTCTTTTTCATAGACATTGGTATTTGGTTCAGGGAGGAACTTTTATTCAAACATATTCAGGTGCTTGTGCATTAACAAGAATATTCACACTGGAAATGCTTACATTAGATCATCCAGTCAGGGAACACATACCATATCACATGACTTAGTTGCCTAATTACATAGCTAAAAGGGCAGATCGAGAATTCTGAATGTCTGATATGGCCCACTATGAACAGTGCATGAACAATGCACAGGCCTAAATGTGTTGAGGAAAATTATTTGCCAATCAATAATGAATAACCAAAATATTAGTAAAATTCATGATCTAAAAACTTGTTCTCAAATAGAAAATCCAACTACTAAATTGCTGGCAACAAACACTTCAATCAGTTCTAGCATTGTGTGAGTGCTACCTATAGGATACAGTACTGGCTAGACTGTAAATTGCATATACATACTTGTACATTTCCCTTGTGTGGATAAGAAGGGTCATTTCTTCAAATCTTGTAAGTTTTCCTGCACAACTGAGGGTGCTCACTTAAATCTCAGAGTCACTATATGAATGCAGACCACAATTTGAGTCAAATTCTGCTTGGTTATGCCTATCACTGCATATGTCTTACTGGGGTTGCATGGGTTTAACAGAGGTTAGAGCCTGGCTCTGTGTTTATAGTTTACCCTAGTCATGCTATTAAACATACATACACACACAAACAAACACAAACCTGCCTTGTAAACATTATTTTTTGTAATCATGCTTATAGCTGCAGATAACTTGTGCTGATTTACATTCAAATTTAATTTACAAAGATACAGTTTGATGGCCGTTAGAAAGTAGCTCTAATTAGAATACAGCCATCCCTCCTGGCAAAAGAGGCAAGTTTCCTGTATAAACAGACATTACAAATGTGTATAAAAAAGTTTTAAACAATAGAAAGGAAAACATACAACTTCTCTGTATTTATAACTTCACCAGTTGTGTGCATGTGAGTCCATTTAAATGAAGCATCTTATTTAACTTTTTAGTGGCACTTTTTAGTTGCACTTCTCTAACAGTTTTGTAGCAAAGTTGAAATGAGTATAAAATATGGTACACAAAACAAGGCACAGTTTTTTTCTTAACCTCACATTTAGAGAATCAACTGAAATAAACAGCAAGGAAAGAGTGTAAAATCTAGTGCTGAGTTGACAAGAAATTTTTATTTCTGCTTTCTTCAGCAATGCTGGACTTTTGCCAGGATCGCCCGAACCATATGATTCCAAGGTGCAGAAACTGCAGTGATGAGAGCATGGTCATTTTCTTAGCAATATGTGCAGTAGATTGAGCGTAAGTCAAGATGTAGATTGGATACGTGTGTGGGATGCTGAACAGAGGCAGCTGATGCAAGACAGAATGAAGAAGTGCACTGCAGGGAATAATAAAAAAATGCATATTATTGAATAAACTTTTAGCAATGGGTGGGTACGTGATCAAATGCAACATTTCTTGAAGATTTAGATAAAGCATCAAGAGCATTAATTCTGCTCTCAGATCCACATCCAGGATTTCAAGTTTGGTCTTTCTACATGCTTAGAACTCAATTTGATAAAGGAGTGAACACCACATGAAAGCTGCAGTGCTGAAGACAGAAGAGAATTTGGCCAGAGAAGCTTACTTTTGAATGTTTATTTGTGTGAGGAGCCTTGCTAATTTGCATTTCACTAATGCATGTATTTTATGATTTACACTCAAATATGTCTTCCTTTCCATGCCCCGGCAAAAATGCAATAGCAGAATGTCAGTGTAAAATTATGAAGACATGGTTTCACACACCTGTCTTGCAAGACAACATACTAAAAAGGCTCAAATCCTCAGCTAGTTTAAATAGGAACAGATCCACTGACTTCAGTGTAGCTACACACATTTGCTCCAGCTGAGGATCTGCTTCAAAATTCATAGCAAAATGCTGGGAAGAATGTCATGGTATAAGGAATTATTTACATCTCTTTTAGGATTGTCCCACTTTGAAGGCTGCTAGTCTGATGTTAGAAAAAGTAACAAGAGTTATTTCAGGGATGAGAGGGGATGAGCCTGTCCTTGAAGACAGTGATACATATCTATTGACTTAAGTGGTACAGGCCTATATCCTCCCAATTCCTTTTACTATGCTGTTGCATTAGTGGCCTGATTTGTCGAAGTTAAACAAAAAACACACAATCCTGTTTAGCATTCCTCTGACTGCTACCAATAAATGTATTTCATCACTTTGATTTCAGGTCAGAGAGGCATACAGGGCATGGCTGAAAGCCTGTTGAAAAAAATAGGAATCTTGCCATTGACGTTTTAAATCAGGAATGAAAAGCTCAGCCATCCAGATTTTATAAAGGATTTGAGAATTTTACCCCAAAAATGCATTTTCTCTTCTGTGGTGCATGCAAAATATATTCCATTTCCAACACTGTTTCTATCTTGCTGTTGACTTGGCAGGGCCAGAGGTGATGTAAAAGGAAGAAGTTGTAGCACACTCCTCTGTCATTCTTGTTAGTGCCATTCCACTTTTGTACAACAGGTAGCAGTACTCTCGCTATTTTATGCAGCAGGCATATGTGCCTCTCGATGAGCGTGTCCTGCTTTTCAAAAACACATGCCACTACCAGTGTGGTACTGCATTCTTTTGAACTGGGTCTCCAACTCAAATTTTGTCACAGACAAAACCAGAAGGGTTCTGACTAAATCATTTTTTTGAAGGAGAGGGATAATGTATTTTGTCATAAACAAGAACATGGGCAAAAATTGCTGAATACATTTTATCTTGTGAGTTATTCTCCCACATGTAATCCTCACTCCCACTATCCTTTCCTTTCTCACTGATGTAGCAATTTTCTAAAAGTGACAGATCACCGCTTGCTGATCCTGAGTTCTCCAGCTGCATGATTCATCTCACTTTAGCAATCTTCAGTTTACCTACTGTTTTAACTAACTTTTTCCTCCAGCTGTAGTTCCATCAGTAGAGATGAGGGTCCAGATCCTTAGTTAGTATAAGTTGCCATAGCTCCACTGAAATCAATGGAGCTATGCCCAGTCACACCAGCTGAGGATCTGGCCTGAAATGTTGAAAAGGGAGGCAAGGTATTTAATGCAGTAATTTTAATTTGATTAATTAATTTAATCAATTAAATTTAATTTAATTAATGTAATCGATTTAATCAATTAATTAATTTTTAATTTAATTTTAAATCAGATGAAGTGAGCTGTAGCTCACGAAAGCTTATGCTCAGATAAATTTGTTAGTCTCTAAGGTGCCACAAGTACTCCTTCTCTTTTTGCGGATACAGACTAACACGGCTGCTACTCTGTAATTTGAATTTGTTCACTTTCAGGTCATGCTGAGCGCTATGTAACAGCCACTTGGAGTTTGCCAGCTTCTGGAGTTCCAGTCTGAGCCTTTAGGAGGCCCTTCCAAAAAGGACTACAAGTAAAATAGCTGCCCCAGTCCTCTGACCTCATTCTCGGCATGCTTGGAGTCAGAGGTAGGGACAGATGGTTCTAGAAACTCCTGCTGAGGCTGATAGGGAGGCGTCTGCATGGGACAATCTGTACAAGCAGTCCAAGGGACCAAAGACAAGCGGCTTAACAGCTCCCAATGAGGGAACAGCCTGATAGACACAGGGAGAGCATGTTGTTTCAGTTTTGAGTTTGGATGCTGGAGGGGAGAGAGTGCAGCTCAGGGAGTCCCTGCTAAACTCCTACTTCCCTTGAAGTGAGTTTCGCTCTGCTCTGGGACTCTAGCTGCATAAACCAGGCAGTTTCGACACTGCAGCAGTCCACATCCAGAAGGAGAGAGCTGATCCAGCACTGGCTACTGAGAGCCAGCTGAAACCACAGGAGTCTTCCAGACCCAGGAACCAGTGATCCCAGTTGGAGTCTGGAGAGGACCCTGCCCTACCCAGGGGTGAAGAAAAAGCAAGGTGACTTTTATTTAAGCCAGTCACTGCCACAGTGCTGCAATGCTCCATCTCAGGACATTGAACCTCAGCTGTACCATCTGCCTCAGAGCGATGCCAGGGAGGAACTGGGGTTTGCAAGTGTTGGGAGGCGGGGAATTCCTTTATTTTTACTATTCATTAATAATTAATGAACCTTAACCCTTCCATTCTCCAGATCCTATTTTCCCATTGCCAGTACAGTCCCCCTTTGTTATGCTGTTATTTCTAGTGTGTCATTCCTTTTCAGAGATTTGTTTTATTTACCTTATTGTTCCTTGCGTAATGGGCTTTACAGGCCTTGCAAGCTAGCAGTATTATAACTAATTTTCTCAAGGGGTCAGCAGGCCTGGGTCTATGGCAAAGTGAGGTGTCACTTTGAGTGGAGGCACCAGATGCCAGAAAAGAACCCAGGTCCCAAACCACATGAGGACAGGACAGAAAATGCTCCAAATACTGGTGATCGCAAGCACCACAGAGAGAAAAGGGAGGAGTCTTAAGCCACACCTCAGGGATGGGGCTATAACTGTCTGTATCAGTGAGTTTGGGGAAGGAGCTTAATAAGTGTGTTGGAGGGTGGGGAGGGAATCTTTATCTAACCTAAAAGCGGACTACTATCCAGAGATGCTGTGAGGAGCAATAAATCCTGAAGCCTTATTATCCTTTCATATCAGCATAAATCAGGACTGGAATCAGCGGTGTAAAACTGGTATAAGTGAGAGTAGGAGTCCCAAGAGAATGAGGCCAATAGTATCTATTCTAGGAGAGAACGTTTTGCTCAGGATTTTTCTGTAATTTGTTTTAACGTCACAGACTTCAGCTAGAAATGGACCTACTCTGACCAAATGCACCCTATCTTCACACCCTATACACCACTGTAATAATATTTGTACAAAATATGCCTTGTAAAGTATCATTTGAAAACTAAACTTGCTGGTCAATAGTATCATGATGAAATGTGGGCAGCAACGTTATATGTAGGGCCCTACCAAATTCACCATTTTGGTCAATTTCACGGTCATAGGATTTTAAACATCATAAATTTCATGATTTCAGCTATGTAAATCTGAAATTTCATGGTGTTGTAATTGTAGGGGTCCTGACCCTAAAAGGAGTTGGGTGTGTGCGGGGGTGTCTCAAGGTTTTTCTAGGGGTGGCTGCAGTACTGCTACCCTTACTTCTGTGCTGCTGCTGGCTGGAAGCCCAGCTCTGAAGGCAGAGCCATTGCCAGCAGCAGCGCAGAAGGAAGCATGGCATTGTATGGTATTGCCACCCTTACGTCTGTGCTGCTGCCTGCAGAGCTGCGCCCCCCATCAGCAGCTGTCGCTCTTCAGCCACCCAGCTCTGAAGGTAGCAATGCAGAAGCAAGCATGGCATGGTATAGTATTGCCACCATTACTTCTGCGCTGCTGCTGGCAGGGCGCTGCCTTCAGAGCCGGGCACCCGGCCAACAGCCACCACTCTCTGGCCAGCCAGCTCTGAAAGCAGTGCAGAAACAAGGGTAGCAATACCACGACCCCCCTAAAATAACCTTGTGACCCCCCTGCAACTCCCTTTTGGGTCAGGACCTCCAATTTGAGAAAGGCTGGTCTCCTGTGTGAAATCTGTATAGTATAGGGTAAAAGCACACAAAAGACCAGATTTCACAGTGGGAGACCAGATTTCACAGTCCATGATGCGTTTTTCATGGCCGTGAATTTGGTAGGGCCCTAATTATATGTACATTTTTAAACAGAAGCTGAAATTATCACTGAAATGTGTTTACCAGACAAACCCTGGAAGGGGGTCAACCTGTTCCTCAAAGACAGAAGACAAGCTGATGCCTCTAGCCAGGTGTCAAAGTTGATGGGCAATCACCGCTGAAGTGGCCTTTCTTTGTCAGCGAAGGGGGGCAGGAATAGATTGATTTGCATTTCAACAAACAACAACATGGAACCTCTTTCACCGCGAGACTTCATGCCTCCATCCTTGGAGGCATGCTGGAAGGTACTTTATCTATGGGTAACTCTCAGGAAAATGCATTTCAAAGGTTGACTGGACTATAAAAGTCAGGGGCAAAGACTCCTCTCTTTCATCCAAGAAGACAAAGGAACCAGCCTTTGGACTTTGTGAGAGATACTGACTTGTAAATTTGATCAGAAATGATGATGGGAGCCTGTGGTAAGGATTTTACTTTGAACCAAGTCTAGTATCTTAAGTCTTAGCTACTATCTTTATTTCTCTTGTAACCAGTTCTGACTTTCATACCTTATACTTGCGTTCACTTAAAATCTCTCTTTGTTGATAAATAAACTTGTTTTATTCTTTAATAAAAACTAATCCAGTGTTGTGTTTAAACTGAATTTTTTGGTAATGCCAATTAAAGTAGCAAGCGGTCACACACTGACCCGTTTATAGGGGCAGTGGACCTGTAATATCTGAACTGTCCAGGAGAGGACTGGACAGTGGAGAACACACGTTTTTATGGAAAATCCTGGACTCGGAATTTGGTGGGGCCACCCAGGCAATAGTAACCATGGTTGCTGGAAACCAGACTGTGGCTGGTGTGTTGCTGACAGGCTGCTGGGGTCAGAGTGGCTGGACCAAGACTGCAGCTATACACAGACACTCAGGGTGTGACCTGCATGCTGTTAGGCTGTTTGTGAGCGGCCCAGGTTGGGAATTACAACAGCAAGGCATCGTGAGGCACCCAAGTTGCAGGCCAAGTGGTGAAATACCCCTGAATGGTCTGGACTGCACCCCACAATGGTGTTTAGGAGATGGTGTTTAAATTTGTTTCTGTTACTGCTTTTTACAGCTGAATAGTTTAACCTTGGCCCTTTCACTTTGCACAAACCTGTTAAATGCCAATGTTTTATCGCTTGTGACAAAGTTCCTCCTCTGCCTTGCTGGGTCCTGTGCTTTTTGACAGATTTGCTCACCTCAGAGGTTCACAGGAGCCATCAGTTTGGCCAATTCTGCTAGAGGCTCAAACCTGCCATTCACTCAGCTAACCTCATCACTGGCCAGCATGGGGGAAATAGAGAACAATCCCACCTAGTGGGTCAGGGACAGGCCAGATCCCTTTCCAAATTAGACCTTCCCTTCTGGTGTTGCTCACAGACCAGGTCAACTCCTCCTGTGTCCAACCAGGAGTTGGGAAGAATGGGGGAAAGCCGGGCCCACCCTCTACACCGGGTTCCAGCCCAGGGCCCTGTGGATAGCATCTGTCTCCGTCTCCTGTATCAGCTGTGTGACAGCTACAACTCCCTGGGCTTCTTCCCCATAGCCTCCCCCCAGCACCTTCTTTATCCTCAGTACAGGATCTTCCTCCTAAAGCCTGATCACACTTGTACTCCTCAGACCTCCAACAGCATACTTTCTCACTCCCTGCTCCTTGCACACCTTCCACTAACTGATGGGAGGTCCTTTTTAAACCAGGGGTCCTGATTAGTCTGCCTGCCATAACTGATTCTAGTATGTTCCTAATTGGCTCCAGGTGTCTTAATTAGCTTGCCTGTCTTAATTGGTTCTAGCAGGTTCCTGATTGCTCTAGCGCAGCTGCTGTTCTGGTCACTCAGGGAACAGGAAACTGTTCATCCAGTGGCCAGTATATTTGCCTTGTACCAGACTCCTGTACGTGCGACTGCGGGGCCTATTTCCGATCCTCTGTCCGTTCACGCCTCCGAGCGGAGTTCCTCTGGGCAGCGTCCACTGACTCCCTTGATGCCTTTGAGGAGTGGTGGGCGCTGTCCGGAGTTCTCTGCTCGGTGTCCCCGTCCGGTTCCCTTCGTTTGACCCTTTGACCGCACTCCTGTCCCTGTTTTTCATTAGTTGTCCCCCGTAACTAGTTGGTTCTCCAGGCCCTGTGGATCTCCCCCTTAGGCTGGGGGGGGGCTCCTTTGTAGTGGACGAGCTCTGCCCGCCCACGTCCTGGATCCCAATAGGACCAGACTCCTGTACGTGCGACTGCGGGGCCTATTTCCGATCCTCTGTCCGTTCACGCCTCTGAGCGGAGTTCCTCTGGGCGGCGTCCACCGACTCCCTTGACGCCTTTGAGGAGCGGTGGGCGCTGTCCGGGGTTCTCTGCTCGGTGTCCCTGTCCGGTTCCCTTCGTTTGACCCTTTGACCGCACTCCCGTCCCTGTTTTTCATTAGTTGTCCCCCGTAATTAATTGGCTCTCCAGGCCCTGTGGATCTCCCCCTTAGGCTGGGGGGGGCTCCTTTCGTAGTGGACGAGCTCCGCCCGCCCACTTCCTGGATCCCAATAGACCAGACTCCTGTACGTGTGACTGCGGGGCCTATTTCCGATCCTCTGTCCGTTCACGCCTCCGAGCGGAGTTCCTCTGGGCGGCGTCCACTGACTCCCTTGATGCCTTTGAGGAGCGGTGGGCGCTGTCCGGAGTTCTCTGCTCGGTGTCCCCGTCCGGTTCCCTTCGTTTGACCCTTTGACCGCACTCCCGTCCCTGGTTTTTCATTAGTTGTCCCCCGTAACTGGTTGGCTCTCCAGGCCCTGTGGATCTCCCCCTTAGGCTGGGGGGGGATCCTTTGTAGTGGACGAGCTCTGCCCGCCCACGTCCTGGATCCCAATAGGACCAGACTCCTGTACCCCACTGGTCTGGGTCTGTCACAAGCGATAAAGACTGAGTGAATGTAATATTGATTCCGTAGGCCAAGCTCTGCACTCAGAGCGAACACTTGTAGATTCCATTGACCTGCCTAAGAGCTGGGGACAAAGGGAGGTAGAAAATAGCATATTCAGCACCCATCTTTAAAGTCTCATCTGGCTGGGAACTGCATGAATGTCTTCTGAAGTCTCTTGGTGCAATGATGGTGTGTGGAAGTGAAGGACTGATCTGGATAAGAAAGGGTGACACTGAAATGAAGCCAGCTGGATGGAGACAGGCTGAGTAATGCACGATAAACTGAAGTGGCCAGACAACACTGAGGGCTCATCTAATCCCAAAAGACACACAAACGCTCTGTTTGATTATAGAAGCAACAATAAAACAGGATAAAGTGCAGCTAAAAGCAATAGCTGCAGTGAGTCAAAAAAAGGTCATATTTTAAACTATAGTATTGGTGAAGCACAGAGCTGAGTTTTAGAAATGTGGGCTCAAAAAGCCTAAACAAAGGGAATAAATGGCATTGTTATAGACATTGGCTCATATTGTACATTCTCCTCCTGAGCAAAATGGTATGGAAGGGAACAAACTAATATAAAAACTTTGGTGTTTTGCTGTGTTCATTGAGGAAGTGCTTTCTTTCTCATGAGGTGGGGCACTGGCGGGTGAACAAAAGCAGAAGTGCTGCAAATATAAGCAGAGGGCAAGAGGCCACAGAACAATAATGGTCCAAGCCTATAGATCTCAGTCAGCAGCACAAAAAAAACCCCTTTCTTGTATCATCATCAGTCTCCCGGCACACCAGCAATGGCAGCACAATACATTGTCTAGCCATTTCATGGCTACAGTCTGTGATCTTTCTAAGTGGGTTCACAGAGCAAGGAGCAGAAGTAAATATTGCTTCAACCAACATTAACTGTTAGCAACCTTAGCCCTGTAAGATATGTAGATTCTTCCTGGCAAACCAGTTCTCCAACCTCGCTCCCCACATACACACTGGAAATGAGTGAAAAGAATGTAATAGAATAATGATTACCTCTATCTTCCTGCCCCAGAAAGTACTGATGTTTTAACCATCCCTTTATTATCAGGAAAGAGGGAGCAGTGCCACCACCATGGAGGAGAAGAGATTAGAACGTGATTGAAACCTAGTTTCATGAGGAAGATCTATTTTCTTGTAATGTCTCTTTTCCATCTCTCTTCCATATGTTGAATGTCTCCCCTATTGTTCGGTTATTCCCCATATGGTGGTGTTCCTCCCACTTCCCATGTTACTTCCCTGCCATATGTGCTGTAGCAGCCGCAGTGGCAGAGTGTCCATGAAACTGACTGACAGTCCAATCTTGGAAGAGCCTGAATATTGCACTTCAGGGAGCAGGAAATCAATCAGGTTCACTGACACTATCAATCCACCCTCCTTCATTTAAGTGAAGGACAGCAAGTTTCAGAGAGCTTCATATTAAGATTACTTTTAAAGTGTTGAAAATAGGTTGTGCCACCCATTACCATACAGTGGTACCTATATAGTATAGTGCAGTGCTCCCCCTTGCTTAGTGCAGTAACTCACATATTAAATTAAATGCAGTGCTATGGAGATATACCTATCCCATAGAATTGGAAGGGACCTTGAGAGGTCATTGAGTCTAGTCCCCTGCCTTCGCAGCAGGACCAAGTACTGTCCCCTATTTTTGCCCCAGATCTCACAGAACTCACAACCCTGGGTTTAGCAGGCCAATGCTCAAACTACGGAGCTATCCCTCCCCCCTCCAAGACAAGGTAATTGTTGGCTAAAGTTGAGCTTTATAATGGTGGCTACAATAGCCTATTTCGGAAGTCAGATGCAATATTAGTTTTAGTTAAAGGGGTATATTATCTCCTCCTCATTATAACATAATTCTTCCATTAATGTATCATTATATTATATATCAGTAAATATAGTAAAACTTTTCACTTCTATAATGTAAACATTTTAAAGTGAAGTCTGACCGTCCTTGTCAGGTAGGTATTATTAGCTGATTTTGCTGATGGGAGTCTGAGGCACAAGGAGCTCCAGTTTTCAGAGCTTCTGAGTACACTCAGCTCCTGCTGACATCAACAGGAGCTGCTGGTGCTCAGCATGCATGAAATCAGGCCACAGGTAACTTGTTGAAGGAGGACTGTGGCAGTTTCAGGAATAGCATGCAAATCTTCTGACTCTCAGCCCTGTACTTTCATGACTTGATCATTCTTCTCTGTGTAAGGCTGCATAACTCGTTAACTTGTTCAGGTGGACTGGGTTCTTCAGTGGGCTGGCAACAGGATGTAGCAACATTCATTTCTAGGTAACTGGTTCAAATTCACCTCAGGGCCAGAATGAAGGAAAAGTAATTGATATATTCTGTGAAATTAATTGGTGGTCTCAATGGATCATGTCTGGCACTCTTGTTGGCAATCTCAGAAGAGAGGCTAAGGACTGCACTGACAGGAAGACTATGAATGTAGTAATATTCTGTTTATCTTTATGTCTTCTAAGCAATCAATCCTAATGACTCTCATCATTCCACAATGTTTAAAATAGTTTTAAAAGCAATATAGGGAACAGAAAAGAAAATGCAGGTAGCAACTGGTGATTAAAACAGACTCCTTGAGGTACAATATGCAATAGGATAGAGTATCAATGAACTGCTAGAGAGAGCAATTAATATTTCAACAGGATATAATGAGATGCCCAAAGTAGGAAGGTCACATTCATTAACAAAGCCCATCAGCAAACTCTGCTGCTATTGAAAACAGGAGTAGTAAATACACATAATCCTCTCATCATTTAAATGACAGATTACTGAATGGCTGTAGCTGATAGGTAATTAGTGTTTCTCTGTGAACAGCCTCCTTACATTAATACCTTTGTATGTTTTACCTCAGTGATTTCTTTATTAACCAGTTGTGGTGCTGGAAATAAACAGCATGCAAACAGAATATAGTGTAAAAAGAAACAGCAAACAACCTCAGTGGTTAACTTTCCAGTGACAGCTTCAAATTCTCTGGTGAAGGGACATCCCTTTGAAATTAACAGGGCCATTCTATTGTACTCCTGTTCCAGGATAAGCTCTACTTCTGAGCTCTCTCTCAGTCTCTTCAAGGGTAGCCTTCCAAGTGCCAGACCCAGTGCCAACACTTCTCAGAGGGGAATCCTGTGATTCATCCCACTTATAGATTGGGTTTCTAGGTTACAAAACCCCTGTTTAGCAACCGTGTTTCCCCAGCAGATCCAACTATATTTGGCCCCTGCTACAGGCTTCCATTCGGGAACCTGTGATTAGATGAAAAGGCAGTGACCCTGATCACTTTTTTCAAAACAAAGTATGTATTCATGCATAGGACTAAAGCAATCAGAGAGACAAGGGTTAGAACAACAAAAGGTCGACACACATGGCATCTTATCTAAGCATAGCATTTCCTTCAAGCCTTAGTTAGGTTCAGTTTAGCCTTTACTCCCACTCTCCTGGAGACTGGGTTACAATCCTTTTTGCAGACCTGCCTCTGCCTTCAGTTTCACGGCCAGTGCTTTTAACAATTTCCAAATTCTTTCTTCAAATTTTCTATCCGCAGGGCCCTGGTTCTGCCATAAGCTAGGGGTGGTTGTGCTCCCCTTGGATTGTGACAAAAGAGCAACATCTTTTGACACCCATATTTTTGTCAAGTATCAAGGATTTACAACCACTGTCTGCCTTTCTGCAGAGTGTAACACCACCCAAGACTGAGTTAACTCTTTACTATCATACTGTCTAATACATGGATACAATCAAATAGAAGAGGTACACAGCATATCAACAACATTTCAGATATCTCCCATCTCTTCACACTTCTTACTACACATTTGTATATTTTGCTGTTAGTGAGTGACTTTCGGCTTGGGTCACTCCTTGGGTTCTGGCAACTTCTGATGACAAGACAGGCTGTGAACACCTAAATTAGAATACAGAGGTGCAAGCAACTTGAACCCGCCCTGTTCTGCCAAGGGGCTGGAAGTGCAGGTGTAACTCACAAGTGTGCAATGCTAGCCAGAGAAGGGGCAAGTCCAGAACACCTAGAAAATGCTTGATTGAGTGCATTCCTTGGACACCTTTCATCTCTCACAGTGACCCGGATAGATTCTAAAGCTGCCCTGATTATGTGAAAATAAGTTGCAGCATTGATTTAGTTCTGCCATAGAAGTGAGGTACCTGTGGTCCTAGAGGATATATCTGTAAAATTATTTAGTCCCTAGCACACAGGGAGCCAGTATGAACTCAGTGGCTAGCTTTGATGTCAGTGGTGGTCCTTGGTGAGGCATTTTAGGTTCATGTTAGGATAGAACTTTCCTTCATTCCATTACATATGTTCACTAATAAAAGGCACATTTGAAAGTGCCTTTCAGTGCTGTATTGTGGCTGAAAGGCTGGTTAATGAAGTACTACTGCTGCTTTGAAATCCCCTTACTGAAAGGTGCACTTTGCAATAAGGGGACCCAGAGCCACTGCTTCATAAGAATCCCTCATCTTGTAGTGCTAAGCTTGTCTCTTTCGCCAACAGAAGTTGGTCCAATAAAAAAATATTACCTCACCACCCTTGTCTCTCTCATACATAAATTATCAGCTGTGAATTATACACAGAATTGGGCAAAGGTACATTGATTTTCTTAATTTTCTCAGGGTAGCAGTACCCCAAGTTTCCCAGTGATAGAGAGCCTTCACTGTTTGTCACTAATTTCTGGTGAATACCCTTTCCCATGTCTCAAGGCCTCTGGATACTGCTTTGCAGGTCATACAGTTTGCAAGCCTACTACAAAAATGTAAACCCTTTCAGGCAACCTAGAGAAATCTCCAGAGATTCTAGAAATGAACAAAAATATATCAGTTCAGCCTACGTAGCTCACACCTGCCATTGCAAAAACCAAACACAATCCTCTTTTGGGGACACTGTTCACCTAACGCTGATCTCACACCTCTCTTATCCCTTCATTCTCCATTCACATCAGTGGAGTCACTACTGATTTACACAGATGTGAGCAAGATCAGAAATAGACCTCATATTTGGATTATGATGGTTTTTAGTTACATGCAGCACAGGTTTTATTCAATACCTTTAGGACAGTCTAGGTATCGTATGATAGTATACATATGTTCAGTATATCAGACTACATATTCCCCTAAAGCCTCTAATTTTTGTTGGTGTAATTAGTTGTACCTACAACGGCACCCACTTTTTAATTGCATACACAAGCCAGTTGCGTTTCTGACTCAGTGCAAATCTGCTGCTGTACTACTGAGGGCACACTGAAATCTGACTGAAAATCAGGGCCCTAACATATAATACATAACACTGCATACTATAGCACTGTGTGCATTTCTGGTTATTGCGGTAGGGATACCAGGATTATGGCTGAGATGTCACTTCTCTTCCATGGTTAAGAGCATGCATTACCGATATGAAGCACTTTATTAGGAATTGTTTTATATAAAAATAAATAATTTATATATGCTCTTACCTCCATTAATTATCTTTAGGCATCTGTTCCTTTTCTGGTGGGCTTTGAGCTGGGGACTAAAAAGATGCATACAATTTATAAACAGTCATGAACGCCACATGAGCAGTTAGGACAATATAGAATGTTGAAAAATGTAGTAAGATCACAAAGTCTATAGTTAGAGTGAGTGATTGTTTTGACACAATGTGATATGTTAATTTTTAAAATTCTCTTTTAAATTCTCCAATATCCCTTCTATATTTCTGGCAGCCACTTAAGTAATGTTTTCCTTCCAAGGTGCTAAATATGGAAAATGCTACGGGGAAAACTGTGAAACTTCTACAAAAATAGGTCATCTTTGTTGGAGAATGAGCTGGGGGTCTGACCCTTGCCTCTGACTATACAAGAGTCCCCTCCTGTTCGTTTGGGGATGTGCAGCTGCAAGGATGGAGTGGCTTCTGAGGGAGATTGAGAGGTTGGGGAGTATTGTAAAGACACTGGGCCTCTCTGAGAACATCCCAGCCATGGTCTTTAACATCTTGAGTTTTGGTCATTCCATGGAGTTTAAGGAGGGGTGAAAACAACTTAAAGGACTTACCGGTACGCCGAAGTCCTGAGCAGGGGGAGGGGCCTCAACCAGAAGAGGTGGGGCCTTTAAAGACCTGGGCCCTTTAAATCAAGATTTAAAGGCCCCGGGGCTCCGTCTGCGGTAGCGGCAGCTGGGAGCCCTGGGCCCTTTAAATCACCCCTGGAGCTACCAGCTGCAGAGCCCCGGGGTTCAGGGTGATTTAAAGTGCCCGGGGCTCCAGCCGCTGCTACTGCTCTGGGCCCTTTAAATCGCTGACGGAGCCCCAGGGGCTCCCGGCTGCTGCCGCTACCCCAGGGCTCGGGTGGAGGTTTACAGGGCCTGGGGCACTGCTGCCATAGCAGTGGCCGGGAGCCCCTGGCCCTTTAAATCCCTACCAGAGCCCTGCCATTGCTATCCCGGGGCGGCTTCCCCAGGCCGGCGATTTAAAGGGTGTGGGGCTCCCTGCTGCGGCCGGAGCCCCAGGCCCTTTAAATCACCATCAGAGCCCTGCCGCTGCTACCCCAGGGCTCCGACAGTGGGACTCAGGCAGCAATTTAAAGGGACCAGGGCTCCCCGCAGTGGCCGGAGCTCCAGGCCCTTTAAATCACCACCGGAGCCTGGCCGCCGCTACCCCAGGGCTCCGGCAGCAGGGCTTGGGCGGCAATTTAAAGGGCCTGGGGCTCCGGCCGCAGTGGGGAGCCCCACACCCTTTAAATCGCCGGCCTGGGGAAGCCGTCTGGTCCGGCATGGCGTACCAGCTCTTGCCGGTATGCCGTACTGGACCGGACCGGCTTACTTTCACCTCTGAGTTTAAGTGATGCCTCCTCCCATTCCTGCCAATGGGATAATTCCAAGGAAACACTGAGTTTGTGAGCTCTTCCACTGAGTGGCATTCACTTTGAATTATTTCACTCCTAATAATAGGGAGAAGCAAAGGATTTTAAATTCAATAACGGGCTTCATATTTCATGAACACTTAGAATTGGTGGATGTGTTCAAAATAAAGGTGTGTATTTTATGGTTTAGGCCCATCTCTACTTATTATCGGTCTTATAGATTTTTGTATATGCATTCCCTTCCCTATCAGAATGGAGTCCACTGATTATCAAGTGAGTGAGTTTACTGAGATAACTGCCAGCAATGGGAATAGAAACAAGATGCTGGTGAGAGACAAAGGGCTGGGGAAATACATCCAGGTAATCAAGATAGTGCTCATAATCAACAAGCTAACAGTTTGTGAAAGAAGCTCAATGCTATTCTGAAGGCTTTTTGGACGACGCTGTAGAAGCAATTTGGTCTTTGGCAGACAGTGGGGCAAACTTAATTAAACCATATATGCTTTATTGCCATGGGCTTCCAGAGGTTCAGATAGTGAAATCTGAAAAAGTATAAATTCTAGGATTTCTTTACTCCTGTAGGTGACCTGGCCATGTACAGTACACTGGGGAGTTGAGCTGTATTGGAGCAGTTATAACAGTAAGAGGACAGAATGTTTAATATAGCAGCACATGGTGAAATAAAGATATCCTTGGAGATGAAGCTTTTTCTCAAAGAGAAATGAATAAATTAACATGCACTTTCATCTTTCATCTTTAAAAAGTCAGTAATGACTGAAGTCATAACTATGTGTTGGCTATTGAATGGCCTATGTAAAAGGACTTCCATCCAGTTTCCAGTGAACAAGTACCCACAGGACAAAACAACCATCAAAATTGCCACAGCATGCCACCCACACTGGTGGTCTCAAAGATACCTAGGCTGGAATGGGCATTAAGACTGAGTTACCATCTCACCCCGGTAATGGCTCCAGTAGAATTCATATTCATGGGGCAGAACTGTGACCAAAGGACTACAATTTCCAGGTGTATAAGTCTGACATGTTTCTGGAGAACTATGTTCAATCAAAGTGCAATTATGCACACTGCTGATACATAACACCCCTCCCCCACAAATAAATGCTCAATAATGGCCTTTTGGAGTTTTCAAATACAATTTATGTTAACTTCAGCTGTTTTGGAGCCTCTATCTGGCCCTGTTGTCGCTTTCAGGTAATCTCCTACATCACTGGCGGCAGGGCTTGCAGTGTCAGCACATGGGGTAGAACTTAGTCTGGGCACAATAGACGACTGTTGTTTAAAACATAGGTGCATTACTGAGTGATAGAATGGTACTACATGCCCATTCAGTCCTTGCCATTAACACTGGCAATGAGGTTGCTAATTAATATCTATTATGATGGCAAGTTTTAGGATGTGGAAACTTGTCCATCCAGAACTGGACTGAGAAGAGTTCATTCTACAAAAATTACCAAAGAGCCATCAGAAGACAACAATTTACAGGCAGTTCAAATCATCATGAATCACAAGTATTTTTGTTAATCACCTCTGATCACTTTGAATCATCTCTCATATTCATTTTTAGAACATGGCTATGGATGCTTTTTAAATGATGGGAAATGGCACACAAAACTCAAGGCAGTTTGTATGTGATAATGGGTAAATGTTGCAAAAGTGCCTTTGGCCAGATTCTTAAAGGTACTTAGGTGCATAACGGTGCAGATACATACCTAGTGGGATTTTCAGGAGTGCCAAGGAGCCTAACTCCATTGATTTTAATGAGAATGAGGTACCTATGTGTTTTGAAAATCTAAGGCACCTTTTTGTACCTTTAGGCACCTAAATACCTTTTAAAATCTGGCACTTAGAAGTCTAAAAGTCCCACTGAGAGCCAATGAGACTTAGTCTCCTCAGTCTAGTGCTTAAGTCACTTTTGAAAATTGTTTTTCAGCTCCTATGTCATTTAGGCATTTTTGAAAACTTTACCATAGGTGGTTTTCTTTGGTGGTTCATTTTTTTCTCCAGTTCAATAAGAATGCAACAAAAATGTGATCATATCCATGCCTTAATGAATGTCATTTTAATTGTGATCAGAGAATCAGCTTTCTAAAAAACAAAGTGTTTTCTATGTCCATATTTGGTGCTTGCGCAAATAGCATGTCCATTCATATGCCACACACTTACTCCTTATTTAGTAGGAACAGTTGTTAAAATCAGATCTATCCCACTTGCTTTTCCAGAAAAAAAGTCAAGATAAACTCTCCTGCTGCCATAAGAGGCATATTTTTATGAATAAATCATATATTAATAGCCCATGAAGTATTACTTGGGGACCCAAAGATAGGAAGAACTGAAATATAGTGGAAGACTGAGCCTGACCCTGCCCCAACTGAAGTTTATAGCACAGTTTCCACTGACTTTAGTGGGAGGAAGATCAGCACCAATATCAAGAAATTCAAAATCACATTTTGTATCTACAAAAAGCAAAATTCAGTTATTCTCCTGCTCATTTACAAAAAAACCCCTAAACCCTTTCTGAATAAGTTTATGGAATAATAACTGTGCATGCAAAATCTAATCTTCAAACGTGGCTACTGAATAGGACATTCAAATCTGAGAGTCTAAAAGTGGGATTATGGCGATAAAGAGAAGATATGCTACTGTAATTTTTGTTTCAAGTCATGAATTAACATCTGTTGGGTGGACAGAGATGTCACCTTTTAATGTCCTAGCCTTACACTCATTATTTTGACAATTAACTCAGTGGGAGTTGTGTAAGAACTCAAGGATTAGGCCCTCAATAGTTAAAATCTGTTTCAAAAGGATCTGGGATCCCTTCACTTTCTTCCCAGTTTCTCCTTTTATGTCTCTGCCTTGTCATTCCCACCCAAGAAGGGTTGATAAAGTTCTGTCTTATGCCCAATTTGAATGCCAGCTAGAGAGACACTTCAGAGCGATATAAGACACTGTAGCAGGATTCACAGAATGTTAAGACTTGAAGGGAACATTCTGATTATCTAGTCTAACCTGTCTAATGCACACGATAGAATTTCACCCAGAATGGCAGGGCTCTCCTGTTGACCTTGAAGGTCAGGTGGCAGGTGTGGTTCATTAAGAGAGAGAGTGGCTCTCAGGAGAGAGGAAACTAGATAAAACTAGGATACAGGAGGTCTTGGAGGGAAATGCTAGGAGACAACCAAGCTCAGAGAGAAAGCTTAGTTTGAGGTTTATATCAAGTAACTGTTTGTGAACTACCAATAAAACCAAACCGTAGGAAGGGAGTGATTCTGAATACTAACTCAGGGTCTGTGTGCTCTGTTGCGAAAGCTGATAGGGATTCAACCATTTCACAGGTGCAGTGCTCTAAGTTCCTGGCAGCGTGGGGACTTTCAGACTGAAATCCTCTAGGTTACTACTATATCATTCAGCTAACCAGAATGCATTATTTCAATCTAAGGAACCAGCTATATAACTTGGAATTTCTGTGCAGTAGTTTTTGCCAGAGGGGCACTCTGAAAACTACCTATGCTAAGGTGAACTTTTAAGATTAAGCTAGTATCACTTACCATTTGGATGATGTTCAATGGTGATTTTGTCTGTCAAGAGGAAAAAAGATCATTAGAATGCATTATTTGTTTTACTGTCTTTCTGGCATTAGAGCAAGTGTGTGTGTGTGTTTTTTCCCTCTTTCATAGAATCATAGAATATAAGGGTTGGAAGGGACCCCAGAAGGTCATCTAGTCCAACCCCCTGCTCGAAGCAGGACCAATTCCCAGTTAAATCATCCCAGCCAGGGCTTTGTCAAGCCTGACCTTAAAAACCTCTAAGGAAGGAGATTCTACCACCTCCCTAGGTAACGCATTCCAGTGTTTCACCACCCTCTTAGTGAAAAAGTTTTTCCTAATATCCAATCTAAACCTCCCCCACTGCAGCTTGAGACCATTACTCCTCGTTCTGTCATCTGCTACCATTGAGAACAGTCTTTGGATTGGATTAGATAAATATATAGGTGTGTAAATAGATAGACACAGTATCGCTTGTGTACACACACCACCCCGCCCCCATAGGTATAGCTATATATGAAGGGCAGTTTTTTTTTTTTAAGCAGTTTACTATTCTGTGCTTGTCATAACCATACAGCTAAGGATAGCCTAGAATTCCTCCTTACCTAAAAGGGGTTAAGAACCTCAAATAACCTGGTTGGCACCTGACCAAAAGGACCAATGGGGAAAGAAGATACTTTCAAATCTTGGGGTGGGGGGAGGTTTTGTTTTGTGTGTTCTCTTGGGAAGCAGAGAAGCATCAGGTCGGAAAACTCCTTTTCCTATAAACCATCCTAAAAGTCTTTCATATTACAAAAATTGTAAGCAAAAGCCAGGCAAGGCGAGTTAGATTATCTTTTGTTCTGCTTGTGAACTTTTCCTTTGCTGGAGAGAGGTTTATTCCTGTTTTTTGTAACTTTGAAACTAAGCCTAGAGGAAGTTCTGCTGTGTTTCTGAATCTTCTGTTACCCTGTAAAGTTATTTTCCATCCTGATTTTACAGAGGTGATTTTTTCCTTTTTTTTAAAATAAAATCCTTCTTTTAAGAACCTGACTGATTTCTCTATTGTCCTAAGACCCAGGGGCTTGGGTCTGTGATCACTTTGTAACCAATTGGTTAGGGTATTATTCTCAAGCCTCCCCAGGAAAGGGGGTATAAGGGCTTTGGGGGAAGAGGACCTCCAAGTGATCCTTTCCCTGCTGCTTTGTTCAATCACTTGGTGGTGGCAGCATAACCTCCAAGGGCAAAGAATTTGTGCCTTGGGGAAGTTTTAACCTAAGCTAGTAGAAATAAGCTTATTGGGGGGTTTTTCATGCGGGTCCCCACATCTGTACCCTAGAGTTCAGAGTGGGGAGGGAACCATGACAGTACTAATTGTCAAAATTAAACAGCAGGACAGGTTGAACTATTTTTTAATGGGATTTCACATACACTCCACTTGACAATCAATTAGGATTAATATTTAGGAACAGTTTTTAGTTACCCGAGTGACTACCTGTTTAAAAAGGTACCTATTTTATATTTATTTTAAAAATGCTCCTTGGTACTCCAAAGAGTACTCAATGAATACTGAGTTTTATCAGATTACTGCAACACATTAACCATCAAGTCTATGCAAGTGCACTGTTTTCCAATGTAATCATGAAAAAAGTAGTGTGGGTGATTTCCTGATTAGGGGAGTAGAGAGAAAAATAAATTTGCAAACATTTTGTGATTTAGAAATAGAATTTTGCATTGACTGTGTTCACATCCTATTTTTAACAAATGTTCTGTGAATGGAGTTTTGTTTGTATAAATATTTGCGGAAAATTTCAGGTTCATACTCAAACTTTGTCTAACTGTGAAACAAACTTTTAGTTTCAAGACAGGATGAAATTTGTTTGCAGGCCATTCCATCGGGAACAAAACAATACGGTAGAATTTTAAATAATGAAAAAAACCACAGCTCACATAATGAATACTAATTATGTGAAAGAGCTCTTGCAGTGAGCACTTCCTGAGCAATTCACAGGCACTAAATATGTATAATTTTGAACAGTGAACAAGTTAGTAAAAACCAATGTGTGTTCACTGATGAGTCACAAACAAGAAAAAAAAAGACTAAAAATTCACCACATAAACTGTTATTAGGAAATTGATTGCCCATTGATTGCCCATTTCTAGTCCCAACACTTTATTAAGTAACGCAGTGCATTACAGGAAAGCTGAGCAGTAGACACCGAGGGTGAAATCCTGGCCTCAACTGAAGTCAATGGGAAAACTCGCACTGACTTCAGAAGGGTCAGAATTTTACCCTAAAGGTTGATCAAGTCTTAAAAAGGTATTATTAAGATAATACCTGTGAGTTAAACCAAGATACACAAAAGTGCTCACTAGGTCCTGATCTAAAGGCCCACCTGCGATTTGGATTGGTAGTAGAGATATGGCATATTTATCCCTCAATTCATGTCTTCATTGCATTGAAATGCTACTTACCATACAAAATTTCTTCTTCTGGTCTTTTCCCAATAATGTTATCTCTGAGCTGGCGTACTTTTTCCTTAAAAAAGAAACACACAAACAACAATAAAAATTGATAACTAGAGTTGATTGTAAAAAAATGAATGAATAAATAGCTGGAAAAGTTGGCTTTTTAGTATTCTGAACATTTAGCTTCTCACCACAGGAAAATCATTTTAAAAGGCTAGGAAGAATGTTATGCTGCTCTACAGGTGCAATCTTTTAGTTTCAGCATTTATCCTCAAGCCATCAGCAAGTTTACAGCGTATCCAGGGCTAGATGGTAGTTACACTCCTATCCAAATAGATTGAAACAGTCTGCATCAGTCTTTGTAGCCATAATAAGAGGTAGTCATTTTCTAGCCAATTGAGAAATAAGGTGCTAGAAGAAAGATCCTTTAGGGCCTGATCCTACCATCCTTATTCATGATAAGTAGCATCTTACTACGCAAGTAATCCCACTGATTGTCTGCATATTGATTCTTAAATATTTATTTTCTGTTTAAAACCAATGTTTAGGGTGAACAAATTTCAGCCCATGTATTACTTGTGAACTGCAAACTGAAAGAGGCATTTTAATGGGGCTACTCACAGAATAAAATACTATTCAGCATGAATACTGATACAGTAGTAGAATCATGGTCTAGGAATCTGGAAGATATCCTATTCTTCACTTCACTTTTTTTTTTGTACTTCTGATAATTGCTGGTGGGGCTACTGCCAGCATAATGGATTTGTTTGTTGCAATATAAAAGTGGTTCCATTTTAGTGGTGGGTGGGAATATGATGATCCCTATATGTATATACCAGACTGTAGCATGTAATTCTGCATGCAAGCGGTTTGAAACCTGTGTAAAACCTATGCAATGTATATACGTCCTATATATCTGAAATGGTAGAACTTCCATTAGCTGGCTCTATACATTTTGTGTGTAATTGAGAAGGGTTCAGCTTATTCAGTGAGATAAGGCTTATGGTGAAGAATTCAAAGATAATCATTTTTCATAGATGTTACACAGCTTTCATAGATGATCAAAACAACAAGATTTAAAAAAACAAAACAAAACATGAACAAAATGGTGCAAAAACTATGTTCTAAATACATAGTTAGGTACCAAAATACGCAACCGAAATTAAATGCTGAGAACCCACTTGTTCTCGCTGAAATCAGCTGCTGGGTGCACAACGCTTTTGAAAATCAGGGCCCCTGGGTATGTCTATACCACAGCTGGGTGGCCAGATTCCCAGTGTGGACAGACAGACTTGTGTTAGCTCTGCTCGAGCTAGTATGCTAAAAATAGCAGTGTGGAGGTTACAGCATAGGCAGGGGCTGAGGCTAGCTGCCTGAGTCTATGCCTGCTGAACTCCTGGGTCTGAACTTGTGTGGCTAGCCCAAGTCGCATCTGCACTGCAACATCCACGCTGCCATTGATAGTGCACTAGCTTGAGCAGAGCTCGTGCAAGTCTGTCTGCCAGGGCTGGGAATCACAGCTGCAGTATAGATGTACACTTATTTGGATGCCTAAGTATGGATTTAGGACTCCAAATTTAGGTACCTATTTTTGAAACTCTTGGACAAAATGTCCTACAAGCAAACATAATCCTTCAGAAGTATACCTGCTGTGTGACTTCTAAACTGCTTTTTTCATTCTGCCATTGTTTAAATTTCTCAAGTGCTTCATCCACAGTAATTGTCCCCTTCTTCACCTTTTCCTGCAAAAGGATCAGTTCTTCCTGTCCAGAAGGGATGCTGTGTCTCAAAGTGGTATAGGTGGAAGTGTCCGTTCGAACTCTGTCTGTAGTTATCAAGTATAAAAAGGAGTTTAAAAAAGGCACAGACGGTTAAATCATTTTAAAAACTGTTTTTCTTTTCAATGAAAGCTCATTTTGAGCAAGAGCATGTGAGCAGCAAATCTGTAAGGAGATGGCAATTACCATCTTTACCATCTTAACCGTGTTTACAGCCAAGCTCTATAGAGAAACATGCAATGAGCTATTTGCTACTGTTCTTTTGAAATTGTGTGAAGTAGTGTGTCCTGGTGAATAAAACTTTCAAACTCATTGCCATTTGCCTGATTGGTTCACTCTTCGTTAAATTAAGTTTATGTAGCAACTCCTCTTTTGAGATAGTGCCGTACCATTAACTAATTATGAAATTCCACAGAATTCAAAAGGGAGTCCTGACATAAAAGAGCTGCCGAATTGGGTCAGACGATGGTTCATTTTGCCCAGTATCCTGTCTCCAATCGTAGCCTGTACAAGAGCTTCAGGGAGAGTGTACAGAACAAGGCAATTATGGAGTGATCCACCCCTGTATTCCATTCCTGGCTTCTGGCAGCCAGAGCTTTAGGGTTGCATCCCTGACCATTGTGGCCAAGAGCCATTTATATCATATGTAGACATATTATATCAATGCCAAGTTATTTGCTTTATAAACCATGACATTACTTGGAGATAGGAGTGGAAAATCCCAAATTCCAATTAATATCCATTTTCCTCACTCCCCAAATTCCCATCAATATCCATTTTCCTCTCCCCCCAGATTCACATATCATATTTCCCAATAGCTTGTGCTGAGAGTAGGTTAGAAGCTGTTTTGAATTTTCATATAATTCACTCAACTATAATAATCAGAAAATATGCAGGGTCAAAGAGGAATCTTTTAATTTCTACGTAGCCTCATCGGACTAGGTTCTAACTAATCCTTATGCAGGTGTGCAGTTGAAGAGAAGTAATATGGAACTCTATGCTGCCACCCTCACAGTTTAGCCCATACATTCTTAGTATTCTCAGCTATTGGAATGGTTGCCTGGGGGCAAAGGCAGCTGGGAGTAGGTTAAAGCAGCCCAGAGGCTGCTTTGATTTTTTGAGGGATACTGAAACAGCTCTCTGTCAGCCCCAGAATCAGGGAACTAAAAAAGGTGGCATAATGCCACTGCTGCTCTCCTCTCCTCAGCTCCTACACAGAATGCAGCTAGGCTGAATCTCCGAATTGGAGCCATAGTATTTGTCTTTACCTACATGTAAGCTTTTAATTGATTATGCCTGATTCCTTACTGTGCCTGCATGACATCCTTTTATTCTACATGAGGGATGACCAGCTGTGCAAAGGGAAATATACCTTGATGAAGAGAAAAAAAAGTCATTATTGAGCCCCATTCTGCTCTTTTTCAAGAATATCAAGTACCAGTATACATTGGCCATGAATCTCCACCACTTTGCATCTCTGATAATAATTTACATTTGTTCTAAGAGAGTGCAAATGACTATACCGGACGCCAGCCAGTGGGAAAAAAATCAAACCTAAAACTTCTTAGGGGAATAACTTTGTAGGGATTACACTAGCAATGTTCCATTACTAAACATTGCAGTTATTTAATCATTACCCAGAAACTTTCTATATTTCAAACACTTTTTTTTAAAATGAATTTAGTGCTTGCAAAAAGTGACACTAACAGCACTGGCAAGAGGCGTTCTCTGTTTATTCACTGGACAGACAACTGTAATGCAGCTTCCCTACTCTGCTTCAACTAATACGTCCTCATCCTGACCTAGAGGGGCTATTTCCTGGAAGGATAATTCAGTCTCAACTCCATGTTCATTCATTTAACAATAATGCTAGTTATGCTAGGATACCAATTAATGCCACTTGCAGTGGCAATTTAGTGATATGGACTCTTCTCAAATAGCAATTGGGCTGGGACCAGCAACTCATTTTACATGGGTCACAAAGCAGCCATGAGATAAGCTCTGGTAACTTGCTATTGACTCAGGAAGGTTAGAACTGGTGCACAGCATACATATGAGCCACCCAGTTCCTCCTTTTTTTAGTTTTAATCATTATAGCGAAAGCTGACAGAAAAGTGCAAAGCCATTTTTGCTTTTTCATATCTTTCCAAAAAGCTTTCATAAAGCTCCTCACTGATTTGCTTTGTTAAAATAATAATTCTTATTTATTTGAATTGATTTTTAAAAGCTGAAAAACTATTGGGGATTTAGATCATCTTGGTAGGAAAAAAAGATATTAAATCATCCAAGAAAAAAATCAAGCCAGAGCAAAACTCTCAGTCATATTAAGGATCATCAAGACCATTACAATAGCAAAATGAGGTTCCACACCTTGCTTCCTGAAAGCATAGTACATCTTCTCATTATCACTCTGAGTTCTGGTGGTCTTTTGCTGAAACACTGCAACAAAATAAAAAATGTTAGGAAGTTGGTCACAATTACACAATAAGGAGATAGCTCAATGCTTATCAGAACTTCAGTGTCCTGCAAGGTAATTTTGGACCTTTGAAAGTAAGCTGGAAGAGAAAAAAACTCTCTCTCTCAATGTATAATAGAAGCATTTCTGGAATGTGCTTATGTGAAAGAAGAATGCACAAAAAAGGATGCTGTGCAAAGGAAATTGGATGCCAAAGTGATATAGAGTAGTTGGAAGACTCAATGACAAAGCAGAATCAGCTTCAAGTAGTTGAAGTCCAAAGAATGAACTCTTTTGCAAGCACAAGAAGGTGCAGGAACAAATCTAGATATTTACCAAAGAGAAGAGTAAAAAGGTGTGAAATGTGCATAGACTCAGTGCAAGTGAAGAACAAAACACACAGGGGGAAAAAACCAACAACTTCTATTGGAGGATGTCTGGATGTGCTTTGCCAGTAACAGAGAGAAAAGACAGTACCAGGAAGAAACATGTATTCTGCCTTCCATTCAGGTTCATTCAGAGAGACCAGAAAAGAAAAGCTAGTTCTTCATAGTGGAAAAAGTTGCACAAAATCACAAAAGGAACAGGAAGCCTGTTTATAATGAAAGGATTCCAGATCATAGCAGCCTGTTAAAAGCTTTTGAAAAGCAGACCCCCTGAACACAAATGGGCAAGGAATCTTTTAATTGTGACCAGAGTAAGGGAGTATGACCAATGAAGAATGTCCATAGGTGTGTAGTAACTGTGCTTGTTATGACAAAAAAACCCACCTATGGATTCCTTCGTTAACCTTTCCTGGAAGGAAGAGCACCTTTGTAAAGCATTGAGAAGGGATTATTTGTCCTCTTTAAGACCGCTGTAATTTTGCGACCTGAAAACCTTAGCACCACTACTAGTTAATCTGCCACAAGAACTATTAAGAGTGCACAAGCTGTTAGTACTGCAGCTCTCCTAATAACAGAGTTTTAAAACCGTACGTCTGCATGTGTTTGGATTTAGCTTGCACTCGACAACACAGCTACTGACTACAAAAATACCCAGATCTTTCCTATGAAACTCTGTGGAGAAGAAAAACTTTTTGTACATGTCTATATTTAATCTTTTTTAATATAATTTTTCTTTTAACCCTTTTTTGTAGATATGTCATTTTACTACTAATTTGCAAAGTTGTTTTGTTGCATAGAGAGACATGATTTTAGCCAGCCACAGAGTGCCCACATATTATGGTAAAGGGTATGTTAGAAAATAATAATAGTAAATAATAAATAGACACATTGTCACATTAGCGACATACAATTTGTATTACAATGTTTACAATTGCTAAACATCATGGACCTGTTTTGGAGCTCAGTTAAACTGGTGCACATATTGAGTTCCATTGATGTGAATGGAATTGCTCCACTGAAGTCAATAGAATTAACATTGAGAGATCGGAATTTGGACCCAAGAGTGAAAGGTGTAGTGCAACATTTAAAAACTTGTCTGAAACCAAGGAACTCCTGAATTTTAATTCCATCTCTGGCACACATTCCGTTTATTGCACTGGACAGGTCATTTAACGTTTCTGCCTTAGCTTTCCAACCTGTAAAATAGGGCATAATTGTTGGCTGCCTCACATGGGGAACTGAGATGATTAATTAAACCATGTTTTAAAAGTATTTTGGAGATAGCACTAACATAAATGTTGTCTATGTACTATTATTCATAATAGTACACAGAAGAAAGCAATCTAAATGAACATGAATTAATAGCAATTGCTAATGTTTGTTTGTCCTTTCCTAATTACCGGCAATTACAATTTAGTTGGTTTCTTAATCAGAAACAAAATTAAGATGCAGTAAATGAATGCTGCAGTTTACATATGATATCTGCACAATACATAGTGCCCAATTAATAACGTATGTAATACAACTATATAAAAAAGAATGTGTAGTCACATAGAATTCTAAGGATAAAGCATTTGAGTCCGCATCCTACGAACATTTAAAGTGCGTAATTTTACTCATGTGAACAGACACACTGACTTCAGTGGGACTATTTAAGTGCATATATAGTGCATTTAATTGTGGGCCTGTAGCCTTAGAATTGAGGGCACTCAGCACCTTTTCAGAATCAGATCCTATGCAGCAAAGCTTTTAAGCACATGCTTATCTTTAAGCATGAGTACCCCAAATGAAGCCGATATACTTCGGTATTTCCAAGGCCTCTATTTATTTCATCTTAACATTTTCATATTCTAGAAATTGATAGCCAGACCTGTAAGAATTTAATCTCCTCCCGTTTTATATCATCCAGGAGCTTTTCCATTATGAGACAATCCCATACTCTTCTAAGACACAGTATACTGTCAGGGGGCTCCTTTCTCATCCCAAGCACTGCCAAAACGCAGATCTGATGCTGTCAAAAGGTGTGAGCAATTTTTTATTATTGAGCGGATAGATCTTTTTATTTGTAAGCCCCCAAAGTTTTACTAATAGATCCGCGCGTAATTTCTCTTTTGTTCTGTCCATGATGAAGTTTAAGATAATTGACTAATATTCCTGTGCTTAGGAATTTTTCTACCAAATATAGCTTAAGGCATGAGTTGTCTGACTCATCTCTGTAGATTTCCATTAAAGGAGAGGTTGTCAGGTACCACTTTAATAGCACTTATTATTTTCTTTTATAGTTACACATATGAAAGAGGAGCTGCTGTATGGCAAATAAGAGACCACAGCTCTAGGAGCCAGATCCAAAGACTAATAAAGACAAAGGAAAGATTACCATTGGCATCAGTGGGCTTTGAATCAAGACCACAGGGAATTTTCTTATCTAAAACTTTTCCCACTTATTAATATAATTACATTTGTCTTCTATGGCAAGTGTTGGTATAATTAATATTTGAAATTGTTATTAATATTAGAGACCACCTGACTAATTTAACCATGAATTCCTTTATGAACTCCAGCATGATCAAATAGGATCTGACAAAGAACCTTCAGATTCATGGCTCTCTTTGTATCTGCTGACTTTAGCAAAAACCCAATTTTCTTCCTCTAAGGCCTTCCTTTCTTATCTCCTCGCCCCTCCTTGCGTACTAGCAGAACAGTGGGAAGGGTTGTGCTTGTTTCCTTTTAAGACAGTTTTTCTTTATCTTGTTACTGCAGCTGTTTATTTTATCAGTTACTTTTTGAACCATACATCCTTCCCACACGACAAGCAATAGCCAGGTTATATGTCTTACTCTCACGACCTTCTTTTATTTACTGATTAGGACCTTTTCCTTACTAGTGACAAATAATAAAGCAAATATATTATTTCCTTAACCAAAAAAACTAACTTTAATTCTTTTATTTTCTTAGTTATCCCTACAGCAAGTTTAATAAAAGGTCATTATATAGTTTTGAAATTATGCCCTGGGAGGCTATAACCTTTCAAATCTCGGTGAATGGTCTCTTAAAGCCTACCTCTGTCAAGAATGTGAAATAAAATGTTTTAATTGTGTACAGTTAGATACTAGTATTATATCTGTATTGAAAACTCTTTATAGTGTCTGTGTCCATTTTTTTCTTCCCTCTAATTACTGCCCCTCCTCTTTACAGGTTGACTGTTTTAATTTTTTCACATTTGTTAAACATGGGATGAGTATGTCCTGGGGGGGAATTGCTGTTAGACAAGAATCGTTATCTAGTCCCAGAATTTTAAAATGGATGGAGACCCTTTTCAGTAAGTTTCAGGTGTTTTAATAAGAACATGATATATCGTAAAAGGTTACTGAAATCTTCCTGCTTCATCTTAGTGTCATAGAATCACAGGATTAGAAGGGACATCTAGTCTAACCCCCTCCCAAGATGCAGGATTTGTTTTGTCTAAACCATCCAAGACAGATGGCTATCCAGCCTCCTTTTGGAAGCCTCCAGTGAAGGAACTTTCATTACCTTCATCTAGTGTTCACGACTGCCCCCATCTTACAATATTATCAAGGCCTATTACATATACCGCCTGCACTATATCATTTCCTTTAATTAACCCTGATGATCTTATTACACTAAATATGTTGTAAAATAGAAAATTGCAATACTTCTAATATCTTTATGGGGATTTCTAGTGGAAGGATTTGAAAGAAGAAACAAACTTTACAGAGAATGGTCATTTCTGCCATTAAATATTTTAAAAATCTTTTCAGTAAAGGCTCATAATTTTCTTCATGTAATTTTTCCAAAAGGGAGGTAATATTAGATGTTAATACAAATATATTTGCCCCGTGGATTTTAAAATTTTTTTGTAAAGATTTTTGGGTATCCTAGTTTAACTGTCTTTGCTATATATCATCATCTTGATTTATCTTTCTTTTGTTATTATTTTTTCAGGTATCTTATACCAAAGATGAATAAAACATGGCTTTTCCTAGCATTAACCTTTAATATTTTTGTTTTGTGAACTTTATTGGATAATATTTTAATCTATTTAAGTTAACATGCTCTTATGTATGTTTGATCATTACATTCTGACTTACCCACTAATAATGCAATTATTGTAGTTTCTTGCTGCTGCTGTCAGGTTTTCCCTGTGAGGAGCAAAATGTCAATTCCTCGTTTGTGAATGAGACTAAGGATAAAGTGTGGGGAGGGACCAGAGCAGAGTTATCTTTGTCCAAATAAAAGTGACAAATTATGTCCTTGCATTAAGCACACCATTTCCATAGATGAAAACAGAACCTGTGCATGTGCATTTTGGGATAGAATTTGTTCCCAAAGTTTTACACATGCTACTGTGGGGTTATTTATGTTACCAAACATATGAAATTATCTAAGAGGCATATATTCTTACTAGGGACATTTACTTATAGTGTAGCAGGCCAGGCCTCAGTGCCATTTAAGCTCAGAACTCAGGCTTTGCACATGTGTGTGGAGTGGAAGTCATGAAGGGAGTGCCCCTGTACCGCAGGATAGGTCTTCAGATCGACCTTGCACAGAGTGGTAAGGAAGGTGCTGATGGAAGCAAGCCAAGCGAGTGGCCGGAAGTTCCATACTTTTGGGAATGTAATTCCAGCACACTGCACCAGTGTTGTGAATACACTAAAAAACTGGATCAACACATAGGCTTTTCCAATGACCAGGAATGGCCCTAGTGGTTTTGCCGGCCAGGATAAAAAGTGGATTTTGGTGCCACCCTCAAAACAAGCAGCTGAGTAAAAAGCAAATGAACCAAAATGACCAGCAGAGAAAAACAAAACAAAAAACCCAGCTGAGTAGTATGGAGCCCCCTGAACATTGGCACTCAGGGTGACTGCCCTGCTTGCCCACCCTAGAAGTGGCCCTATTGAGACTCATCCCTAGCTTCAGTTTAGAGGGTTAGATTTCACCTCTTTGACCTTTACCTCCATCGAGCCCACCTAGTCCAGCTGAAGCATTTTCTCTATTGTGGGCTTTTTCTCCCATTCGTATGTATAGGGTTCTTGGTGTTTAAAGGATTTTTCCTTTTTAAAGTAGGGGACAAGAGACTAACCACAACATAGAGGTGAAATTGTGATTATTACTGCATAAAAAGGCGTCTGTACTCTATTTTCTACCAGTATTGTTAAATCAATAGCTTGGGGTGTGAGAATTAAGAGCAGAGTTTCTAACAAAATCATCAGTAGGGGAAATGAAGTGAGTCCAGGATGGGTACTCTCAACAATATCCCTGATTGGGAAGTACTTTAATTGATAGGCTTTGAGTTTTCTGCTGAGCTTTGAAATGCTGGAGTAATCAGAAATGGAATTAGTCTTCCAGCTGTTGAAAGTAAAATCATTAAAACCACTCTGCATCTTGCTGAAATGATTTCAGCTGGCAACAAACGCTCCATGTGGGAGAACTAAGTGAAAACAAATTAGTCCAATTTTTTGAATGACTGAAAAGATGTATAAGCATAATGCTATACAATGGTCACAAACAGAGATGAATCAAGCAATTTGTTCTACCACCCATATGTTGTAATACAGGGTGGGCAAACATTTTGGCCCAAGGGCCACATCTAGGTATGGAAATTGTATAGTGGGCCATGAATTCTCACAAAATTGGGGGTTGGGGTGCGGGGTCTCCAGCTGGGGGTGCGAACTCTGGGGTGGGGCTGGAGATGAAAGGTTGGGGGTGCAGGAAGGTGCTCCGGGCTGGGACTGAGGGGTTTGGAGGATGGGAGGGGGGATCAGGGCTGGGGCAGGGGGCTGGGGTGCAGGAGGGGTGCAGGCTCAAGGTGGCGCTTACCTCAAGCAGCTCCAAGAAGCAGCGGCATGTCCTCCTCCGGCTCCTATGCGGAGGCGCAGCCAGACAGCTCTGCGCGCTGCCCCGTCCGCAGGCGCTGCCCCTGCAACTCCCAATGGCCACAGTTCCCTGGCTGCCCTGACACCTAGGAGCTGGAGCGGGGACATGTTGCTACTTTCAGGAGCTGCACAGAGCGGGGCAAGCCCCCAACTCCACTCCCTGGTGAGAGTTTGAGGGCTGGATTAAAACATCTGGAGGGCTGGATGCAGCCCTCGGGCCGCAGTTTGCCCACCCTTGTTGTAACCTCTGGAATATGGTTGAACTACTATACGGGGAAGGGCTTGCTTGTGTGACAGGGGGAAATTATTCTGTCCTTTCCCACATAAAGAAGAATAAAAAAAGATGCAAAGGGCATCAGTAAAGCAAACCCTCATTTTGATGGCCAAGATATCATACTTGAGTTCCATCCAAGGCAGGGTGTCTATTTTCTGAGCCTCTCTGCTTTGGGTAATTCAAGTAAGAAGCTATGCATTTCCATTACACTTATTTATCCAACCTGTACCTACAACAATCTCCAAGATACTACATAGATGGCCCTTTCAATTTATATTCATATTATGGCTGATAAATGCCCACACATGCCTTAATGTAAAAAAACCAGAAAGCCAATTTAAACTATAAATGAAAAACCAATACACTTTACACTCAATACATAGATACATATATCCCAGAGAAAACCTATGTCAAAATGGTTAAGTTAAGATCGAGAGTACTCGTCACTAGTTTAGGGTACAATGCATTACAGGAATGAAATCATCCCCTCCCCCAAAGCATTATAAACCCTGAAAATTCAGTTTTCCAGGTTCAATTTAAAAAGAAATACAAACATAGTAAGTATGAAAATGCACAGATAGTGCATTTAAATAACCTTAACTCTGCCCTACAGTCACATTATGCATTAACCAGATGTTTATGATTAAGACATTTCAGAGTTTGTAATCTCAGATTAGATTACCCTGATCTCTAAAGAAACATTATATATTTTTAACTCCCCTCCTCCTCCCCCCCAGTTATAAGACAGTTAAAATTGTTTAGATGCACTAGCTCCATTTCTGTAACATATATGGAATTCTTTGAGGTATGTACTATAATCCAATTAACTCTCCCATGTAAGGAAAGCTGGAGAGCAAAAAGCAGATGTAAGCAGATTCCAGCAGGAAAACAGAAAACAAATACTTGAAAGCATGACTGCAGTGATGCCTTGGAAAAATGCCAAATGCCAGGGTTGCAGATTTACAGAATCCACAGGACCCTGATTAAGATGAAAGGGGCAGTTCACACATGTCAGACTTATTGTTTTGGCTCTGCAGATGCAGGCAGGAAATATTACACTATTTCAACCTTGAAAACTTTCGTGAAATTGTGCTCTTGAGGACGAATGTGACTGAGTCAGAAAATCAGCATAATGTCACCTATTCAAAGCTTTCAGTAAAATACACACATGAAGCAGCAGAAGGAGACAAAATGGTGGATATCATTCATCTGAAATCAGTTTGATCAGGGTTATTCAAGTTGCATTTATTTGTCAACTTCACTGAGTCTGGTCTTAGTAGGCTACCTATAACAAGAACTGCATTGCTTAAGAAACATTGACAATTACTAAACACAAAATTTGAAAAAAATTCTACACTGGGATACAGGGCTAAATGGTAGCATGAGTTAATTTATGCACCAAGATTTTACATCTTAATATCAACATTCACATCTTAACTAGGTCACCAATCAGGATAAGTTTGTTAGTTTCAAACTTATCCTTACTCAATATCTGGTCACATCATAAAACAATTACACAATTAACTACAATGACTGCATCTGATCAAGAGTAGGCCAAGAATGAAAAAGAAGGGGTAGGTTACAAATCAGTGTTATGGAGCATTGATAGACGTATGTACAGAATTATTTTTAGCTTTACTTAGTGTAATTATTTTATTACTTAAAGATCATCCCAGGTGTGCATAGCATTTAGAAAAATAAAACTGACAAGTCTCTTACCTGGGAGAGATTAAAATCTAAATTAGACAAAATACAGCAAGGGATGTCAGTAAACAGAGGACAGCAAGCAGGAAATATGGAAGAATGAGGGTTGACACAGTTAGGGGTCATAAGTTATACTGACTGTTATGTTTAATTCTATTAATTAATCAATTCACTTGACTGTTTTCCCCAGCATTCTCTTATTGCTGGAAAACCCAGCAATAAGAGAATACTGGGGAAAACAGCCAAGTGGATTGATTAATTATTTGAATGTGACATTAAATTGCTGGGTGCTAATTACTTGCTAGGCAAGAAACCACTCCAAGAACTCTTGCTCTGCAGCTTCTATTAGTAGGTAAACATATGCTAGAAGTTGGAAGTCCTCTCACAGTGCATTTCAGGAATATTAGATTCATTATGAAAATGGAACAATTAACTAAGCCTAAAACTTCGGATACATTTATTAGGCTTTGGAGTCCCATTTTTCTTGCACGGAGAGAAGTGATACTGTATGAATTTGCTTTGAACATTATTCTATGTATATCTACAGCTATAGCTTCTTCATTGCTAGTGTCTGAAAAACTGCAATAAAACACAGTGGACTGAGATCTCCTGTCTGGTGCATGGCATATTTTTGCAGAAGATTAGATGTAATTTCCTCCCATTGTGTCAACACACATCAAGAAAATAAATTTTAGCAAAATAAAAAAGTCTCATTCTCCTGTCATGAGTAGGGCATTTGTGTGTGTGCACACCATGCTCATCTTGTGTGTGTGCTGCAGAAAAAGGGAGTGTGGCACTCCAAAAGGACAAACAGTAAAGGCAAAATCCCTTACGCAGTATGGGCTTGAACCAAAGTCTGTTGAAGTCAATGGGAGTCTTTTCAATAACTTCACTGGGGGATGATCAGGTCTTATGTTCCCCTCTGTAAAGGGGTTTAGTCACTGCAGGAACTCCTCCTTGTGGCCAGAAGTGGTGTAGTGGCTGTCTTTCCATATGGCACCCCCTGCCAATGGTCACTTTGGTGGTCTCTCTTTTTGCAACTTGGTCCTCTGGCCAGGTCATGCTTTAGTCAATCCCCTCCGGGATAACAGAATCCAACCCATCATTAATCCAATGACTGTAGAGCAGATCTGCCTGTCTCTGGGCTCCATGGTCATTAAACCTCATACCTCAGGGGGTTTCACCACATCTTCCTTGGTGGCTGGTAGCGGAACCTCTACTCTGGGTTTCCGTTCATGGACCCTGCAGCTAGCAGCCAAGGTCTACTCCCTCAGAGTCCTACCTGTCTCTCTGGACCACATTTTATTTCTTTTATCCCCTTCCCCCACCCCCGAGACTGACTGCAGACTCTCTCCTTCAGCACTTACTACTACTACTTCTTCTTCTTCTTGAGTTTGTGGAGCAGCAGACTCACTTCCTGAATCTATGACTGCCATTCACTGTTAGCTCAGCCATAAAGACAGATGAAATTAGCTAGCCTTACCTCTTTCGTGACTCCAAAGACAGGCACACAGAAAGCTGCTCCTGCTCTACCCATTCCTTCTTCTTTGGAGCTGTCAGTATACATTTGACAATAGTGTCTCCATGTATCACAGATACACTGATTTGCTAAATCTTGTACATTTATCATTCTTCTCCTTTGTTTATTATATAATTCCATTTCTATCTTGGGGGGGATGGATTTCCAGTGATTGTGTATTTTCCCTTTGCTATAGAGTTTGACCTTTCTTAAGCCCTTCTTTTCATTGACATCCTTTACCCACTTCTTTACACTACTTACATGAGGAATTTTGAGTTTTTGTCCTAACCAGTCTCCAGTTAATCCCCAACAGTACATATTAGTGTAGAGTTATCTTCACTACCATCTAATGCTTTAGACCAAAAGCTTAAGTCTAGGATCTTCATTCTAAGAGTAAAAACAACGAGGAGTACTTGTGGCACCTTAGAGACTAACACATTTATTTGGGCATAAGCTTTTATGGGCTAAAACCCACTTCATTTGATGCATGGAGTGGAAAATACAGTAGGAAGATACATATACACACACAGAGAGTACATGGAAAGATGGGGGTTGCCTTACCAATTCTAACAAGACAGCTCAATTAAAGTGGGCTATTATCAGCAGGAGGAAAAATCATTTTTGTAGTGGTAATCAGGGTGACCCATTTCAAACAGTTGACAAGAAGGTGTGAGTAACAGTCGGGGGAAAATTAGCATGGGGAAATAGTTTTTAGTTTGTGAAATGACTCATCCACTCCCAGTCTTTATTGGCCTAATTTGATGGTGTCCAGTTTGCAAATTAATTCCAGTTCTGCAGTTTCTCGTTGGAGTCTGTTTTTGAAGTTTTTTTGTTGAATTGCCACTTTTAAGTCTGTAATTCAGTGTCCAGGGAGGTTGAAGTGTTCTCCATCTGGTTTTTGAATGTTATAATTCTTGACATCTGATTTGTGTCCATTTATTCTTTTGCGTAGAGACTATCTTGTTTGGCCAATGTACATGGCAGAGGGGCATTGACAGGCATTTCTCTAGCTGTTACCTGCATTTCACACACAAGTGTAGTAATGAAGACACCACATGCTATACCCAATGCCTGTGCTTGGATACTGTTTAGTTTTCTCAGATTTGTTTTTGATGCTGACCTGAAGGCCTGGAAGCCATACTCAATATTAGGTCTGTTTAGAACTCTGTTTAGCACTATCACTGTTTTTTTTAATCTGCTCCCCTGGAGGTTCCAGATATACTTTTAAGTAAGTTGATTCTCCCCTTTGGACTTATCTATAATATTTGTAATATGGTCCCTATCAAATATCACAGCTAAGAAATTTTTCCACTATACTTACCTGCTGGTCATATATATAATATAATGTTACCTCTTTTTGAATCTTCCAATCCAAGTTGTGAAGATCATTCCTTTAGTTTTATCAATGGAGAACTTGAAACCCCATCTGTTTCCCCATTCTAAACTACTCTGAAGTGCATCGTTGATTCTTTTGGTGGCATTTTCAAGATTTCTGCTTTTGATCCATATGGCACAGTCCTCAGAAAATAATGTAATGCCTATTCCTGCACTCGTCTCCTTTGATAGGTCATTTATTACGATTTTAATAAGGGTTAGGCTAATGACACTCCCCTGTGGAGTTCCATTTGTAATGGAATATATGGTGGAAAAGGCCTTTGGTATCTGGACTTTTATATTCTTTTGCTTAGAAAATCTCTTATCTATCTATACATTCTTCCTACATTACCCATAGTTGCCACTTTTTACAAAGTCCCTCTCTTCATTGTAGGCTTTTTTCTATGTCCAAGAAGGTTCCAATGTTCTCACTGGTTTTCAAGCTTTTATATGTTTCTGTCTCTATCAGTACAATGTGGTAAGTCACACTCCTACTTCTTCTGAACGCACTTTGTGTTCCATCTATGAGCCTAGTTCTTTCTAGGCATATTACTAATCTGTCTGTCATCATCTTTTTCATAGTTGTACCTAAATATGCTGCGAGGGTAATTGGTCTGTATGCCTCAGGCCCAAAGTGCATGTTGCTTGGTTTCTTCACTGGGACAATAATCACATATTTCCAGATAGATATTTTCCCTTTCTTCTATATGCTATTGTTTAATTTTAGCATTATCCTCAGGCTTTCATCACCTAGTATGAAGTATTTGAGAATTTCAAAACTTATTTTATCCTTGCCTTGTGTGGTGCTTTTGCTCCTTTTCATCACTTTTTGGAGGTCCTGAATACGGAATTTTTCATTTAAAATAAGATTGACACCTTCCTCCCACCTATTCATTATGTCATAATTATCATTAAGGAATGTTCTTTTCCTTTCCCTAATTTCTATCCCCTGAGCCTCATCATTACTGACTTTTTGAAACATGGTGGCCAAAATTTCTGCTTTTTCTTTGTTGGAGCTTATTACTCTATGACCTTCCACTACAAGGCTTTGTGTTGCTCTTATTCTTATTCCATTCATTTTCTGAAATTGTTTGTGTACCTCTGATGTATTGATATCTTTACTTTACTTTCCCGCAGATTTCTTCCAGCTTTTTCTTTTCGTCCTTTTTATAGCTCTATGTGCAAGTACCTTACTTTTTTTAATACGTCATTAAGTCCTCACCATTTAGTGTAGCTTTTGCTTCTTATATGCCTTGTTCCTTTCCTTAATTAACTGTAATCATTCCTTGTTCCACCACAGTACGCTTTTCTATCTTTTATAAAGGTTGGTATCCTAGGAATAGCTAGGCTGGCTGTCTTTATAATTTCCTTAGTAATATTACTACAGAATTCCTCAGTATCCTCACTGATACACTGCATGCCCACGTGTTCCTCATGTTAAATAGTTTCCAATTTGATTTTTTTCGGTTTCAAGAGGGGTATTAGTCTTGTCTTTGTATTTCCTTTTCCTGGATATCTAATGAATGTCAGGAACTGGTCACTACCCATTTCATCCTCTCTGTAAATTTCCTAGATGCATTTGCTTGCTCTGTTACTAGAAACTATTCCCAGGTCTTGGCAAGAAAGGCTTCAGTCTGCTGCAGTGAACCTGGTAGGTTTTCCACCATGTAATATTACTAAATTATTATCTTCAAAAAATTGCTCTAGGACATTTTCCATTCTTATAATTTTTCCAACTTTCCCACAATCTGTTGGGATTGTTCAGATCACTGCAGATAATACATGGGCATGCAACATCCGCAGTTAATTCTTTCAGTTCTATAGTCTAGTTTTCTGCAGGGGTTATAAACATTATGTAGTTTGAGAGATGCAGAGCTGTTTTGTGTCAGTATCTCAACAGCATTATACTTGATATTTAACTTTTTAACTCTAAATCAAGGTAGTTTAGATTCTCCTTAACAAAAGGTGTAGACACCCCCACCCTTTCCTATTTCTCTAGCATGTCTATATATGCCAAATCTTGGATTTTTTTAGTCTAGTTTTTCTATTTGCCAAGCCTCTTTTATGCATAGTATATCACGCTTTGTTTTCATATCAATAACATTTCTTTAATTCCTGCCCATGTGCGATAAGACTGTGTGCATTCCAGATAAAAATAGTTACCCCCATTCTTGTAACCTTCAATACTTCCTTCACTTAGGAAAGTATGGGAGATGTTCCTCTGATAAATTGGTAGTTCATAGTTACTTTTCAGCAGCTTTAACTATAAGTCTCATTTTCTCTGTTTTCTTTCCTGTCTGAAAGAAGTACCATGTATGCCTTCAGTCACAGATGCAATTTCTTTTTCTATAAGTAGTATATCATCTCCTTTTGCCCCAGTGTCACTCATTACTTTCTTCTCAGTATTTTGTTGCTTGGAAATCCCTGCCCCCAACTGGGTATTATTTTTCTCTCCAGGTGTCTCCTAGCAGCTTCTGCATATGAGATGTTAATGATTTTGTTTTTTATATTCCTTTAGCTTACTTTGCCTCTGTACATTCTCCATATGCTGAGCTGTGTTTTCCTTCACAGTTACAACATTTTTGTTCTGTCCCTTCCTCATAATTATCATATGAATGGTCTCCTCCACACTTGCTGCATATTAATTTCCCTTTGCAATTATTTGCTAAGTGACCAAATCTTTGACACCTGTCGCATCTACCCTGTTTGTTTCAGTTAGGAATCCAGGTAGCTAACTGTTCATTTTTAGCTTTCTTAGCACCTTTGTCTTGTCTTAAGGAGCTTTCCTATTTGTTCTTTGTTTTTGCATTCCACTAATAAGACTCCATGAGGTAGTTTCCCAGATCTTACTATATCTCCAACACCTTTTTTGAACCATTCAGCAATCATCAGGTGATTGACATACCCTATCTTTATCTTGGGCTTTTACTGTTATATAATGTTCTCCCATGTCCCATTCCTGTCTTCCCACTTGCAGTTCTTTCTGCTGGTTCTAAAGAATCTATCCTTTTCTTTTTCCTTGTTTTCAACCAATCTTCCTCAATGCTTTCCCTATCCACATTTTCTAGCCTGGTTTGAGTATCATTTGTTATCACTTCCATCTCTCCCCAACCAGCAGTTTAGCCTGACCAGCTTTCCACTTCAGCCCCAGCAAGAGAACCAGCCACATCTATCCAAATCCCCTAAGCCTCTTCATGCTACAAACTTCCTACCTTTATAATCACCACCCAGCCCCGTCCCAGTTGGGCTTTGGTCATCCATTAAGCCTCTCTCTCTCTCTCTCTCCTCTCTCTCAGGTGCTGTCAGGTATGTTATTTGGCCTCTCAGGCCCACATTAACCCCTTCAGAGCCTGTGTGGAGTACACACCTCATCACACCCACCAAAGCAGTTCAAAAAGTGAGAAAATAGGAAGTTTCAGCAATTCCTAGTTTCAAATTACTCCTATTCCTCTCCACAAATATTATTGCTAGCATGTGGTCACTTCTGCTGAGAGATAGTTAAAGGCACACAGTACTTGCAGATGGATCAGAAAGAAAACAAAATTATGTCTTATTTGGGATATGAATCTATTAGTCCCAGATCCACAAAAGGACTTAGGAACTTGCACCCCCAGATTTAGGTGCATATGTCCCCAATTTAGATGCTATTGCAATTCACAAAACTCCCTCTTGTCTGCTGTTTAACTCAGTAGATGCTCAAATTCACTCCGTGCCTAAATTTCCACTGTAAAAGTTCCCTGGGCACCTAAGTTTTCACCTCTGGACATGCACCTGACTGCCAGAGGCAGATGTCTGAATATTTAAGTGCCAGCACAATCTTTGAAGCTGGTCAAGATAGGCCTTCCCCTTGCCTATCTCACTTCTGGGACTCAATCCACTAAAGGGTGCTTGGAGCATGTCTAACTCTACCCAAAATGGCCATTCCCCACTGTGCTTGATGAGGCAAAGGACTTGAACAGGGGTCTCCCACCTCTCAGGCAAGTGCCTTATCCACAGGGTTATGTGTCTTTCTCTCTCTAGCCCAATTAATATTTAATTATTTAATACAAAGTAGTATTTTTTTCCCCAAAGGACTGATGAAACTGCACCCTTTTTTGCCTCCGATGGATTCCTCAGCTTTCAATCACAGTAGTGCATCCTAAAAATGTTTCCTCCCATTGCACCTTTTCAGTAGATTTCTTAAGGCCCCAAAGTTTGCTCATCTAAAATCTAATCTTAGTTTACCAATCTAGCCAATAAAGTTAGCATACCAATTTACAAGCAGAATAAAAAATCCCCATTCTAGCCAGTAAAACTACTAGAGCATTAAACAATCTCAGTGCTTAGTATAATAGAGATCTCTCACACTGGAACTGATTGCTATAGTTACAAGAAATCTGTTGTTTTTTGAGTCTCTAAGGCGCTGGAAATGAGGGATTTTTACAGCATTTGGGTAAACACTGCCTGTTCCTTATATGGAATATTCCTGTTCTCCGAAAACCCAACCACCAGTTGCTGCATGTGGTGCAAATTCATTTGGTTTTGATGAGATGCTAGAGTGCAACTTGTACTCTATTCTGGAATAGATTTTGGAATATTGTTCCACTACTGACTTTTTGGCTTGAAATTTGTCCCAGGGACAGCTACTTCTAGATGCTAAAATGTTTTCATGTACTTGGGGGGACTGTATGGCTCCAGGGATATGTAATGAGACACAGACTACAGCATGTCACTGGTTGGGTGAAGTAGAATAGTAAAAGCCTTTGCCCCCTGAGAGCTCTTTAAAGACACAAATGAAACAAGTTTGTGGCTTCATTCTAGTTCCTGCTGGACCAGGTGTCCACATAACAAACGACACTGATGACAATTAGCACCCTCATTGGTCGGTTCAGCAAGGAGACAAGTGACTGCTCAATGAGGGATACTTAATGTATCACCTCAACCCTTGAGGCAGTCCTCAAAAGTCTGAGTTGGGGCACACTGCTGGGCATTGTGGGAAAGCTTGCACCTGTTGTGAGGATAAATTGAGAAAATTGGGTTCCAGGGCTGTTAATCTGGCACTTATAATGAGCATTGTAATTTCACTGTAAAATAAAAACAAAATCCCTTAATACATTTATTTAACAACTGTTTTGACAGCACATAGCTGGAAACATATTGAAATAACCTGGTAAGGAATATTAAGAATTTAAGGAACGGAGAGGGAGCACACAGGGAATGCGCACCATCTGGACAAAGCGCTATTTGGCACCACTCTGCAGCTTCATCTTTTGATGAACTTTTCATATAAAGACAGAATATTTACACTGGTGTGTACTAAACAACAAGCAGGGATACACTCAACTGTTTATTAAAGATGCAGCATGTTTAGTGGAGTGTTCAGTATAGAAGTTCACATGTTCAGTATAATCTGGCAAAAAATTACAGGAAATTAAGAGAAACCTTATTAGAACTCATAATGATTTTAAAAAATAATGAGGGGAATCTCCGAGCTGAAGGGTCATAAAAACATTAAATTACAGATCTCTTTACTTTCATCTGCTGGGAGACACAGGGCCGAGATACTCAACTTGTATACATTATTACAGTTCTGTGGAAGTCAATGGAGCGATGCCAATTTACACCATCTGAACATCTGACCATCATCCTCCAAAGCGTAGTCCTACTCTGAAAAGTGGCTGTGTATAAATGGTATCATGGGTTCCTATGTTAATTGCCTCTAAATCAACAAATCCCAAATTGTGGTCTGCAGAGCACTTGTTGGTGATCTATGGAAAGCTGGTTAGTCACATATTTCTCCAGTCCAGTGAGTCACAATCTTGTTTCTGGCTGCTTCTAAAGTTATGCTTTTTTAATATGGCTGCAGGTATGGGGAAACCTGTGGGTGAGGCTCAGTGAAAGCGTGGATAGAAGCCATAACTGATGTAGAACAGGCTCTATCGTGTTGAGGCCTGGGTTGAATTATTGTAGGCAAAGTCCTCATAGGGTCACCTTGTTGGTAGTTCAGGGAACAATGGGGATACTGCTCCAGGACCTGACTGACCCATTCCATCTGCCCGTTAGCCTGAGGGGGCTCCACGCTAAGGAACTAAAAAATTCACGCCAAAAGTGGGAGATGAAGTGTGGGCCTCGGTCTGATACGCTACTGGTTGGCAGACTGTGGAACTAGAAAAGAGGCACGCTGTTTCCTGGAGAGTAGAGATTTTGTGGCAAGAAACAAATTGTACCATCTTGATCAGGAGGTCGACCATGACTAGTATCACCATGCACCCATGAGAGCAGGGCAGCTCCACAAGGAAATCTAGAGACACGGTGGACCAAGGCTGGGGTGGCGTGAGGAAGGGGTAGAGAAGACCAAGTGACTTTGAGCATGGGTTCTTCTGTGAGCCCAAAGGTCGCAGAATTTAATGTATTTCTTGAAAATAAGAGCTGTCACTGGGCGCCTCTGTCACTACCTGGTCAGTTTGTGTGCTCGCATGGGCCCAAACACACACCAGGTTATTATCTTTCACCACAGTGTGTATTTATTCTTTTTTTACAAAGTAACAGAGTGTAAAGCAAGCTTACAGCGAGAGGAGGCTTCCATGACACCTTCACTCCTCAGCCCAGGCTCACGCTCTGAGTGCCCCTTCTGAGCTTCCCCTTGCTTCCTGTTCCATCCGATTACCTCATTAGCCCAGAGATCATCAACTAGGTATGCACAATTCCACAACAGAAAGCGTATAATTGGCTTCAATTAACCCTGCACTCTTCCCAGCGCTGAAGCAGGTGATTGGGGTGCTACACATAGTACCCTGTCACAAGAACTCAAACCTGGCCACGAGAAACTCTATGAAATCAAGCCCTGCATTTTAGACTGGCCAAAGTGCCCAGCAGGCAGCATGTCATCAGACAGTTTTAAAGTCTGGAGTCCAGGCTGTACTTGCAGGGACATAAATGGCGGTATATGCTATTTGATCATTTCTCAATGAGTGAGCACCATAAACAGAAACTGGGCCCTGAATAAACGTTTGCCTACATGGAATGCTACTGACTTCAAGAAGGATCTACTTGTGGAATGGCCTCCCTCTTGGCTGGCATCAGGACTGAATGTGAGGGGCTCTCCTAAGCTAATAGCATGCATCTCTACTGTTTGATCTTAAGAAGCAGACTCTGTAAGTGGTAGCAGTGACAGACTTGTATCCTCTCTGGATGCGCTATAGAAGAGGAGAACACACACTGACCAGTAGGTTACTTACTTCCTGTTGACAGGGGATGGTCATCCTGAGCATCTGAAGGCCACAACAATTCAGAATCCTGGACAAGCCCCCACTAACCCACACTCACCATTGGGCTACACCTGTCCAGTCCACAATACAGGACCTTGGCGATAATACTTTACATTTAAATAACATTGTTTAGCTAAAGTTTCCCAAAGTGGTCTACCTAGTAAATTTCACACAAAAAATACATTGCAACCTCACTATTCTTTCCAAATCAAGCACTCAGAAGTTAGGGGATGCTGTAATTAAGCTTGCCCATGCAACACCCCTGTGAGGTAAACTGTGGTGTTATTCCCATTTTACAGATGGGAAACTGAGGCACAGAGATGAAGGTCAAAATTATCCACTGATTTTGAATGTCAATTTGAGACACGAGGAGCCAATTTTTCAGAGTACCTAGCATTACATAGCACTTTATACATTCAAAGCACAGCTCCCAGTTACTTCTGTTGTAAATGTGAGCACTCAGCACTTCTGAAGATCAGGCCCCTGATCTCAAGTTGGGTTAGAAAAAGAGGAACACACAATTAGTGACCACCTGTGAATAGTCTGGTTTAAGTGACTTGCTCACCACCACACAGAAACTTTGTGTCAGAAACAGGGATAGAATCCAACTCTTCAGAGCAGCATTCAACTGTGTTAAACATGAGACCGTCCCTTCTATTACTACAATCCCATGTCTTATTCAGTATAGATCTTCCATTTTGCTGCAACTAATGATGCAAAGGTCCTACAGACAACAGTACTCAATCTTGATTTATCCCAAGAGCAGGGTCAAATAGGCCTGTGGACTGAATCACCCAGGGGTCCCGTGGGGAAAAAATGTGATCGTGTAATTGATGCATATGGACAAGGGGGCCAAATTAAGGTTGTACCGACAACCTTAATTCTGGCATTTCCTAACTTTTGAGGGCTTGAATTTGCAACATTAATAACGTTCTTTTAACACAGCTTTGAGGTTTGTTTGTTTTTTTTTTAAAAACCAACTGACAAAACAAATTCCATCTTGTGACATCATATTGATACCCACATTGCTGTTCATCAGCAGGGTTGGAACCATTTAATCCATCACACAAACCTCTGCCATTATAGCTAATGGAGCAACTGATACCAGTTGTTCCCCACATGGCTCCCAGTCGCATTCTCCTTGCCCAGCCAGTCCCAATCCTCCCCCTTCCAACTCACAGTCACAATTTCTCTCCCTCCTCCAGTCCCAGGCTCACAAGACTCCTGGTCCCAATCTACTCCTTTCCTTTCCTAAAGATCCAGTTTTTGTCCCCTCTGCATTTGAATCAGATGAATCAGAATTCCTTCTCTTCACTAACTAGATGCTAGTCAGTCAGTCCCAACTCCACAGCATGGGGGCACTATAGCATTTCAAAGAACTCTCTTTCAACATGGGCAAAACAATGTATTTTTTCCCCATCTTCATTTTCCAAAACAGCTGAACCATTTTGGCTGAATTTTTTTAAAAATATGCAGCTTGAGGCAGACACCCAGCACAGAAAAGGTCATCTCAAATGGTTAAAGTTTTTAAAGTTTGGCCAAGTTATAAGGAACTGAAATCAGGATATAATGGAAAGTGTTGGATAACCTTAATAAGAGGTGGTGCTACCAGCCCTGCCTTTAAGAAAGGCATGACATTTGTTATAGTTTTCTTGCCATTATTGGATAAATGTAAGGTTATGTCCTTAATAAAGAGAATGGGGAATTTAAATGAAACATACCACAAGAATCTTATCTTCCAAGTCCTCTCTCAGAGAATACAAGATGGAAGAAAATTAGTTTTCTAATTAAGTGATGACTTTCTAGGAAATTAGTGCAATTCTTTTACATCCAGCTAAATTCTGAGAAACCTAGAGGGAAACCACTGAGGTTAAGGATACCAACAACCTTTCATAATAGCTCTGTAAAAGAAAAGATCCTTTTGGCGAATGTGGTGCAGATGCAGAATATTCAGTGTAGCAAAATGGCTTTTCTTTACATAGCACTTAAGAGTTCTGTGGAAATCTTAGGAGACAAACACTTAAAGGCCAGCAAAATACCATATGCCAAACTACCCATAGTAAAATTAAAATGTCTGTGTATTAATAATCAAATCATAAATCCCAAACAAAACAAACTACACTTCCAGCACATTTGACACTCCACTTCTTACCAATGTCACTTTCTTTTGGCTTTGTCTGTAATGAGTACAAACACTTGAGGTAACTCTGTTTTTTAGAGACAGAGTTTTATCCCCATCCCAACCAAACACCTATCACATTTCTGTATACATTTTCTCTTTCATTTCCACCCCTTCAGCATAGTTTAAACTCCAATATTATATTTCAGTATCATCCTTATTTACATAAAACTGAACTGAAGAAAGGAGCTTTTCAACTGTGGAATTACGTTTTCTGTAATAGTTAGAGATGGATGAACTGATTTGGATAAATTAAGAACCTGCCCAAACTTTGGCCCAAAACTCAAACTGAACTTGGTATGACTTTTGTTTAATTTAAAAAATAAAATAAATGAGGATAACTTTAACTGATTTTTTTTCTTTTTCAAGTAATTCAAACAGAAGAGGAAACACTGTTCTCATGGTATTTCTGACAGAATAAAAGCAGGAAGTACTAGACATCTCACCAGAACGCCTGCTCCCATGAGATTTCCAAAGCAATTTTTCAGAAGCAGGAATTTCAGATCACTTTGATAAAGTTCAGATACACATCCTAATTTATGTGTAATTATTTCTACCAAAATGAGCTTCTATATCTTTGAGATTTACTCATTAGCTATCATAATGACAATTTGTGCACACAAAAACCTTTAAGATACTTTATTTCAAAATGCTAATTTAATGTCACAATAAGATTGCTAGGAAAGGAAATGCTGTGTGTGGTCAGGATACAGAAATGTTTAATCATAGATACTGAAACAGCAGTTCCTAAATGCTCTTTTCCACATCTTCTTCCCCTGAGTTCAACACAGTTTACTGATGATTTGTGATAAATGAAAAAAGAATGGACAGAATTTTAAATCAGCAGTTTCGGATAACTTGCCTCCAAGAGTTTTCAAGAAGCTGGCTGAGGAACTTGCTGAACTGTTAATGTTGATTTTCAATTACTCTTAGAGCACTGGGGAAGTTACAGAAGACAGGAAGAAAGCTAATGTTGTGCCAATAGTCAAAAAGGGTAAACAGGATGACCCACGTAATTATAGGCCTGTCACTCTGACATCAATCCCAGGCAATGGAACAGCTGATACAGGACTTTTGATTCATAAAGAATTAAAGGAGGATAATGTAATTAATACCAATCAGCATGGGCTTCTAGAAAATAGATTGTGTCAAACTAACTTGATGTCTTTTATTGATGATTTACAAGTTGTGTTGATAAGAGTGTATATACATAGATTTCTGTAAGGTGTTTGATGTGGCATTGTACATTTAGATTAAAAATTAACTGGGCATACATTAAATGGGTTAAAAGCTGCCTAAATGATAGGTCTCAAAATGTAACTCCAAATGGGGTATTATCACTGAGCGGGTTGGTTTCTAGTGGGGTCCCACAGGGCTTGATTCTTGGTGTCACATTATTGACCATTTTTATCAATGACCTGGAAGAATACATAAAAACATCACTGATAAAGTTTGCAGGCAACACAAAAATTGGGGAGTGGCAAATAATGAAGAGGATGGGTCACTGATATAGAGCTATATGGATCACTTGGTAAAGTGGGAGCAAGCAGCCAATCAGCATTTTAATGGAGAAAGTTAAAGGGTGACTTGATTGTAGTCTATAAGTATCTACATTGGGAACAAATATTTGAAATAGGCTCTTCAATCTAGCAGACAAAGGTATATGATGCAATGGCTGGAAGTTGAAGCAAGACAAATTGACATTGGAATAAGACATACATTTTTTACAGTAAGGCTAATTAACCATTGGATTAATTTACCAAGAGTTGCAGTGGACTCTCCATCAATGACAATTTTTAAATCAAGATTGGATGTTTTTCCAAAAGATTGGCTTTAGGAATTATTTTGGGGAAGTTCTGGCCCTGTGTTAAACATGAGGTCAGACTAGATAATCACAATGGTTCCTTTTGACCTCGGATTCTATCAATCTATTATTCCAGAAGGAAAGCAATGAAGGATAGCACCATAAAACAAGGTGGGAATAACCTCAGGAACACTACCATTGTCATTGTATATTCATTGAGAATTATGTAAACCAACAAAAAATAGAGATGAAACTTAGACTACTACTCAGTGTATCAATTTGTTTACCTGTAGAAACACATTTTAAAAGAATGGATTTCAAAATAATGGGATTTAAGGGAAGAACCACAGTAAAGAAAGTTCTGAAGCTGGGGTTGGGGAAAGGAAAGATTTTTTTTTTATATTGTTACTTGGGCAATATATTGCACCCTTTGTTAACTGCTTGAAGGACACACTGAACAGAATGGACCAGATCCTGAGGTGGTGTAAACTGGTGTAGTTCCACTAATTTACACCAGCTGAGTATTTGGCTGAGTAATTTTTCATATTGTGTTACTATTTTAAGTAATTTTGATTAGGTTTTTTTTAAAAAAAGCAGCATCCTCTTAGATGCAAAATTGAAATTAGCAACAGCTTGGATACTTTTTCAGTTTGTTTCAAAGAGAGAATAGGTTGATTCAAGTTCATTAATAAGCCAAGGACCTCAGCCTCAAGTAGAAGATAATCTTTAGAAAATTAATATTCATCATTCACAACAGACAACTCTACCTGGAGTACAACTTATCTGTCAGTAAATATCTTTAAACAAACCTTACCTTGTACTATGTAGGGAGTGTTCTCTTCTTTAGGGGAACACAAGGGACGAGGGGCAGGTGCTGGTGGCCGGTTTATAATAAAGGATCCGTGTTGCTTTCTTTTCTCCTCATCAGAGGCCAGTATCATATCATACACACTGTCATCCAACTCGGCAAAAGTATATGGATCCTCTTCATCCTCCTCAGATTTATCTTCTTCTTCACCATATACTTCCAGATGACCAGAAGTCACGTCTCTTTCCTTTCTATCTTCTACCCATTTCCTTGCTGCAACATAGACAAGTTGTTTTCAATCTTCAGACTCCAAAAAGCTGCATTCTAATGCCAAAATTTTCAAATTGGGCACCTAAATACATATTTAGGCGTCTAAAGAAACGTGGCCTGATTTCCCACAGCTCCTATTAAAGCCCATACAGATGGCTTCTAGGGGAAAGACTGCATTCTCATTTTTTCTTCATAGTTTTTGCTAAACTTTTTGAGACTGGGAGCCAAGAACGAGGACCCTAAATAAATGGCCTTATTTTAAAAAATACTGAGCACCCAGCAGCTCCCACTGAATATAAAAGGTTTCTTATCTTTAATAGTAAAGCAAAATAAATGGCAGCTGTGGGGTTCTCAGCACTTGTGAAAATCAATTCACTTATGTGCCAAAATACGACCTTAGTAGTCTAACTTTACCTATCCATATTTTTAAAATTTTAGCTTTTGTCTCCCACATGCCTTCTGTAGACATGAAGCCTCTTTCCAGGTGCCCCCTCCTGGCTTAGGGGCTGCCCTGTATGTGGTCCCTCACCTCAGTTTCCGTCTTGGATCCCTAGAAAATCCATGCAACCATGTTCTCAAGTCCATCAACATGTATTAACAAAACACAGCACAAATGTCTCACAACACGTCACCCCAGTGCAATTAGTCCTTAAAAAAGCCAGCTTTGTTCTCACCATAAGCCAGTGTCTTTTGCCACATCTCCATCCCTCTGCCAGGACAGTCCAGCCCTTCCTTCATGGGTGCAATCCTGTTCTTCCCAGCGGGAGCTCCCACAGCCTCTCTGCTGGGAGCACCCCTCACTCCCCCTGGCTTCACTCCTCACTGTTCCTCAGGGTCCAGCTCTCCAGCAAAGAGACGTCAGTGGGTAAGCCCCTTCACTGCTCCCCTTTCTTTCAGCCCCTTATGGCCATTGGCTCCATCTCTCTGACTTAGAGCTAGCAGGAATCTCCCTCTTCTGCTGCTATTGCCTTCAGCCTTCTCCAGCACTGGCCCTCTGGGTTGAGACATGTCAGTCAGCAAAACCTTCTGGCTGCTCTCCTGCCTTCAGCCTTCTCCCAGGAACTACCTTCTGTCTCTGGCAGCTCTTATCTCCTGCCCTTCCAGTCTGCTCTGACTCTCCTGGTCTCTTGCGCACAAGACCTTATTCGGCATGTCTACCCTGCAATCAGACAACCGTGGCTGGCCTGTGCCAGCTGACTTGGGCTTGGGCACTGTTTCACTGAAGTGTAGACGTTCGGGCTCAGGCTGGAGCCTGGGCTCTAGGACCCTGTGCCGTGGGAGGGTCCCAGAGCTTGGGCTGCAGCCCGAGCCTGGAAGTCTACATTGCAATGAAACAGCCCTGCAGCCCAACCCCCAAACCTGAGTCAGCTGGCACGGGACAGCTGCAAGTTTTTAATTGCAGTGTAGATATACACTTATAGTCCCCTGGTGCTACCCTGCCCTCTTCATCATCCACCTGGACTGGAATAGGAGAGCCAAGCCCAGTTTCCTTTAATGGGACAACTATCCTGCAACACCACCTGTTTTTTGAGTTTGACCAAGATGTACTGTCGTACTGTATTATAAACCATGAAAGGCAGGGCCGTCCCTAAAGGGGTGCTCCCCACAGACCCACCCCCCCCAGCACCTCCTGACGCAAAAGCGGCTAAACAGCTGATCCACGGCTGGTGGGAGATGCTGATCGGCAGGGCCCACTGGGGAGCAGGAGGCCCTGGGTGGGAGGGGGAGGTTCTGGTAGGGGGGTCCTCCTCACCCGCCCGCCTTTCACCTCATCTCCCTGTCCACTCCTCATGATTTTTTTGAAGAGCGGGACTCCCCAAAACACGGGGCCCGGGGCAGTTGCCCCAATTCGCCGTACCCATTTGTACACCTTGGGCTCTGATGAAAGGGTCTCCAGATGTACTTTTACAGCTCATGACATACAGTTCCATTGTATATCATCTTTTGTAATTCATGCCAATGCCTTAAAAAAAAAAAAGGTTTCCTGAGCCTTTGCTTCCACCTTCCATATTCCCCATATTCCACACATTGTGTTTTCTGGCTGCCCAGAATTGCATTCACTTTCTATTTAAAAAGCTGAGGCAGAATTAATAATATCCCAGATTTCATTTTTTAGACAGCAATATATTAGAAGCTTGTGCAGAGAAAATGATATTAAAAGCAGCAGCTGGTAGATGTTTCATTTTTAAATCAGTGGTTTTAAAAATACTTGGACAGATGTCACAAACATACTTAGCACAATTTATTAATGAGGGATTCTGAGGCCACAAAATGACGAATGTTTACATTTGTCTATTGCTGTCTACCTACTGTCCCCAAACAAACAGAAGATCCCCTAGTAGGTTTTAGTAGTGAATTGTGGTTCCCTTCATGTTGTTGTGGTCCCCTGCGTATGTCTCTTAATGCTTAAAACCGTTCTGCTGCTAATTAGAGTGAGAAACATTTTGTGTGTCTTGGGGACTACATCAGGTGAATAAATTTTAAAAGTGATACCATGTTCATGTAAACCAGCTATATAATTATCACCTACTATGTTCTCTGGGTTTCTTATATATAAAATATATTGTAAAACATCTACTGTGGTGGATAAAAAGTCTGCAACATTCTATACTTAATGTGAGAAATAATCTGTTTCCATGTTTCTGTCTCAGTGGGCATTTTCATTCTCGGAACTCCAATAGGGGGCACTCTTATGCCATCAACAAAAAAACCAAACCCTCTCTTTGAAAAAGGGCTGAGCACTAGAATGCCTTTTATCTATTCCTAAGCAATACCTGCAGTAAATGGCTGACTAAAAATGTGTAGCGATGACTCGTTACAGTTTCTCTTTGAAAAGAAACTATCATCCTAATTTAGAGAAGATCCTCATATGTTATTTTCCTTTTCCCCATCCCCAGAAAGCTGTAATGATGAAACCAAAGCTAATACTTCATGAAAACACAGCACGTTTTAAATGAAGGATTCATATAGGAATTGTTTCAGAGGCACCTTACATTACCCCTAGGTTGTTAACTGTCTGTGCTCTGTATGTCCATATCTACCTATCTGTTCAGGTCAATATTTATGTTTTATAGGCATGAGACAGAGATGGAAGCATTACTAATGCATGGTATAGCCACATATGAATTATGCAGGTTAATCCAAATTTATACCAAGAAATTCTTTATTCCAAGTCTACCCCTCTCATGTATGTAGCTACTGAGAACAGGGGGTATTGCAAGAGAAGTAAGGGGCATTTGGGGGTCATGGTGACAGTGCACCACTTTATGGTAAGTAGATGTGCTTATAATTTGTAATCTTTACTTTTTAATATATGAATATAAATGTGTAGCATCCTGTATGAAACCAGGTTTCAGAGTAACAGCCGTGTGAGTCTGTATTTGCAAAAAGAAAAGGAGTACTTGTGGCACCTTAGAGACTAACCAATTTATTTGAGCATAAGCTTTCATGAGCTACAGATCACTTCATCAGATGCATATGAAACCAGCTTTTTTCTTTCACGTTAGAGGACTGGAGCAAATCCCACTGGAACAAAACAACACCCCCGCCATATCCTGGAGAACAGAAAGCTATAAAACATGTAGCTATTCAGATACCATGAAGATGGTGATAGATTAGATAGAAAAGACTATACAATATAGTGTGGTGGGGAGACTATGGAGTGTAAATTGTGAAGGAAGTAAGGATCTAGGAAATAGGTAATCTGTAAACCCAGATGATTAGAAGTGAGAGGCAACCTAGGCAGTGGAAAGGAGCTAGGCCAAACTCAAAATGGCTGCCAACATTATTCCACAATAGCCAGGGTTTATTTATTCATACTGAACAAAATCCTGAAGTCCTTATTCAGAAAAAATAAAGAACAGATAATTACCCTACGGTAACTGTGAGTCTTCTAGACCAGTGGGTTCAACTTTTTCTCATTTACGGACCCCTAAAATATTTCAAATGGAGATACAGGCCCCTTTGGAAATCTTAGACATAGTCTGTGGACCCCCAGGTCCATGAACCACAGTTTGAAAACCACCATTCTAGAAGGGGACTGTGGATCCCACTCTAGGCGCACACGTGACCCATGTGCATAAGACTGGATTCTTTTTGCTAGCAGTGTCCATCGGGGTTGTGCATTCACCCTGTATCTCCTCATGCTCTCATGTGATGACATAAAGAGTGGGGAGACCAGGACCCGCCCTCATTTTCTTTCCAGTATGAAGCTCATGTTTGTTGAAGTCTCTTAAAGTGGGAACGGAGGGCAGGTCATGGGTTCCACACTGACTAAAACAACTAGAAGAACCACAGTTCCTGTAGGGTAACCGTTCTTCTTCAGGTGGCCTGGGCATATTTCCACTTGAGGCTCCAGGCATCTGCACCATGAGCTTCCAGAGCCCTCTGGACAGCAGTGTTCTCTGGGCCCGCTTGTCCTTCAATTCCCCAATCCTGAAGGGTTTGAGGGTATAAAAAAGGTATAAAAGGGGAAATGCAGTTCTTTTCTAAACACGGATGGTGCAGCAAGCTTGGACCACAGCATCTTCTATGCTTTCCTCGACAGTTTTTGTTTTTTCTTTTTCTGCCCTTTGGAGGCAAAATGTGTTTAGAGTTATGTCATAGGGCAAACCCAACTGGAGAGCCCTCCAGCAGCAGGCCATGGCACAACAAAGGAACATGCCTCAGTTTCCCTCCTTCACTGGTTCTCAGAAATAGTCCCAACGGTCTTATCAAGTACAAATATAGCTCTCACAGTGTTAATTTATTACAGGGTTCCCATGCACATAAATCATAACAAAACAAGTCCCCAGCTCATCAATAAACAGCCCCAGTGTGTCTCACTACATCTCTCACCACACCTTGTCCCCAGCCTTCAGCCCACTTCAGCCTTCTCTGGGCATAACTCTCTAGCTCAGTAAAGTCAGCAGGTCGGTCGGTCGGTCGGTTAGTCGGTCTCTCTCTCTCTCTCTCTCTCTCTGCTGGCTTCCGGGCAATTCCCCACTCTTTCCAGAGAAGGTCTACAGAGCTTTCTGCTCTCTACAGGGTTTTCCCAAGGCAACTCCCTGCTGCTCCTTCAGGGCCCAGGTGTTCTCTTTTAAGCCTAAGTGGGGGTCTGCTGACCAGTAACAGCTGCACTGGCAACTGCCCTCTGGTTAGTTTGTCAGTTTGTCTTTTAAAAGAAAAGAGGAGCTGCCCCTCTGGTACAGACTTGGTCTGAAGCCACAGGAGTCACCTCACACACGCCTACTGTTGTGGGTGGCTTCTCAGGCCCAGTTGACTAAGTTGGCAGTGAATAAAGTCCAGCATCTGCTTTTAAGAATGTCTTACAGGAGTGAATTTGCCTGCCGCCCCATCCCTGCTCATAGGGGAGGCATCTCAGGTTGGCCACTGTTAAAGTCCCTGGCCTAGGAGACCTAACTATATGCCTAAAGTGGCTCTCTGGCCATTGGATCCAGTTTCCAAAAGCTATGGATCCGCAAACTGGATCTGGACCTGGGGGCCATCCAGGGATCTGGTGCTGCAAAACACGGATCTGGATCTAGCAGCAAAACATGAATCTGAGGCTGCAAAACCCAGATCCAGATCTGGCAGCCATACATAGATCCAGGAGCCACAAAACCTGGATTCTGATCCAGCAGCCAATCATAGATCTGGGAGCCACAAAACCCTGAGTGGATCCACAACAGGGCATAGATACCACAATAGGGCATAGATACCCTCCCCCCCCCCCCCAAAGCTGCATACAGATCTCTGACTTGTATTATTTTGTTCTGAAAATGGTATAAATACAAGTTAAATTCTTTCCCAATGGGGATAATGTTCTTGTTTAGGGTTCTGAGCCAAAGGCTAAGAAGCCTGGACTTTCCATCTTCTGCAGACCACTAGAATGCCGGTATATCCTTGCACCTCATTTACATTCAAGAAGGCAAGGATCAAATTTTGCATATTCAGAGAACTTTGTCACTATTTATATGGGGCCAAAACGCATCTATAAGTTTCCCAAAGCCTTGGGAAGACGGTGCTGACACAAGAGGAATCAGTCTGTCATGGTCCAAAGGTTGTCCATGTCATGACACACTGACAATATCCTGTAAAATCTGAACAAACCTTATGGGATTAAGATAAAGTTTACTGAATTAAGATAAACCTTACTGAGTTAGGGTTAATACCTTTGGGATGCATTGTATTAAAATGCAATTGTGTATGTATTATTCTGGCATTGTAAGTACCTTCTCTTGTAGGGAGGTGGGATGCTACTGATGCTACTGAAAGAAAGGGTTTTTGGATGAATAGCCTGGTTTTATACTGTCTCAGGACCTGCTTCCTGATCCAGCAAACAGACAGGTCCATGGAGGGGCCCAATCCTTAGTCGGAAGGACTGGACCACAGAGGTCACAGAGGACATTGTGCTTGTTCTGAGCTGAAGCTGTGATAAACTGGTGAGCACAAGGAATCCTGGGAGGGAGGGGAGGGTCTGAAGGACTGGTCCTGCCAAAATCCATGTTAGGAGTAGGGTTAACTCTGGTAAGCTTATTAGCATACATGTAGGTTCTTTTATTGTTTTGTCTGTAATGCTTTTTACCTTAAGAATAAAGTAGACTTATACAGGAAGTGCTGTGTGGCAATTACACCTGTCAACCATCTCTAAAGAGAAAGTCAGCAGGTGCCCCCGGGCAACCTGTCAGTGCTGGGAAATGCACTGTGAAGGCAGGGAACTGTGCAGTCTGGAAACAGCCCAATCAGAAGGGAGAGAGATGGGGGTCTCCACCCAGAAAGGCAACAGATGGGGAGCTGGAAGCCCGAGGGTGGGTGCTCTTGCTGCACAACTGACAGGAGAAAGGCCATGTCCACCGCATGCCCTCAAGCTTTCTTCATCACACCACGCTGCATGACAGATACTGCAGCTACATATGTTGTTTTTAGCAAAAAAAATTCCTTCAATTAAAACTTAACTTGGGGGAGGGAGAAGATTGATCTATTCACTCTTGACCTGGCATCCAGAGCTGATGCTTGTTCTGGCCATTCTGCAGTCCTTGTTTACCTAGAACTCCTCAGCCCACTTTCCTGGGGGTTGTGCTGCTTGTTAACTCCCACAAGTGGGAATATGCAGAGACCACTCAACAACGAAATGAAGGTTACTTACCTGTAACTGGAGTTCTGCAAGAGGAGTCTCTGCATGTTCACACTCCCTGCCCATTTTCCCTGCTTCTTTGGAGTCTCAGGGCAAGAATTTCCAAATTAGTGGAAGGAGCTGAGGGGTGGTTGGGGCCACTCTCCACTTTTACACCATTAGAACCCTCCAGGATCAGAGGAAAAGGGAGGAGAGAGGGGCCACAATGGATACTCCTGTTCAGAAGGTTCCAGAAGTTTGTGGTGCAGGCACCTTGATCCCACAAATGGGAATATGCAGAGGCTCCCTCAAAGAAGTAAGCTTCATTTCTTTCTTCTTTGCGCATGTGTCATTGTGAATCCCACTGTATGTGACTGGCAAGCAGTATCTTCTTCTAGATAGTGGGTACCCTGGCACTGGAACTAAGGGTGCTGGGGGTGCTGCCGTACTCCCTGGCTTGAAGTGCTTTCCATTATATCCTGGGGTTTACAGTTTGGTTCAGTGGCTCTCAGCACCCCCATTATACAAATTGTTCCAGTGCCCCTAAGTGGGTATGAAGTGTATGATCTGTGCTAATCAAATAAAATTAAATAAAAATGAAGTACTGCTCTTCGGAACTTGGCATTTGCCCTGGCTGCATGTCAAGTGCATAATGTTTAAAGAAGGTCAGTGGGATTGTCCATGTAGCTACCTTACAGATCTGTGAGACTGACACATTTCTGACAAATGCCGACTTGCTCGCTTGAGCTCTGGTGAAGTAAGTCTTGACATTCACATATGTGGCTCACCAACCAGCTAGTAACAAGTGGAAATGCATTGTGTAATCCACTTGGAGAGTCCCCGTGGAGAGATCACCTCGCCTTTCAATACACAAAGAAACAGTGAGAGCGCTGCAAGGGCTCACTCCTCTTTAGGTATTAAAATAGAGCTCTGGAAATGTCCAGAGTGAGAATGGCAAATCCTCTTATGGCTTGCATTTCATGAGGAATTCCCTAAGCTTGAAGACGGGATGCCCTCCTCACTAATGCCACAATGGCTGTGGATCTAGCTACATCCATTGTGGATTGCAGGGACATATTTGCCACCAATTGTCCATCTTTTCCAATGTCTTTAAGCTCCTCTCAAGCCTTGAGAGGGAGCTTGTTGATAAATAGCATTGCTCTGTCCCATGTAAGAAACTCTCATTTGTCGAGGAGAGTCTGGCAATTAGCAACCACTCACTGATGTGATATAGAGATAGCAGATCCAATCATTTGGGATTTTATGCATATTCTTGGCCAAATGCAATTTTTCTTGGATGACTGAGACCACTAGAGATTGGGATTAGGGTAAGAATAAAAATACTTGAACCTGGAAAGTGGCACCTGGTATCTTTTCTTGATACATTTTGTTGTTAGTGATACAGTGGCTAGCAGTTGCCACGGAGTTCATGCTGGATCTAGCAATGCCACATTTATGGGGAAGGTGAAGATAGGAAAATGAATAGCTTGTGAGATTTTTCAGATATGACTGAAGTCTGGATCTCCAGTGTGTCTGTGATCCATATCAGGAGCTCTTGGAATGCTTTGAAATCATTCAGCATTGGTATCAATGCTGAGGTGACCACCTTGCCGGTTGATGATGAGGAAAGGTCTTTGAGGGGCAATGCCAGATGCTGATGGATTTGTGCCTACAGGTCCCACTCCTCCTGGTACTCTGGGGTCTGCAGCCTTGCCAGTTAGGCTGCCAGAGAGGGAGATCTTCTGTTTCTTGATGGAGAAGAGTGGCTCCTTCAGGCCTGTGAAGGAGGGCCGTTTATCCCAAGAAGGGCCAGACTGGTATCCCGTATGAATACAGGTGGTTGGAAGGTTGCTGACAGGACCAATACCAGTCCTGATGCAGTGGCTGAGCTCTGAAGAACTCTTACAGTTTTTCAGACTCTTACAGTTCAGTGACCCTAAGGGGGAAACTGGTGAGGTGTGCCCCAGTGATGATGAGTATGTGTCCTCCATAGGCAGTGCCAGTGGGTATAGTGCCGCCACTGGGTAGGGGTGCAGGTGCTTCTGTCAGTACCAGTGCACATCTCAGGGAGGTTGACCATTCTGCAGTCCACAACTGTTCCCCCATAATACCAAGGTAGGAGTTGGCAGTGGGGTCCAGAACCAAGGAATTCTGCTGCACTGTAGTTTGCTCCTTTTCACTCATCTTCAGAGCTGGGAGAGTTTGAGGATTTATCCCTGATGCTTTCCTGTGTGTCTCTACATGAGAGGACACTGAGTTCTTCCTCAAGATCCTGCCTCAGCATTCTAGGTAGCTTCTTTCAGTGACCTGGTCTGATGTCTGAGGTTTTGCTGTCCATGGCCCCAGTTCTGGTCAGTGTTAATGTAGCCAGTGCTGTGGTCAGTGTTGGTGATGGTTCCTCACATGGTGCTGACTTCTCTGCTGAAGCCTTAGGTATCATCTGTCCCCTTGATGGAGCACAAGAAGGTGAAGTTTTGGCTACCATAGTAGTTTGAGCCCAGATCTTCTGACTCCAATGCCACTCTCATGGATTATTGTAAAAGATGGAGTTTGAGTTTCGCATCTCACGATTTTTCGGTTCAAGCAGCAAAAGAAAGGCAAACTAGAATGTGGAATTTACCCTGGCAGAAAAGGCACGTGCTGTACCCATCTTTAAGTGGAATTAGTGCATCACTGGTTGGGCACAGCTGGAAGCCTACAGGTTTTGAACCCACCAAGTTAAGGTCCTTTACAGGGGAGTCGTGTGTGTGCATGTGCGTGTGTGTTTGTGTGTTTTCGTTCGTTCATACAGGAGGGGTTAGACTGAAGAATTTATATCCAGCCAAGAATTATTCAGTCCAAGATGTTGTAAGAGACTGAAGGCTGCTCTGAAGTGTTTCAGAAGTTTAGATGAAGATATAATAATAGAGTTGTCAGCAGATAGGACACCACTAGGTTCTGTCTCATTGCCATGGATGGTCAGAGGAAAATGAGAGACCATCATGGGAGCATGAGGAGGCATAGGATTCATGCACAGCCCCAGTGGACACTGCTAGCAAAAAGAACCTGCTCTTGCGTGCCTGGGGAGCATGCACACCTACAGTGGAATCTACACTGACTCATACTCAAAGAAGAACCAGAGATTATGGTCAGAGTTCTCAGATTTTCATAATCTATTAAAGACAAACATTTGTGCAGCAAATTCAGAATGGACGTATCTGGATACTTACAGATAGTGTCTGCAAAGGACAAGTTGATTTTTGTTATTAGCTCAACATCTACATTTGGCATTTAAGGATTTGCTCTTTCCCATTTTTTTCCAATAGGAAAACTATCATGACCCTTCTAGAAGTGCCACCACAACATTTTTTATTTTTTTTGCCTTTCCATAGGGGGAATGCAAACTACAAAATTTAATTTTAGATTTTTGTTCCATGAGTCTGGTTTTAAAAAATCCATGTGACAGCCCTGTCACTGCATTAGGGTCATAATGTCAGCCCTTCATCCGGAATACCAAAACAGGAATACCAAGATCATTGTCCAATCTATAATTCAACAGAAGGCCACATTTCTACCACAATACTGGCTAGAACTTATACTTAATACAATATTGGGTTACTTTTCCCTATTAGAATGCATAAAGTAAATTCTATTAATTTTACCTGTGGTATTGCAAGCTTCGCAAACAAGCACCAATTTAAATGTAACTTAACTAACATCTTAATTCAGTATTGTGTCTAAAACCTTCCTTATAATTCTATGCACCATGTATTATTTTATGGATCTCTGAGATGCGTAGGAGGAAGAAAACTCAGCCTGGAACCAGTGCTCCACAGTCTACCATCACTACTCTATCTGTAGTACTGAGTGACTTACGCCTTGACTCAGCAACGCAATTAAGCACTTGTTTGTTTTGCTGAATCAGGGCCTTACTGACTAGCCAACCACCCTTAGCCATGTCCATATAGAATCTCTACAGTGGCATTTAACAAGTATTACACATATGATGAAAAATTCTTTTTTGGTAAGACTATACCTTGTGAAAAGTAGTGAATATAATCTTGTTTTATAGTGGTAGATGGATCTCGAGGAGGTAGGGGTGGCTTGTCCAGGAAAAAAGAGTCTCTTCCACCCGCTTCAGGATCGTCATCAGGTATGCTGGCATATAAATTGTCGTCATCAAAGCTGCATGACTTTTCCTTTAAATTATTTTCTTCATCTTTCTTTTCTTCCACTCCATTGACTTCTTCAGCTTCCTCTTCCTTTTCTTCCTCCTTGTCCTCTTCCTTCTTGCCTGATTCCTCCCAGGCTTTCTGTCTGACTCCACACTGGTCTCCTGTGCTCTGTCTGTCTGTTAATGCTAAAGAATGCATTGTTTAATTTAAAATTTGCCAACTGGAAGCATTTTGTGTTTCACCGATTTCCATAAAAGTACCAGCACTGCCAATAAAACTTTTATGAACTAATACCGTGGAACGCTGTTAAATGTATAACTTCAGTGAATGGCTTTTAAAATATTTACCAAATGAACAGTGGAAGCTTTCATTATATCTTGCTACCTCAGAACACAACATATTCATGTATACAATAACATTAGGGCTTTTCAGAGTTATTGGTGGGGTGGTTAGGCAATATGCACTATCCTTTCCCCACAATCTGTATTGCCTGATTTTCAAAGCAGCACAGCACACATGAGTTAGTAAAATATGTTAGAACTCATGCAGCTGTATCACTTATTTTTAATACACTATAGCTTGGCTGCTTATCATTTAACATTATTTAAAATGAAATAAATATTTCCCCTGGGATATGTGGTTTGTAGTGAGCTTTATGGCTAGTGGCCTTTTGACCAAAAATAAGGATATAGTGGAGAAATACATAACAGTAAATTTTCAGCACTATGTACAGCATAAGGATTTAGCTAAAATAACAAATGGAAACCATGTAACTTATTCCCTCCATACCCTTTTAAAATTGTATCCATTTCTGGACATAGACATTATGAAGACCCTCCATTATTTCCAATATTAGAAGCATTTAACTTACATATGTTTCTATTCTTTTGCCAACCCTCTCAATTTTAACCCACAATTTATATGTTAATATATGTTTCACTTAGGGTGCATTTGAGATAGAAGTTTTCCAATAAATTCTTTCTTTTCCATTCCTGGTATTCCAAAAAAATTCTAGAACCCCCCCCAAAATACCTGACTACTTTGTACTGCCTCATGCCTGACAGAAAGATGAGTGCTTCTAAATATAAAAGACAAACCCATCCATCACCATTTTTTCTCTTCGTAAAAAAGGCCAAATTATGGTCCCCTGAGTCAGTGGAATGCGGGTGGGTGGGGAAAACATCCGTAGCATGTGAGAAGTGTGAAAGGAAGCGTTACGTCTCTATAAGACAGAATGCCCCTAGAGGCACCAAGGGAAGTAGAAGGAGAAGCAGCTTTTGTTGCACCTTATTAAAGGATTCTTAGTTGTGAAGGATCTGTTATGAAGATTTGTCCCTAGTGCTGAGTACTTCAGTTCATTTCCTAATTGGACCATCATTTTTATATCCACATCCAGGGCAGGGTAATGTTTGTGTGTCCCACCTAGAGCAGTAAGCACTAACAGTGCTAGCCAGACTTCTAGCCCTTCAAGTCAAATTATGGCTGCCAAGCGTCTAGGTGTGTTGGAGGAAGAGGATCATGATTTAGCCTGTAAGGAGCAACAATCTAATACAGAAAGTGAGACAACTGGGAAGATATCAAGAATCTAGTCAAATACAAATAGAATATGGGATGGCCTTTCTTACACAGTTATCATGGATCTGTGGCATAAGTGTCATTGCTAAATGCAAAAAAACCTGCAGCTCTTCCCTAACTGTCTTAGGCTCCCTTGCAAATCTCAGCCAACATTACTGAAACGTTAAGGGACAGGTCAATGTTTGTACAGATGTGAGAAGAGGAAGCTGAAAAGAGCCTCCCAATTGTGCTTCCATGCAGGATCTAATGACAAATGTAGGCACTGCCCTCCTCTAGCACAAGGGCTGCTCTCTGATAGAGCACAGGAGGGGTGGAGAGAAATGGGTCTGCCACTCTCCACATCAGCCCGCGGATCTGGGTGGCCACCAAGGGGAAAGCATGCTGCACCCCTTGAAAGAGTGTAGCAAAAGGTACGTTCCCCCATGGACCAGTGTTTAAAGGCATGACTGAGCCCTTAGGTCACACAGCTAAATGCTAAAAAGTCAGGAAATCTGCAAGTTAAGGTTGAGCATTTAACCATAACTTTGTCCTCTTGTGTGTGTATACACTCCCCTATAGTCTCTAGATACCACCATTTCTCAGTTAATACAACACAGTATGAAGGACATGGTACCTGAAACCTTTCAGACAATACGACTTACGAGAGGTAATGTGAGCGCCTGAGTTCAGCATGGCCACATAAATTCCATCTTTCTCCTCCTCCTCCTGATCACTGTCTTCATTATCGGTTGTATTAATCTGGAAAGAAGATCAAGCAGAGCACATCTTTTGGTGATATTATCCATAAACACATCAGTGTAATGTGAAAGAAAAGAGCTTTTGCCCTGGGGAAAAAAAGAGTCAAATCCTTTCCTTTCAGTTCTGGGTAAAATGCCCTCATTTCATATTTTGCAGAGGTTCATTTGCCCTCAGTACTAATGCCTACTGATAAATTCCTTAAAATCCTTCTAAGGCGAAAACAGAGGCAGGATAGTAGTAGTGATATATGAATCTAACTCTGTTTACTCTGTATGTGTGTGCGTGCATGTGTGAGAATCAGTTTCCAATTGTGAAGTATGCATGGTGGGTGGATGGAAGGTGTGGACAGTAACAGATGAAAAGAGGGTCTGTGCGGCACTGTGGAGTAGACCAGAATGGTCAGGGTGCAACAATCTTTGGAGGGCTAATTGAAAATAGTAGACCACTGAGTGCATGCTGCGTGTGCACAGGAGACTAGAGGACCGGTCACACAACTGCAGGTATGTTAGCTGGGTCTGCCTTACTATCAAAGCAGAGCTATGTGCTTATTCTATCCTGCTTCTGAAAAAAACATTAAAGCTCTTGATTTTACAGTGTCCAAATTAACCTCAGTTGGAGGAGTTTCAGGCCCAGTGTTTGTAGTAACAATGTCCATAGTCTTTTCACCGTATTTATATAAGCAGGAGGATATATTAATTTCTGCCAATCTCTGACCAGACAAAGCAGAGTAGGATTACAGTCAGTTTTGGTTGTCCTCCACAGAAGAAGCTTGTATTCCTTCAAGGCCTGATTTTCAGTAAGATGTGTATGGAAATATATGTGTCTGTTGCACATACACAAATGTCTGATTAACATGCACACACTGCTGTGTAGGCATCCATCTAGCAATCATTAGTGCACAAAGCAGGACTCTTTAGAGGTATCTAGAGTCTTGCATCTTAAGGAGCTTCACAGTAGCTTGAACTCCCTGGGACCTGTATTACTAGCATGTGCCTAAAGGACACAACAGAGGCCTCAGTAGTCATTGATTAGAGACTTGAATGCTGAAAAGGAATATTAATCCCCTGCATTTGATTTCTGCCTACACAACAAAGTCCCTACCAACTTGAAAGCAGGAATTTAACAGTGTGCTCCATAAATCCTGCAGTTTGCAAGGAATCACTGCAAGCAGATATGCAATCAGCAGAGAGTCTTTGACTGAAGAGCTGGCCTTCTGCTCCTGGGTCTCTCTGCTTAACTTCCCTAGGATTATGCGGGGTTCAGAGTGAAGGCATGGGGTGAACTTCACCCAGTGAGCAGATCAAGAGGCACCAATCTGGGCCATCACTTATCACTGCTGACAGATCTTTGTAAAGTATAGGGAAAAGGGAAAATAAATATGAGAAATTTTGGGTTTCTCTGGGGGAACCAAGAGAGCATCTTTTCCCGCTGCAGGTGTGTATGGCAATCTCAAGAATGTTAGATCCAGTGCCCCGTGTTCCCTACCCCCTCCAAACAGTAAACACAATTTAAGGAATATGTCCAGGTCATCTGTCCCCATGAACAAAGCACTGGCCCTGTATGCTATGTCCATCTAATGTGTTTAGCAGTTTGAGAGTCTTATGCTCTGGCAGAACTTCCCCATTGTTCAATTGGTTCCCCCTAGTTTGGGGACATAGGACATCACTGCACTGATGTCTGACAAAACATGTATACGGAAGCCCTGAAATGAGACTTTTCCAGAATACAAAGTAGCTATAATCTGGGTTAATATGCACAATTTGTGCTAACAGCAGCAATAAACTGCAACCAGGGGGCTCTGACAAGTTCCATGGCCCACTGACCCTGTGATGAGAAACATGAAGCCACGACTTAGAGACATGACTCCTGAGGATCTGTGCAATGTGGGCCTAGAAAGGAGTGGAGTTTTAAAAACACTGAGTTCCCCTTCTGTGATGTTGGAGGCCTGCAAAAGGAAAACACTTCCCAGTTGTTTACCCTTAGCCTTGCAACCAGTAAGCACCTATGGATTCGTATTTAATAGAGAATGCCCAGAGGGAAGGCAGGGAATGGAGCTCTTGGAGTAGCTTTGCTAATTGCCTCTGGGAGATGGAGGGAGCAACCATTAACTCCCGGTACTTATTCATTATGGATCAATTTTTGATGAAGGAAATCCCATGAATCACAGAATGCCTAAATGGGAGATATGATTAATGTAGACTTTTCTATATTTTCAAGAAACCCAAATTCCCTTCAAAGAGGACTGTGGCCATTATATAAGTCTTAGAAGCTCTTCTGACTGATGCAATGAAATTATTGTTTAAGTAAATACATCTTTTTACTTCTCTGGATTTTAGGGGGTGAGTAGCTTGACATAGTGCTGCTTTTCAGGAAAAGTTAACAAGTTTCCTGTAGTTGGGAGACATGGGAAAGCTGAGCAAATTGAGAAAAGTTTTACTTAGATCTGTTTTTCCTAGAAAATTCCCTTTGTAAACCTTGGGTGAAGTCATAGTTCCATTACAGTCAATGGCAAAACTCCCACTGACTTCAATGGGGCCAGGATTTTACTCTATTACTTTAAAGTCTTCGAGGCTGTCCTGATGAAATGGCTTGGCATTTAAGGTCTTTAGGTTCAAAACTGGATAGAATCCTCCAGTGACCTTGGGGAATACAAATATGAGACATATTCAGCCCATCTGAGGGTTTCTGCTTGGCATTACTTCTAAGGCAGAAAGCTCTATGGTCTCTCTTATCTTCTTTTATGTCAGAGAGGTATAGCTCTGTAGACTTATTAGTGAAGGAGGGACCCTTTACCCTGGAATGGAGTTGAAATACAATTTTAGCCCTTCTGGCACACACTGTAGGACTTTTTGTGGGTCTTTCCCCTTTCCTCCATTTCAACCCAAAATTTTGTTTTGTTGGCAACGAGTTTGGCAATTAGAGGGAAAGAACTTCTGCTAGTGTCAACCGAGGGGCTGCCTCAAGAGGTCTGTGAAGATTTGAAACCCTTAGCTTGTAAATTAATAGGCAAGGTCTGCTTACCTGAGTCTGCACCCTACAGTAGTTGGATAGTCTTAGCTCAAGATGCAGCAGGCAGGTTAGAAATGAAAGGCCTCTAAGACACTGGATACTACCATGTGATTTCTTTCTTTTCTAAACCCTTCACTTGCAGGGTTGGTTAGCCCAGCCATGGACTCGGAAATGTTGCCTTTTATTTTTTACCTCCTCAGTCCAACTTTCCCTAGGTCTGAATCGCTCAGGGTAGAGAACTTATAAACCTCCATGTGACCACTGCCACCTGTCATTTCGGGGACCACTAATCTAGCAGTGGGCCTAGTCTGCCTCGGGACTGAGATCTGGGCACATTTGGCAAAGAAGAGAAGTCTCCCCATCTGCTGGGTTTCAGAGGGCAAATCTGGGCAAATAATGTTACTGAAATAACATTAGATGTGGTCTAAAACAAATAAAAGGTAGATAATATGCCTTATTCTTCTCTAACTTATCTCAGTGTAACTCAGTGGCATTCTCTCCTGTTTTATACTGGAGAGAAGAATGAAGTCCATTTGGAGTCTCAGAAGTAGGAAACATAGTTCTATTTTCACCATTGCTCCCTTAATGAAGAATCAGGCCTATTTCCTCACAATTTGATTTTACTTTCACTTCTGCTAAGGTTAAATGCCCCCTTTTAACATTATATGGTCGGGTATGGCTTTCTTTCAGTTATCCACTCTAACTGGCTAACTAAGCTTTATGTAGAGGTAGTCACAAAAAAAAATTAAAAATCACACTGATAATTGAAATGTCAAAGCTGTTTCTTTTTTGCAGGGTTTGAAACTGATTTTTTCATTTTTTCTAAATTTTTAATTTTTGTAGCAAAATTGTTATCAGGACCATTATCAAACAATTTACAGCCATTTTGATGAGTTTCAATAATGTCTTCAATAAAGATTTCAATTTAAAACATAGTAAAATTAATGAAAAATGAAACAAAAAAATGAACTTTTTTTTTTTTGCAAACTTTTTCATTTTCAAGAAAAGGTATTTTTCCATAAAAAACAACAAAAACACTTTGGTCAAAAAATTCTGACCATCTCAATGGTTGAGAAAGCCTCTTCTGGCTAGATCCTGTACAGATGTGGAGTGTTCCACATCTATGCACAGGCAAACAGCGATGAACTGAACAAAAGAAGCACAAGGGAATCAGATCCTGCATTAATGAAAGCACTACTGGCTACCACCACACTACACCTGCCTTGCAGACTGTGAGGGCAGCCCATAACAAGCACCTCATTTACATGCTGATGATCATGCCTAAGGCCTCTTCACATCACAAACACCTCACTTTTTTTTTAACCCTGTATAGAGACCAAGGAGAGGCACTGGAGCGCAACAAGTCTGTACTCCCTTTTGTGCATTGCACAAGGACTTGGAAAAATCAAACCTTTCAAGTTTAAGTTAGGCCTTGGACAATGCATTGATTGAACACACACGGTTAATTCAATTGTTTCTTATCTGTTGGGCTTGATACTACCCATTATCCTGTTCCTTGATTAATCTTTATAAAAATGGCATTTACAAACAAGGTTGAAAAGTCAATTATTTTTCAGTCTCTCCATAGAGTAATTAAACTTCTTCTGATGGTAGCTTCCAGAATCCCATGTGCTTCTGGCTCAGTTTATTGTACTTGATCAAACTGGCATTTTTTAAAAAAATGTAACATTCAATGGCTTTCAAACCTCAGCTATTCTTTCTACATATAATTATGGAATTCTTCATGCTATATAATAGCCTCCAAATTTCCCTGAAATGTGGCAATTATGAAAATGCACCATGGAACGAATCCTGAAGTCATCATTAGACCTAGGCAAAATATTTTTAAACTTTTTTTACTGAAAAATGCAGAGTTGGGTCGACTGAAGCATTTCTCAAACTCATGTTGACTTCGGTGAATTGTTTCAGTCAAAATGAAAAAAAGAAAAAAAAAGGGAAATATTGAAATGAGTGCTATTCAAAAATTTTGTACAAATGGAATGGGATACTGGGAATACAACAGGCATCCCCACAGCTTCCTCCTTCTCAGTTTTGTGCGTCTATCCTTTCATTTCCTTTGCTTTTATAGAGATGAAATATGCCTCAAAATAGAAGTCAGTCTCGAGTCAAAGAAAACACCTTGCTTGATCTGAAACAAATCTTTTCCAACTTTTTTAATTAATCAAAAATTCAGAAAAATGTTGTTTTCGGTTTGACCTGAACTCCAATTTTTTTTCCATAACAGGCAGCAAACCAAAACATCGGTTATTTGCCCATCTCTAGTTGTCATTCAGTTTTTACACAATTCTTATGTAAAATTCTCATTGACTCTTTCAGTGAGAGGTTTACTTTAGTAAGGAGTGAATAAAAACTGAGTTATAACATAAGAAATTGACTCCATAATATGACATTAAGCTAACTTTAGCAATATACTGGAAGATTTAAGATATGCTACGTATGGAATAATATGGAGCCATTTATTCATGCTGTGGGGTTTCAAAAATCACATATTGTCAGGGAAAAATTAATAAAAATAATGTAATATTAGCCACCAATAAACCCCACAAAAGGTAATTCATCTTGTTTTTTTGTGGGCATGAGGAGCTGTCATAAATATAAAGGGAAGGGTAACCACCTTTGTGTATACAGTGTTATAAAATCCCTCCTGGCCAGAGGAAAAATCCTTTCACCTGTAAAAGGTTAAGAAGCTAAGGTAACCTCGCTGGCACCTGACCCAAAATGACCAACGAGGGGACAAGATACTTTCAAATCTGAAGGGAGGGGGGGGGAGAGGCTTTTGTCTGTCTGTGTGTGACCTTTGCCGGGAACAGATCAAGGATGCAAGCTCTCCAACTCCTGTAAAGTTAGTAAGTAATCTAGCTAGAAAATGTGTTAGGTTTTCTTTGTTTTGGCTTGTAAATTTGCTGTGCTGGAGGGAATGTATATTCCTGTTTTTGTGTCTTTTTGTAACTTAAGGTTTTGCCTAGAGGGATTCTCTATGTTTTGAATCTGACTGCCTGTTAGATTATCTTCCATTCTAATCTTACAGAGTGTTTCTTTTATCTTTGTTTTGTTCTTCTAATAAAGTTCTGTTTTTTAAGAATCTGATTGGGTTTTTAGGGATCTAAAAGATCCAAGGCTGGTTTGTGCTCATCTTATTTATTCTCAAGCCTCCCCAGGAAAGGGGGTGTAGGGCTTGGGGGGATATTTTGGGGGAAGAAGTCTCCAAGTGGTCTCTTCCTGGATTCTTTGTTAAATTGCTTGGTGGTGGCAGCGTACCAGGTTTTTAACCTAAGCTGCTTCCCAAGACAAGAAAGAAATCTGTGCCTTGGGGAAGTTTTCACCTAAGCCAGTAATAATAAGATTAGGGGGTCTTTCATGCGGGTCCCCACATCTGTACCCTAGAGTTCAGAGTGGGGAAGGAACCTTGACAGGAGCCCACAAAGGAAGAGGTCATAATGACAGTCTGCTTGTAATAAGTTTATATTTGAAGTCAGTACATACTGCTTGGGTGCCAAATAAGATCTTGTATGAATTACAAGGGTGGATTCTAGAAACGGTTGTGAATGAAAACTGTGGCTGTGACCCACCTCCACACACAATTTTATGGTGTTGAAATCCAGAGCTGAATTTGGGTACAAACAGTGCAAATGACCCTTATCTTTACAGTGGGTCAAACCAAAACTCCAGATGCACACCTTGAAACTCAAACCTTGAAGTGGCTCTGAACTTCACATCTTGATCATATGCCTTAACAACAAAATATATTTAAGTGAAATCAGGCATTGGTTTATGATCAGACATTCAGGGGCAGAGTCTGCTTTCACATCAACATAAACCAACAGTAACTCCAGTAAAGTCAATGGACTTATCCCACTGTAAAACGGATATAAGTAGGAGCAAAATCAGAGATGCAATCTTTGTGAATATGCTGATAGTCAGAATATCCTTATGGGCCTTTCTACAACTGCACATATTTTACATAATGAGACTGACTTTCTTCTTTTATATATTGGTATATATCTGGTGTAATTCCATGGAATTCAATGGGCTGGATCCTCAGCAGGTGTAAACTGTCTTAGCGCCACCACAGTCAATGGAGCTATCCTGATTTACACCAGTTGAGAATCTGGCCTGTTAGTTACACTGCTGTAAATATGACATAAATGAGAGGCGAATCGAGCTACAAGAAGGTAATTGAGAAGAGCATGAAGATACTTGCTCATAAGTATAAAAGACTGGAATATGGGATGAGGAAGCAGATTTTGAAATGAAGGACTGTACAGAATAATGGATGGACCAGCTACATTAAAGTTTGGATGTTCTTTGGGAAATTGACAAGTTTGTATCTTTTAGTCTGAAAATTTGTTATTTTAGTATTTTTGGCACATGCAAAAACCAAACAGCATGTAACAATTTAGTTCTATTCAGTATTTTACTGCAATATGGTACTATAGGCTTCTCATGAATATACATTCTCTGTAATAATCCAATGGTATGACGAGTGTCTTCTTCTACTGGCTAGCCTAACATTTATCATTCTTGTTTATATTAATTTCTCGCATAGTATAAATTTCAAAAGTTAACAGAAAAAGAAGATAGTAAAGTTTGGGGAAAAAAGCGCATGCAAACTGCCCATAAACAAAAATCACACTCTCTTCTTTTCAGTAATTCACATACATGGTTCTGCTTGAAGTGCAATTAAATGTAAAACCTTGAATGGAATCCAAATATTATATGATTTTATCTCTTTTGCAAGCCTGTTTCCAAGCTGCCAATTTGGAGTTGGCTCAGAGGTGGACAGGTTTTTGATCTACATTACTGGTAGGCCATGTTTTCCTTGTCCCCAAGCCAGAGATACTTTGAATATGTATACAACAGTATCAAATGAAAGAAGTCAAGCATGGTAATGAAGCACTAGGATTGTCACTGTGTCACAGTTGTTGGACATTTCATTTGTTTAATGGCAAAGAAGCAGCTGGCTTCTGTAATCTCATCCAAGCTGTAAACAGAGGACCCTGTATGCAAAACCAGCAATTTCCCACTAAGATTACCCTACATTATTATTAGAAAATAAGCATTATCTGCTAGAACAGACAGACAGGCACTTCTTGTTCATATTGTCTCTAACTACTTTTCTCACAAAAATATGGGGTCAAATTCTGCCTTCACTTACACCCATACCAGCCTAGCTGATCCATATAAATAGGCTGAGATTAAAAGAAATTTTTTCCATAAAAACAGAGACTTTGATTAAGCAGTAGAGATGAAAATCCAGTTTAACCCACAGCTTTCCATTTGAAATAAAGTAACAGTCTTGCAGGCTGAATTCAGAACTCACATATTTTCCCTTCTATGTTTACAATTACAGTACAGTCCTGGATGCAACAAACACATGCACCTAAACTGAAAAGAGAAGCTTGAAGCTATCATCATCCTTGGGTCATCATGTAAACACAGAACAATATGGATAAGGTAAAGGAGCAGCATGGAAGAACCTCAGGTGTGAAAGGCAACGTATAAAGTATTTTAAACACATCTTTCCCATTCAGACCAGGGATAATCTGGTCTATTTGACTAGTATTATTCCAGTAACTTACTCCTTTCCCCTCCAAAGTCACTTATCATTTCCATGGGATGAAAACAACCAAAATAGAAAAAAGAGACAGTATGCAACATAAGCACATACAGTAAGCGTGCTTAAAATAGCAATTCCAGACTAGATATATTACTGGCTCCAGCAATATTCCCTCTACTTAAAATAGAGACTACAGCTAAAACTGGTCTCTCTCTAGAACTAGAATTAATCACCCAGTCTCACTTTGAATGTTGGGCATACCTTTTTTTGCTTTTTGTTTACTTGGACTGCTCCATTTGTTTTGTATAAAAGTATGGACATTTCCAGGAAACAGATCTCATTGAAACAAAACTGAAACTCTGCAATAATCCACAGAATCAAATTCTGTGTGCTGTTTCACTGTTATTTCATTGAGGTTCCATATGACAGCATATTGACATAAATGCCAATAACGGCTGTTTGAAATGATTGTGCTGTGAATGGACATTCTGTTTGTCACTGGCTCCTTCAGGAGTTTGGCTCAAATTAGTTTGGTTTTCATTCTGAGCACACAGATTCCCAAGTTTACACCCCCTCATCTCTATAGATTTATTTCTGCTACAGAAAGGAATGGAAGGCACAAACAGTGCTTATTTCCAAACTCCAGTTGTAATGAACTTTTCACAGCAGACCATTTTTCTGAGCTGTTCTTCTGTTTTAAGATATTACAATGTGTTCCTTGGAAGAAGGGAACACAGTAGAGTTCCCTTAAATCCTAATATAAATTTATGCAGTTATAGTGTGCCTGTCACCATACTATCCAGGCACAAATGCAAACTTTAGCTCAAAAGGAAGAAAACTTTTCAGTAGGCTTTCCTCAAAATTTTTGTTTACCAAAGGGGACTATATAAGCTTTTTCAGGCTCTTGGGCGGATACCAAAATAGTACGTACATGACAACAAATCTATGATCAGTGTTACAAATGAGATACTACTAGGTTAAGAGATGACAGAGTCCTACTCCTTATCATACTAACCTTTTGTACTCCTTTGAGCACCTTCAGCACTATCACTGCTTATGTCACTTCCATGTTTGTCCTTGGGGATTCAACAATGGGTGTGCCAGGCATCATTGTTTTGGTGTGAGAACCAGGGGGCTGCAGGTCTGGTAGCCTTGGCTGATATATAAAAAGAGGGCCAAATTCTGTTCTAACATCAGGACCATCAAGGGGATGCCTCTAGATTTACACCCGAGTGAGTGAGAACAGAATTTTGCTTCAATATGCTTTTGTAACAAGGGTTATTCTTTTGCAATCAGAACAATAGTATTAAAGTTTGCATAGCTGGCAGATGAGGTTCTAAGCTATGCATAGCAGACATTTTCTTTACCTCTTTAACTGGTAGCTATTCAAATGAGGCAATACCATTTCTGTGACAAATCAGTAAATAAAACTGGTAGAACTGATCAAATGCACAGCACAGTGTACTGTAGTAGCTGTGGAAAAAGCTGTCAGTAGCAAAAAACCAAACCAAACCAAATCAATAAACCTTGATGTTACTGAAAGAATCCTGTTTGTAGCCAAAGAAATCTGGCAGCTGAATTAGGACACAGATGTTCTTTCTTATACAGGGAATCCTCTATTTCTCTAGGGAGAGCTGGTATTTTAAACATGCTCTGTTGTAACAATTTTTCAAAAATGGTTGAGGTCTATGCTGTGTTTTTTGCCACTCCTTCCCTATGCCAAACCTGTAGAAGAAAGCATAAATCTCATCCATTTGGGGTTGTGGTTCTGGGATGTAGAGATTATATACTTAAACTGAGGTCTCTAGGGGTATGTCTACACTACAGAATAAGGTCGAATTTATAGAAGTCGGTTTTTTAGAAATCGGTTTTATATATTCGAGTGTGTGTGTCCCCACAGAAAATGCTCTAAGTGCATTAAGTGCATTAACTCGGCGGAGTGCTTCCACAGTACCGAGGCTAGAGTCGACTTCCAGAGCATTGCACTGTGGATAGCTATCCCACAGTTCCCACAGTGTCCGCTGCCCATTGGAATTCTGGGTTGAGATCCCAATGCCTGATGGGGCTAAAACATTGTCACGGGTGGTTCTGGGCACATATCGTCAGGCCCCCCTTCCCTCCCTCCTTTCGTGAAAGCAAGGGCAGACAATCGTTTTGCGCCTTTTTTCCTGAGTTACCTGTGCAGAGGCCATACCACGTCAAGCATGGAGCCCGCTCAGGTAACCGTCACCATATCTCTCCTGGGTGCTGGCAGACGCGGTATGGCATTGCTACACAGTAGCAGCAACCCATTGCCTTCTGGCAGCAGACGGTGCAGTACGACTGGTAGCTGTCCTCGTCGTGTCCGAGGTGCTCCTGGCCACGTCGGCTGGGAGCGCCTGGGCAGACATGGGCGCAGGGACTAAATTTGGAGTGACTTGACCAGGTCATTCTCTTTAGTCCTGCAGTCAGTCCTATTGAACCGTCTTATGGTGAGCAGGCAGGCGATACAGATTGCTAGCAGTCTGTACTGTGCCATCTTCTGCCGGGCAGGCAAGAGATGAGGATAGCTAGCAGTCGTACTGTACCATCTTCTGCCGGGCAGGCAAGAGATGAGGATAGCTAGCAGTCGTATTGTACCATCTTCTGCCGGGCAGGCAAGAGATGAGGATGGCTAGCAGTCGTACTGTACCATCTTCTGCCGAGCAGCCATGAGATGTGGATGGCATGCAGTCCTTCTGCACCGTCTGCTGCCAGCCAAAGATGTAAAAGAAGAAATAGACCAGATTTGTTTTGTACTCATTTGCCTCCTCCCCCGTCTAGGGGACTCATTCCTCTAGGTCACACTGCAGTCACTCACAGAGAAGGTGCAGCGAGGTAAATCTAGCCATGTATCAATCAGAGGCCAGGCTAACCTCCTTGTTCCAATAAGAACAATAACTTAGGTGCACCATTTCTTATTGGAACCCTCCGTGAAGTCCTGCCTGAAATACTCCTTGATGTAAAGCCACCCCCTTTGTTGATTTTAGCTCCCTGAAGCCAACCCTGTAAGCCATGTCGTCAGTCGCCCCTCCCTCCATCAGAGCAACGGCAGACAATCGTTCCATGCCTTTTTTCTGTGCGGACGCCATACCAAGGCAAGCATGGAGGCCGCTCAGCTCACTTTGGCAATTAGGAGCACATTAAACACCACACGCATTATCCAGCAGTATATGCAGCACCAGAACCTGGCAAAGTGATACCGGGCGAGGAGGCGATGTCAGCGCGGTCACGTGAGTGATCAGGACATGGACACAGATTTCTCTGAAAGCATGGGCCCTGCCAATGCATGCATCATGGTGCTAATGGGGCAGGTTCATGCTGTGGAACGCTGATTCTGGGCTCGGGAAACAAGCACAGACTGGTGGGACCGCATAGTGTTGCAGGTCTGGGACGATTCCCAGTGGCTGCGAAACTTTCGCATGCGTAAGGGCACTTTCATGGAACTTTGTGACTTGCTTTCCCCTGCCCTGAGGCGCATGAATACCAAGATGAGAGCAGCCCTCACAGTTGAGGAGCGAGTGGCAATAGCCCTGTGGAAGCTTGCAACGCCAGACAGCTACCAGTCAGTTGGGAATCAATTTGGAGTGGGCAAATCTACTGTTGGGGCTGCTGTGATGCAAGTAGCCCATGCAATCAAAGATTTGCTGATATCAAGGGTAGTGACCCTGGGAAATGTGCAGGTCCTAGTGGATGGCTTTGCTGCAATGGGATTCCCTAACTGTGGTGGGGCCATAGACGGAACCCATATCCCTATCCTGGCACCGGAGCACCAAGCTGCCGAGTACATAAACCGCAAGGGGTACTTTTCAATAGTGCTGCAGGCTCTGGTGGATCACAAGGGACGTTTCACCAACATCAACGTGGGATGGCCGGGAAAGGTACATGACGCTCGCATCTTCAGGAACTCTGGTCTGTTTCAAAAGCTGCAGGAAGGGACTTTATTCCCAGAGCAGAAAATAACTGTTGGGGATGTTGAAATGCCTATATGTATCCTTGGGGACCCAGCCTACCCCTTAATGCCATGGCCCATGAAGCCGTACACAGGCAGCCTGGACAGTAGTCAGGAGCTGTTCAACTACAGGCTGAGCAAGTGCAGAACGGTGGTAGAATGTGCATTTGGACGTTTAAAGGCGCGCTGGCGCAGTTTACTGACTCGCTTAGACCTCAGCGAAACCAATATTCCCACTGTTATTACTGCTTGCTGTGTGCTCCACAATATCTGTGAGAGTAAGGGGGAGACGTTTATGGCGGGGTGGGAGGTTGAGGCAAATCGCCTGGCTGCTGGTTACGCGCAGCCAGACACCAGGGCGGTTAGAAGAGCACAGGAGGGCGCGGTACGCATCAGAGAAGCTTTGAAAACCAGTTTCATGACTGGCCAGGCTACGGTGTGAAAGTTCTGTTTGTTTCTCCTTGATGAAACCCCCCGCCCCTTGGTTCACTCTACTTCCCTGTAAGCTAACCACCCTCCCCTCCTCCCTTCGATCACCGCTTGCAGAGGCAATAAAGTCATTGTTGCTTCACATTCATGCATTCTTTATTCATTCATCACACAAATAGGGGGATGACTACCAAGGTAGCGCAGGAGGGGTGGTGGAGGAGGGAAGAAAAATGCCACACAGCACTTTAAAAGTTTACAAATTTAAAATTTATTGAATGCCAGCCTTCTTTTTTTTGGGCAATCCTCTGTGGCGGAGTGGCTGGTTGGCCGGTGGCCCCCCCACCGCGTTTTTGGGCGTCTGGGTGTGGAGGCTATGGAACTTGGGGAGGAGGGCGGTTGGTTACACAGGGGCTGTAGTGGCAGTCTGTGCTCCAGCTGCCTTTGCTGCAGCTCAACCATACACTGGAGCATACTGGTTTCGTCCTGCAGCAGCCTCAGCATTGAATCCTGCCTCCTCTCATCACGCTGCCGCCACATTTGAGCTTCAGCCCTCTCTTCAGCCCACCACTTACTCTCTTCAGCCCGCCAGCTCTCCTCCCGGTCATTTCGTGCTTTCCTGCACTTTGACATTATTTGCCTCCACACATTCGTCTGTGCTCTGTCAGTGTGGGAGGACAGCATGAGCTCGGAGAACATTTCATCTCGAGTGCATTTTTTTTTCTTTCTAAGCTTCACTAGCCTCTGGGAAAGAGAAGATCCTGTGATCATTGAAACACATGCAGCTGGTGGAGAAAAAAAAAGGGACAGCGGTATTTAAAAAGACACATTTTATAAAACAGTGGCTACACTCTTTCAGGGTAAACCTTGCTGTTAACATTACATACATAGCACATGTGCTTTCGTTACAAAGTCGCATTTTGCCTCCCCCCACCGCGTGGCTACCCCCTCAACCCTCCCTCCTCCCTGTGGCTAACAGCGGGGAACATTTCTGTTCAGCCACAGGCAAACAGCCCAGCAGGAACGGGCTCCTCTGAGTGTCCCCTGAAGAAAAGCACTCTATTTCAACCAGGTGACCATGAATGATATCTCACTCTCCTGAGGATAACACAGAGAGATAAGGAACGGATGTTGTTTGAACGCCAGCAAACATACACAGTAATGCTTTGTTGTACAATGATTCCCGAGTACGTGTTACTGGCCTGGAGTGGTAAAGTGTCCTACCATGAAGGACTCAATAAGGCTGCCCTCCCCAGAAACCTTTTGCAAAGGCTTTGGGAGTACATCCAGGAGAGCTGCGAATGCCAGGGCAAAGTAATCCTTTCATATGCTTGCTTTTAAACCATGTATAGTATTTTAAAAGGTACACTCACCGGAGGTCCCTTCTCCGCCTGCTGGGTCCAGGAGGCAGCCTTGGGTGGGTTCGGGGGGTACTGGCTCCAGGTCTAGGGTGAGAAACAGTTCCTGGCTGTCGGGAAAACCGGTTTCTCCTCTTGCTTGCTGTGAGCTATCTACAACCTCATCATCATCATCATCTTCTTCATCCCCAAAACCTGCTTCCATATTGCCTCCATCTCCATTGAAGGACTCAAACAACACGGCTGGGGTAGTGGTGGCTGAACCCCCTAAAATGGCATGCAGCTCATCATAGAAGCGGCATGTTTGGGGCTCTGACCCAGAGTGGCCGTTCGCCTCTCTGGTTTTCTGGTAGGCTTGCCTCAGCTCCTTCAGTTTCACGCGGCACTGCTTCGGGTCCCTGTTATGGCCTCTGTCCTTCATGCCCTGGGAGATTTTGACAAAGGTTTTGGCATTTCAAAAACTGGAACGGAGTTCTGATAGCACGGATTCCTCTCCCCATACAGTGATCAGATCCCGTACCTCCCGTTCGGTCCATGCTGGAGCTCTTTTGCGATTCTGGGACTCCATCATGGTCACCTCTGCTGATGAGCTCTGCATGGTCACCTGCAGCTTGCCACGCTGGCCAAACAGGAAATGAGATTCAAAAATTCGCGGTTCTTTTCCTGTCTACCTGGCCAGTGCATCTGAGTTGAGAGTGCTGTCCAGAGCAGTCAGAATGGAGCACTCTGGGATAGCTCCCGGAGGCCAATACCATCGAATTGTGTCCACAGTACCCCAAATTCGAGCCGGCAAGGCCGATTTAAGCGCTAATCCACTTGTCAGGGGTGGAGTAAGGAAATCGATTTTAAGAGCCCTTTAAGTCGAAATAAAGGGCTTCATCGTGTGGACGGGTGCAGGTTTACATCAATTTAATGCTGCTAAATTCGACCTAAAGTCCTAGTGTAGACCAGGGCTAGGTCACATCATGGCCTTCTGCATCAGTAGATGGCAGACAGAGTGTACCTTCTGTAAAGGTTTGTGTATGTTTTTGATTGTTGTGAAAGTTGTTTCAGAGTTTCTGACTCACTCTTCCAGCCTTGGGGTAAATGTTTATCAGGGTCTGTGGATATCTTTTGCATAAAACCTAACTAAACTCAGCCACATTACACTGAGTGTCATTCACTCTCATTGTCCCTTCTGCATCAATGACGTCAAAGATATGTTTCAGTGTGTTTGAATAGATTATTTCACTTCTTTCATTCACTTTCTGTCTCATACCGGAATTTAGAACTGGCTGGAGTTTACCACGTGAATGGCATAAATCCTCAAACAACTCTACTCAAATAAGATAAATGTAGTACCTTTCTTTTTATGTCTGTCTAACAAGGATTGTGGTCTTTCACGTCTTCCTCTAGCCTATAAACAAACCATGTTGACTGATATTTTGCCAAAACCTAAACCCAAGCTTTCTGAGCCCATTGTATTACTGTTACATTTTTCCACCTCACTGTCCATTTAATTTTCCAACACTTAAATATATTGAAGAACTCTGATCCCTGAGCTACTTTGTGAAGTTGACATTTATTATGGACTCTTTGTTTCCTATTGCTTAGCCAGATTTTAATACACAACAGTATTTCATCCCATACTCTGTTAGTTGTCTATTTTCCTTTCCTCAGAAACAATTGCTGTTTTAGGGATATACATACTGGGGCAAATTGAAGCTTCATTTGTAAACGTATTGTGCTTGCTCACTCAAGGACTGAATTTGGACAACTATATTTTAGAGAGATGCATTATTTTCTGCATATTGTCTTTAGTTCAAACCATCTCATATTTTAGTTTCTCCTGAAGTGTGGACCCCATGTGGCCTATGAGATTTACTGAACTTAGCTGTGTTATAAACACATCCTAAAGAGAGGTAACGTGCATTGGTTCATAGCAGAAATTCTTGACGTATGCCAACCCATTTCTTGTTAGTAACATAATTGCGCTCTTTCCTTAAAAGAATAATGCCACTAAAGCTCTGCTGCCTAAATGTAAAATATTGTACTTGGTGAATGTGCTGACAAAGTGGGCTATTTAATTCCATGAGTGGTTAATGATAATGCACTGCAGTTTACATATGGCAGAATCCCAGGACCCAACACTTAGCTTTAGTTGTGTGCTAGGTGCCTCTGCAGAGAGAAAGGAATCTTTCCCCATGCTTTCTCCCTGCAAGCAGTGGAGCAGATGCAGAACCACTCTGTGGAGGCTACATCAGCAAAAGGATTCTAACTCATTGGTAGGAAGCTCAGAGGTGGGCATGTTCTCTAGCCCAACCTTACCCTTGCCTTACACACTGCCACACAGAGATTCGTCAGGGAGCTTGGATCTATGCAGCACAAGGGATGCACAGCCTCTGCACAGACCATCAACCTCTCAGTTCTGTCCCCCACCCTCTGCCAGAAGGATCTCTCCCACTTGCAGAAGTGGAGGCTGCATGTTCCCCCACAGTGCCTTTTCATTTGAGTTGTCCATGCTGCATGAGATGCAAGCAGTTAGTTTCATAAATATTCTCTTTCATTAAATACCACCCATAGCTCTATGTTGTAACCTAGCAACCAGGCATTTTTGTTCTAAAAATTGTTCTTACGCTCCACTTTGCATTAATGTTACTACTATTTATACAATCTACTGTAACCCCCATTTGGAGTTTGCCAGTTCCTAAAACCCCATACTGAGCCTTTAGGTGGTCCTATCCTATGGATTACAACAATACCAGCTACCACCAGCCCTCTGTCACCATTTCTCAGAATACTTGGAGTCAGGAATGGACTAGAAACTCCTGCTGAGGCCAGTAGGGAGCTTTCTGCATGGGGTGATATGGACAAGTAGTTTGCTGGGCCAAAGATGAGCCAGGGCTGCTCAGCCCTTCCGTCCAAGGGGATAGCCTGACTCAGAGATAAAGAGATTAGGTTTAGGATTTTTTTGAGCTTTTGGGAACAGAGAGAGAAGCAAAACAGCCCAGGGATCCTCTGATTAACTCAACCATCCACAAAGGGAGTCTTTGAACTGCTTTGGGATCAAAAGTGTATGAGTTAGGAAATACCAGCCCTGCAGAGACCAGTGTCCAGAGTGACAGATCCAGCTTGACTTCTGAGAGCCAACTGAGCCCTCCACAGGATTCCCAGACTAGGGAGCCAAGAGAGGAACCTGCTCTACCCAGGAGAGAAGACACTGTAAGAAAACACTTTGTTTGTTTTAGGTGGCCAACATCCGCAGCACTGCCACACTCATCTCTGGGGCTCACCTTCAGCATACCCTCTGCCCGGGAAGGTGCCAGGGAGGGATCTGGGGGTTGGGAAGAGTTGGGAGTATTGGGAGGTTGGAAATTTGTTGATTTTTGGATGTGTTAGTATTTTTTAGTTAACCCAGCACTTGTCTTCCCCAAATACTGTTTTCTTGCTCCCAGTAAAGCCCCCCATTGTTAAATTGTTATTTGGGAGGGAGGGTGTTATTTCTTTGCTGGGGTCTGTGTTGATTGGTTTTTTTTGGTGTACTGGGTTTTATACTCCTTGCCAGCGGTGGTTACATTATTCATTTACCCAAAGGACAGCACCCTTTGTGTCCTGGGCACAAGGAAAAGTCGCCTGAGGTGGAGACACCAGGCAGCACGAAAAAGAAGTCAGGACCCAGCCCTTGCGAGTAGAGGGAAGAAACCACTTGAAGTAGCAAGAACCAGGGAGGAGGCCTGTATGAGCACCTGGATAAATGAATGAAGAAATTAGCTTCATAAAATTGCTTACATGCACATGGACAGAATCAGCACTGCTGTTCATCAGTATTATCTATTTAAAGTGTTTTACTGCCTTCTAATTTGAGTTTGATTTTGTTTGTTCACACCAGCAAGAAAACTCACACGGTTTTCCTACATGATCTATTTTAAAGTTATTGTCCTCTTGTTATGAGAAAGATAGGACAGACACTCTGTTGATGTTAGTGAAAGTCATTAAACACTGAGTTATAACCAAAGGTAAAATGTACTTAGGAATCTGTTTTGTTTTGGCTTTCACAGCCAGAACCGCTCTGGGGAGCGGGCAGAGTAAGTTAAAGAGGTGGAGCACCAGAGCAACAGTTGCTGGAGGCACTCTGCCTACAGAATGCTGAACTAGACAGAAGGCCTACAGGGTTGCTAAAAAGGAGAGCACCCCAAGGCAATTCCTACCCCTCTGAACAATCCTCCTGGCCATGACTCGGGGATTGTGCAGCAGTGCTACATGTGCTAGCCATCCTCAACCCCCTCATGCTCAGGCAGGAGAAGCACTAGCATTCCTGCGCCCTCTGCATGGCTGTACAAGGAGAGGGGGAAAGACTCTAGTACCTCTCTTCATTCAGCCCTTTCACACTTGCATAGGAACAATTAAGATTTAGATCTAAGGCTCAGATCCTCAAAGGTATTTAGGTTTCAGAGTAACAGCCGTGTTAGTCTGTCTTTGCAAAAAGAAAAGGAGTACTTGTGGCACCTTAGAGACTAACCAATTTATTTGAGCATGAACTTTCGTGAGCTACAGCTCACTTCATCGGATGCATACCGTGGAAACTGCAGTAGACATTATATACACACAGAGACCATGAAACAATACCTCCTCCCACCCCCCTGTCCTGCTGGTAATAGCTTATCTAAAGTGATCATCAAGTTGGGCTATTTCCAGCACAAATCCAGGTTTTCTCACCCTCCGCCCCCCCCCCCCCCCACAAACTCACTCTCCTGCTGGTAATAGCCCATCCAAAGTGACAACTCTCTTCACAATGTGCATGATAATCAAGGTGGGCCATTTCCTGCACAAATCCAGGTTCTCTCACCCCCCTCCAAAAACCACACACACAAACTCACTGTCCTGCTGGTAATAGCTCATCCAAAGTGACCACTCTCCCTACAATGTGCATGATAATCAAGGTGGGTCATTTCCAGCACAGATCCAGGCTTTCTCACACCCCTCCCCCCGGGGGGGAACACACACACACACACACACACACACACATAAACTCACTCTCCTGCTGGCAATAGCTCATCCAAACTGACCACTCTCCAAGTTTAAATCCAAGTTTAACCAGAACGTCGGGGGGGGGGTGGGGTAAGAAAAAGCAAGGGGAAATAGGCTACCTTGCATAATGACTTAGCCACTCCCAGTCTCTATTTAAGCCTAAATTAATAGTATCCAATTTGCAAATGAATTCCAATTCAGCAGTTTCTCGCTGGAGTCTGAATTTGAAGTTTTTTTGTTGTAAGATAGTGACCTTCATGTCGGTGATTGCGTGACCAGAGAGATTGAAGTGTTCTCCGACTGGTTTATGAATGTTATAATTTTTGACATCTGATTTGTGTCCATTTATTCTTTTACGTAGAGACTGTCCAGTTTGACCAATGTAAATGGCAGAGGGGCATTGCTGGCACATGATGGCATATATCACATTGGTGGATGTGCAGGTGAACGAGCCTCTGCTGGAAATGGCCCAACTTGATGATCACTTTAGATAAGCTATTACCAGCAGGACAGTGGGGTGGGAGGGGATATTGTTTCATGGTCTCTGTGTGTATATAATGTCTACTGCAGTTTCCACGGTATGCATCCGATGAAGTGAGCTGTAGCTCATGAAAGCTCATGCTCAAATAAATTGGTTAGTCTCTAAGGTGCCACAAGTACTCCTTTTCTTTTTGCAAAGGTATTTAGGTGATTTCAATGGGAGTTAGGTGCCTAAATGACTTTGATGATCTGGGCCTAAGAACCCAAGGCTCACCTCTTGTAGGAAAAAATCTGCAGGGAGGGAAAGTACCTCAGAAACATAGTGATCCCTGACTGTAAGTCTACTCAAACATGCACTAGGGGACATACTGACCTCTAGCTGAGCCTATGATCCGGGAGCTGTATAGTTGGCATACTTGTATCAAGCACAGTTAGCTGGATCAAGTTTTAGGCCCTACATATTTAGAAAAGCCTTCTTCCCCCTTACTGGTTTTAAGTTTTAGAGTAGGTGCAGGGAAAGAGTTCTCCTACTCCTTCACACTGGTGCTTCTGCTGCTTTGTTTTCTTTTCCATTTTTTTCTTATAACTTCACATCTCCTAATAAGATCTGTGATCTCAGGTAAAGGATGCCAGCTTCCACAATGTAACCAGCATCCGTTTTCCTGGTGAGCTAGAAGTACTTGGCCTGAAGCTGTGCCAAACAAATCAGAAAGCAAAAGACCAGTATTTAAGATCAGTTATTTTGATAAAAAATAATAATATTTTTGAATGAAGCTGATCATTTTGATGATTTTGTTGACACTGAGGGAAAACCATCACTTGGAGATGCTTCTCACAGTAGTCTGTAGTCATAATTTACTGTAATACTATGCTGACTTTCTAACTTCTAATATCTCTGCTTACACCATATGGCTTCTTATCAGGCTGCTGGAGGTAACAAATGCAGCAATGTTGTTGCTTTTCAGTAATACATAAGCACTGCTTTACTGGTACACATAATTTTATCTTTCAAATACACATTTTGTCCACATACACTACATATTATCATCTTTCCCACAGCATGGTTTTAATTTCCTCAGAATGTGTTCTTGTTATTTATTTATTAATAGATATGGTCATTCGATATGTAATTGCCCTGCTTCCTCTCACTTATATTGCTGTAAATCAGGAATGCCTCATTATGACTTAATGAATTATGACATTTATTCATTATTTATTTATTTGTTGTGCAACTCAATTGTGACACACTGGTATAAAAGTAGAGAGACAGAAGAAAATCAGACCCTTTGCCATTTAAAAGTTAGTGGTTGAGGATTAAACACCCATGTTTCCGGTGATATGTTCACAACAGCCTACAACATGCCTTTAGCACACAGTTTGCTAAAAATCCCAAGCACTACCATACTTTCTGGGAAATTTAAGAAAATGAAATCTGTTCAAATTTTAATGGGAGCTGATAGGAAATATATCACCATGGTCTGGCTCACAAAAGAGATGTGATTAGAAAAGAACAAGGAATATGAGATATAGAACAAATCACAGCCCAAATCCAATGATCTTAGGACCAGTTTGAGGAAATATTGTTCTTAACACACTACTCACAGCATATTAAACAACAACAACAAAGCGAACAAACAAAAAGTCAGCAATGGATACACTACCTTGGCCTCAAACTAAAATATTAAAACACCAGCACTAAATGAGTCTGGCTTTCCTTGAAAATATGACATAGCGACAACAAACATCTGAACTACCTACCCATGTATAGATCACCTCACAAACTCTGAATATAAACTGACTCACATGCATAGCTACCTGATACTGATTTACAAACTTCTGCACTGCACCGCATATCAGCAGAACAATAGGCTGTGATCCCTCTTTACAGCACTACTATAGCAAGGCAACAGTTTAGGTTAAGACCAGCTCCAGCTTTCTGTTTAAAGCTTGACTGTTCTAAGAGCTCTACAAACTATACAGTTAATCAGATTGCCTTGAAATTTGGTGAGCCTCATGGCGACATGGGGTACGGCCAGTGATCCAAATCTGGGGCCATTTAATGAATAGGCTCCTAAGATACAACCCCTGAAAAACAAAACAGCTGTTTTTTAAAGTTGATACATTCTGGCAATGTTCTTTTGCTCACAATTAGAGATCAAATCATTATACCTGGGTTTCAAATGCTCGAGGGCTACCCCACTAGAGTGTATGGCACCAACCAGCCCTTGGGGGGGAAACAAATTAAAACATGATTTGAAAAAGCGTTTGCATCTCCAATTAGTTGTGCTGAGGCTCACATGCCTAAGGGATTACACTAAACATGCATAGAAAGAGGGTAACTATTTGGAAAACTACCTTTTTATCCCAGGATATGGGTGGCTCTGAGAATATATTTCAGTCACCAAATCTGAGCACAACCCCAGGCACTGTGGAAAAAAAAGCAGGCATATTTCTCCAATATGCCTCTATCAAAGGAGGCGTTTTATTTTGGGGAAATGTATTCTGAGTACAGCAGAATATTTAGAAGGCTCTTAAACTTTTTTTTTTTAAATCCCTACACAAGCAAATGCTCATTGGGAAGGGTGGATGACTGGGTGCAAGAGTAGGTGGGAATAGGGGGAGAGGAGTTGGGGGTTCAGGTGATGGGCAGGGGGACTAGTATGAATAACAGGGGATGGGTGGGACACTAGAAAGAGGGCCATGGGGGTGAATGAAAGGGGGACTCAGGAGAATAGGAGCAGGGATGCTTATCAGCCCCACATTCCTCTCCTGTGTGTCCACCATGATCATCTACAGGAGTGTGATGACCCCCTCCTTGCCCCACTCCGGTGAGTCAGGTTCTTGGAAGTAGCTTGCCTATCTGGGGTGGGGAGGTGGTCTGAGCTCCTCTCCTTACTCCCCTATGTGAGCTGGGATTTGGGGTAATACAATAATACAATATTATCATGGAATGCCAGCTCTGCTGTAGCTAAGGTTGGGAAGCCTTTCCTGTTTGAAGAATGACTCTTCTAAGTGATCTGAAATCTGTGGGCTTATATAGACTGTCTTGAAATTGTCTATGCCTCCTGGCAGTACAGGGGGTACTAGGAATAAAGGGACCAGTCCAGTGTGCAGTCTGGGCTACATAACCAAGGTAGTGTGCAGCCTTCCAGTAAGCTATTGCCAGTGATATGCATATATACATGGCAATATAGGGCTCAATACTGCAAGGAGCAATTTCTTATATGTTAATAACTTCTACAGACGCAACTAATAGAAAAAGGGGATGGGAAAGGGGACCCGGAAATGTTGGCAGAGGAGCTATATGTTGTGGGGAATGATGGAGGAGGGGGTGAAAAAGGTGAGAGATCAGTCTTTTCTCAAACACTTAAAGTTACTATAACAACCATGTAATAAAACGGTCAAGGTTTTGGGGCATAGACCATGGATGAGATTTCTCTCACCAGCCCTGTCAGCAACTACAAAAGAATGGCCATACTGCATCAGATCAATGGTCCATCTAGCCCAGTATCCTGTTTCTGATACTTCAGAGGGAATGAAAGAACAAGTCAATTGTGAGTGACACATCCCCTGTTGTCCAGTCACACTCCTGGCAGTTAGACGCTTACGGACACCCATGAACATGAAGTTCTGCCCCTGACCATCCTGCCTAATAGCCATTGATGGACTTCTCCTTCATGGACTAATCTAATTCTTTTTTGGATCCAGTTATACTTTTGGCTTTCACAACATCCTATGACAATGAGTTACATAACTTGACTGTGCATTATGTAAAGAAGTAGTTTCTTTTCTTAGTTTTAAACCTGCTGTCTATTAATTTCATCAGGTGACCCATAGTTCTTATGTTATGTAAAGGGGTAAATAACACTTCCCTATTCACTTTCTCCACACCATACATGATTTTATAGACCTTTACCAGATCCCCGTTTAGCCATCTCTTTTCTAAACTGAACAGTCCCTATCTTTTCAATCTCTCCTGTTATGGAAACTGTTCCATACTCCTAATTATTTTTGTTGCCTTTGTCTTTACATTTTCCAATTCTAATATCTTTTTTGAGATGGGAAAACTAGAACTGCATGCACTATTCAAGGTGTGGGGAAACCATGGATTTACTTAGCAACAATACGATTTTTTTCTATTTTATTAGGAACTATTAAGAAAGGCACAAATACCATTCTGTTAGCTTTTTGGATTGCCACTGCGTGTTGAGCAGATGTTTTCAGAGAACTATTCATGATGACTCCAAGATCTCTTTTTTGAGTGGTGACAGCTCTTTAGCCCCCATCATTTTGTATATACAGTTGGGATTATTTTTTCCACCGTGCATTAATTTGCATTTATCAATATTAAATTTCACCTGCCATTTTGTCACCCTGTCACGTCAGTTTGCTTTGTAACTCTTCACAGCCAGCTTTTGACTTACCTATCTTGAGTAATTTTGTATCATCTGCGCATTTTGCCACCTCCCTGTTCATCCCCTTTTCCAGGTCATTTATGAATATGTTGAACAGCACTGTTCCCAGTACAGATCTTTTGAGGGAACTATTTACCTGTTTCCATTCTAAAAACTGACCATTTATCCTACCCTTTGTTTCCTATCTTTTAAGCAGTTACTAATCCATGAGAGAACCGTCCCTCTTATCCTATGACTGCTTAGTTTGCTTAAGAACCTTTGGTGAGGGACCATGTCAAAGGCTTTCTGAAAGTCCAAGTATGCTATATCTACTGGATTACCCTTCTGTACATGCTTGTTGACTCCCTCAAATAATCTAATAGATTGCTGAGGCATGATTTCCTTTATAAAAGCTGTGTTGACTCTTCCCCCAGCAAATCATATTCATCTATTGTTTGGTAATTCTGTTCTTTACTATAGTTTCAACCAATTTTCCTGGTATGAAGTTAGGCTCACTGGCCTGTAATTGCCAGGATTGCCTCTAAGCCTTTTTTAAAAATCAGCATTGCATAGCTATCTTCCAGTCATCTGGTACAGATGGCGAATTAAGTGATAGGTTACATAACGGAAATAGCAGTTCTGCCATTTCATTTTTAATAAGAGTCCTTCAGAACTCTTGGGTAAATACCATCTGGTCCTTCTGACTTATTGTTTAATTTATCAATTTGTTCTAAAACCTCTTCTACTGACCCTTCAATCTGGAATAATTCCTCAGATTTGTAACCTGAAAAGAATGGCTTGGGTGTGGAGATCTCCCTGCAAATCCTCTGCAGTGAAAACTGATGCAAAGAATTCATTTAGCTTCTCCAACAGCTTTGTCTTTCTTGAGTGTTCCTTTAGCACCTTGATTGCCCAGTGGCCTCCATGACTGTTTGGCAGGCTTCCTGCTTCTGACGTGCTTAACATTTTTCTTGCTGTTAGTTTTTGTGTCTTTAGCTAGTCGCTCTTCAAATTCTTTCTTGGTTGTCTTATTGTACTTTTACACTTGACTTGCCAGAGTTTATGCTCCTTTCTATTTTCCTCACTAGGACTGGACTTTCAATTTTAAAAGGATGCCTTTTTGCCCCTAACCTCCTCTTTTACTTTGCTATTTAGATATGGTGGCATTTTACACATTGCAAATATTTCAAAGCATGACCATTATCCCTATTCCAGTACACCAAATGTGCAGGAGGTTTGGAGAAGTACTGAGGAATCACATAGAAACTCTGTATTCCTGGTTTTCAGACATTTGAATTTTGCTGAACGCAACATTCTGTAAGGACATGAGCCATCATTGGGCAAACCTGAAGTTTTTTTTTCCATTTAATCTTGCATAATTTGTTGTGCATTTTATGTACCTGTCTACAACACTTAGGTAAATTTCTGTGTGACTTCCTGTAACTGTCACTTTAAATTGAAAGGAAAAAAGTGAAAAACCAACTCAAAAACGCTATTGTTATCATTTCAATTCAGCTCTTCATAAATGACTTACCGCTACACTCCCACAGTTTTATATATTTTAGCTGAATTACTGCTTTTCATTCTCAATGGTCATATACTATATTGTACAGGCATTCAAATAACCTCAGATTTGTTTTTGACACCATTACTACCGGAGATAGAAAAGAGAAAATGGAATCAGTAAAATTAATTTAGCTTTACACACATAAATGCTAATATCAAGAGACCTTTTTACTAAATTACTGAAGGTTCTTCAGTCTTTGGTTGAAGACCTCTCTCTTTTTTAAAGTGTTTGGTTTGTGCTATTCTGTACAACTGAATACTAAGGGATTTCTCTTCTGAGCAAGCTAGCTTTCACAAATAACAATCCTCCTTAGATTTATTTTTGTTGTTTCTCCTTTGACTACTGTTCTTGCTTCCTCACTTTTCATACCCCACACACTACTTTTTTCAAAGACTTCCAAATCTTACAGAGCACTAATTCTGCAGAACAAAATACCCACTGCTGTTTGACAAGCTGTGTAATCACTACAAATTCCTCAAAAGCATCCCCATCATGTCAATAAGTTATTTTGCCAGTCATGTGGAGTCAACATTTTTCTTGCTTCCCCCTCATTAGTTTTTTACTGGGCTGAAGAATAGCCATCCCACAGAGCATTTCTCTTTTGCCTTATGCCAATTATGGTGGCTCAGCTTTTAGTGTACTCAATTACACTACATTCAGTCCCTGATGTCAAAGAACACTCAGAGATCCCCCCGGCAGTACAATAGGTGGTGGAGAAAGTGGAGGCGGGAGTCAGGGAAGAACATAAGGGGTTTGCATACCCTTCAAGGCCTAGACCCAGCTCCATAGGAGTGTTTTGTCCAGCACAGCAATATGCAGAGGGCGAGGGAGCCCAGGGTAGGTGTGGGCATGGTGAGGTTGGGCCACAGAATACTCTGTTGCATGTTCCCCATTCCTCTCCCTGAAGCCCACAGCTCAGCCACATTATGGGTGAAACACACCCCTATGCCAAGGACCAACAAAAGGCTTATTCAGCACTTAAGCTCTCAAAATATATTTTAAATGAGTGTTTAGGATCTTTTCACAATGGTGAATTTCACCACAGGCTGTGTCAGCCAGGAAGTAAGCACAGGCCTCCTCCCCTTTCCCCAGTACCGAGCCCAGCCTTAAGGATGCTCTGAGCTCCATCAATTGGACTTCCAGCTGGGAACTGCAGGAGCACAGCATATTCCATGCCTCCTTCCCACTACTGACATGCCCCATCTGCCAATCTAGATTTGTGTGTCGGAAGGGAGGGGCTATGGAGGAGCCAGAGAGAATTCCCCGCTGAGGGACACACAGCAGTTTCCACTCCCTTTGCATGGCCTGAAACCCATGTACCATATTAGGGCGTTACATCGAAGATGCATGCACCTCATGTACAAATGGAGAATCAAGGATTCGCCAAAATGTCAATGCAGAGACCTCCAAATCCTCCAACATACTGTGGACACACTGCTCCACCTTTTCATGTCCACGAGGTCTAGTAAAAGCGCACTCGCCTGAAGCCCTTGAATGGATTTCAAACCTTTCTATTAACTTATAAACGTTGCTATTTTCATATGAAAGAAGAAGAAGAAGAAGAAGAATGCCATGCAGGGAGCAGAACAGTGCAGAAGTTCTGTCCCAAAATTTTTTTACTTTCTTTTTCCAAACTTGCAGGGTTCTGGGTAAATTAAAAAAAAATCGGGGTGAATATAGGCCCCTCAGCTCTTAGACATTTTTTTCCTTTGGCTCTCTTACTTGCCATCTTATCACTGCTGCTGGATGAAAGATTTTCTTTCATAAAACATAATTATGCTTTAGATGACCATAATTTTAATCAGAGCTGCACTGGATGTATGAATGCTTCATGTACTGCAGGTGTATAGTAGTTAAACAATGAGATGAAAGACAAGCTTGAATGGGTCATTGATTAAGGGAAAACCAGCCTGTAGGGAAGCTTTATGGAACATTTGAAGATCTCATACTTTAAAATGAAAAACAAGTTGCTGTGTATTTAATAAGAAATGTTACCAGTGAAGATATTCATAATCAACAGGAAAGAAACAGGACACGATGAGGGTTCTTCAGTAATAATATTCTGCCTACCTACAGACCTGGAATTTTACAATTCCATCTGCCTGCATGATGAATACTACAGAATACTATTGAGTTCCTGTAAAAAATACCTCCACTCTTGTCTTGCAAGAAGGGCACATTTCAAGGTTTCAGGGATCTAATTAGGTTTTTAGTTAAAAGTATACAACTTTCCCTGGACTCAGCATGAGTTGCATATGTTCAAGTGACAGGGCAATCAAGATATACTACAGGACTGTAAATTAATTCCATAGTTACATTTTTATTCCTCATTTTCTGTCCTATACTATTATATTTAATATTGTATTCCCATAGGGTCTAGAAGCCCCAGTCATGGATCAGGACCCCATTGTTCTAAGGAAAAACACAGGACTAAAAGACAGTCCATACACCAGTGACCTTACAATGTAAGTATAAGATGAGACAACGGACGGATACTGACAGAAGGGAGGAAACAATGAGACAGTATTGGTCAGCATGACATGCAGCGGTATCAGTACACAAGCAGCCTAACCACTGCCAAGTTTGGGTTTTTTTGTAGTCACCACAGCAAAGCAGAGTTTTGAGGAGGATTTTGAAGAAGACTAATGAGTTAGTTTTGTGGATGTTTACTTTTGCAGATGTTTATGGGGAGTTCCTCCTAAGCACAATGGGCAACATGGAAGAAATGATGAAAGTGCTTGTTTGAAAATGTAAGACATGGGCAATGGAGGCTGGTATCATGGTCTGATTAGAAATGGAAGCTGACATTACATTTCAAGAGGGAATGCGAGCAAGGATACATAGGATGAGGATAGGCTGCGAAGGACCTTGAAAATGAACACATGCAGCTTATGTTTGAGAAGAGCCGGTGGAGAGTTGCAAAGAGAAATGTGAGATGGTCAAAGTAATGAGCTAGGAAAACAATCTTTTCAGCAACATTCTGAATGCATATGGGTGGAGCAAAACTGAATTTGTCAAGAAGAGAGAAAGGATGCTGCAGTAATTGAAACGCGAGATAATGAGAGCTTGGAGGAGAGTTTTAGCTGTGTTGATGGATCTGAAAGGTCATCTGTGTGAAGGGTTATTGTCGCAAACCCACCCTTGCCAGTGACATAGTGAACTTTCCTCCTCAGATGGGGAGAGTGAAGATGGTCAGGTTACCCAATCAGGCCTGCAGTAGATAAGTAAGAGGCGTGGAGAGAGACGGCATTGCAGGTGGGTGTGGGCAGAAACCTGAAGAGAAGATAGACCCTCAGGGAGTGGGACTGTGCTCATATGAAACTGGTCTGAAGACTTCATAGGCTTAAGTTCTATTTTGAAAGACTTTATGCAGGATTTAATAAATTGGACCCCAAAAGGGGAATGATTTCATAGAATCATAGACGATTAGGGTTGGAAGAGACCTCAGGAGGTCATCTAGTCCAACCCCCTGCTCAAAGCAGGACCGACAACAACTAAATTTGAATATCTGTACTATGGACTTTTTAAGGGGCCTGAGCAGAAGGGGAAACAGAGGCAGAGCCCCATTCCCAGCCAGGAGGGGGTGCTCGGGAGGTGGTTTATCCTGTTACAGCTATGAAAAAAGAATTTAAAATGTTTAGACATAGTGAAGTGTTGGCTGCACAATATTATACAGATTCTATGTTTCATCCCCAAAGTGGCTGCGTTTAGTGGTTAATAAACAGCTCTCTGTATTATTTAATGCACTTGATCCTGCTCCCGAGAAACAGAAGCCAAATGAAGTTTTGTCATGCTTCTAGTTTAGGTTTTTATATATTGACTTAAATGGGAGCAGGATAGGTCTTAAGTCTGTAAAGTGCTTTGGCATCTCTGAAATGGCTAACATTGTCAAAACTCAGAGTAGCAGCCGTGTTAGTCTGTATGCGCAAAAAGAAAAGGAGTTCTTGTGGCACCTTAGAGACTAACAAATTTATTTGAGCATAAGCTTTCGTGAGCTACAGCTGCATCCGATGAAGTGAGCTGTAGCTCACGAAAGCATATGCTCAAATAAATTTGTTAGTCTCTAAGGTGCCACAAGTACTCCTTTTCTTATTGTCAAAACTGGATGCCTCTTACATCCATATTTATGTTCTCAAAGAGTAGTAAGAATAAGAAATAAGAATACTAGCTAAAACAGAAGTTATTCAGGTGCCTAAATATGGATTTAGGAGATTAAATTTAGGACCCTTTGAAGATTTTAGCCATAATTACTGTTGTATTGAACTATACCAGTTAAAAGCTACTGTATTTCTGTCCCAGGCTGTGTGTACACAAAGCACTGGAAGTTATCATAAGAAACATTTTTCTGGAGAAAGATAGATTTAAAATTAAATTTCCTTTTGAAATAAAAACAAAAAATACAGTGAAACAGTTTTTTCTCCCTTGCAATTGTTTCCTGTCAATTATTTTAGATCTCTTGTCAGTCAAACAATTGTTGGTATATCCTGCGGGGTGTTTAATTTTCAAAGGCCAAAGAAGGTTTTTCTTATTGTTTTCTTAATTCTGAATGCACCAACATTTGTTTGTGTGAATACTTGCTTTCAGATTCAAATATTATAAAATTGCTGAGAATGCCTTGAGGCAGAGCTGGCAACATGTTGAACATTGCCTCATAAGCCTAGGCAATATGCATCTTTTAAAAAGCATTACATAATTATTGCAAATGCTGCCTTATTCTTCATCCTTTACAACTGTCACTTGAATTAATGCAGCCTGAAATTCACATTACTTTAATCAGTTTGCCATTTTTTGCACAAAGTTCATTTTAAAATTAGCTCTATATATCCTGCATTTTTCTTCCAGTTCAGGAATATTTTTATTTGCAAAAGGAAGGTTGGTATTGGGGTAAAAGCAAAGGATGGTGAATTAGGGGCTCAAGTCCTTGGTCTGCCACAAGTTCCCTGTTTGATCTTAAGCAAGTGACAAAAACTCTCTTAGTTTTCCTTTCTGTAAAATGGGATAACAACATTTACCCATCTCACAAGGATGTTTTGAGGCTTAATTCATTAATGTTTTTAAAGTGTTCTGGGATCCTTGGAAAGAAATGCAAAGTGTTACTATATCTCTTTAAAATCAACATAAATCAAAATAATAAGTATAAAATGCACCTGTCAAAAATGCTCAAGGCACACACACAAATTATAATTAAATACATATCATAAATAAAACTGAACTGACACAATGTCAACGAAATAACTCCACAATCTGCAAAATCTGAAACTCTCCCCATTCCACGGATCCCTCATTAAAAGCCTGAGTAAGTCATGCAAAATGCCCGGAAAGTCAATAGATTCCCTTTCTAATAAGCCAAAGTGGGAAGCAAATTGCAGGTCCGAGGACTCTCTATCAAAAATGTCATGCTGCCAGGCTACAGAAGTGAAATCTGGCCTTCTTCAATGAAATTAGTGGAAATTTTGATATTGACTTCAATAGGACTAGGATTTCACCCGGTGTATCAATGTAAGGACCTTGATATGGTGTACCTTTGCTAATCTCAACAGTCACAGAAAATGGTGGTCTGAGATTCACATGCTCTACACCCCTAAAAGAATTGCTGCATACTCGGGAACACAGTGTGAATACAGACAACATTTACTATTTAAATATATGTCTGTAGCCACATGTGCCATGAAACCAAATGAAGGAGTGATGAATGGACAGGTCAGAAAGGAAGCAGCAGATGGGAGGGAGAAAATGGTGGATAACAGAGGAGGAGCAAATGAAGAGAGACATAGTAAGGAGAAAAGAAGAGAAAAAGGAGTAATTCCTTTCAGCTTGGGTATATTATATTTATTGTAATTATATACTACACTGAACTGTTCTATGTCCTTGTGTGTGCAGATGTTATTGCCAAAATCCAAATTCTGGATAACAGAAGAGGGGCAAGTGAAGAGAGACATAGTATGGAGAAAAGAAGAGAAAAAGGAGTAACAAAAATAGAACCAAAAGCCATGGAATTTCATCTTCTTCTTAGGAACGATATGTAATTCAGGAATACATTTGAACCAGCCCTCCCATTTCTCTAGTATAACAGCTCTTGTGGTAGAATCACAATGATAATCTCATTAAATCCACACTTTAAAAGTACACAACAGCTCACAAGCAAGAAGGCAGAAAGCTGGACACTGACTGAGCACCTCAACAACACAGCTAAGGTTCCCAACTAGTGGAAGCAGAGCTCTAACCTCTTTGAATGAATATCAAAACATATTTGCATTTTGCACAATAGTTTTCCACTGCCCAATTTCATACCCATTTGCTGAATTTCACAAGTTTGCCTTTATTCTGAATTGTTCAATTGAATTTCAGTCTTTTTTTCCAAAAAAATATAAAAAATAATAAATTACAAACATATTAATGAAATTGGTGGTAATAAAGAGAAGATGTTTCTATTTTCATTATGTAACTCAGAAGACAAGACAGAAAATATAGCTACATGCTCCAAAGCAACAGAATCTTTTACGAGAGTTTGAGCCATATTATGTACTCTCTTTGTTGAAATATACATCCATATTCTGCAAATGTCATCCATGCACTTCAATGGGTGGGAGACCTTATTGGGGCTGGTAAGTGGACAGCAGTGAGGGCGGGAGACACTCCTCTCCATTCTTTGAGTCTCTGGCATCCATGGCCAGTTGGGGAGGGAGCGGTTCTGATTGGTGAGCATTGCCAAGATCCTAGGATTTAACCTGGAGAAGGTGCCATGGGACTCTCTTTCAGCTCCTCTCCACCAGCAATGTGCACTTGTATAGCATAGTTCACAATAGTCTTAAGAGTCTTTACACTCTAAAAGATAACTAAAAGAAACACTGAACAGCATTTTCTTTCAATTAGAATAGCCAGATCAGAATCAGCTTTTCAAATTTTGACTGGAAGTGGATTCCAGTAACATATAGTTACTAAATACTGTGGATCTGACTTTAAAATTTATATTGAAGAGATTCCAGTTTATCATCAGATGCAGACCTAAGTGAAAGAGTTGGGACATACAGTAGAAGAATGTCACAATGTACATATGGACCTCTTTTGAGTTTTTATTGTTTGCTTCTTTTGTTTTTGTAAATAAGCAGCTAATAAAGTTAGATATTTTAAAATCAGCACGTCTGGATAACTTGTATCCTAGAATTATAAAGTAGCTGGCTGAGGAGTTCACTGGATGGTTAATAATGACTTTCAGTAACTTCTGAACCATTGGGGAAGTTTCAGAAGACTGGAAGAAAGCTAATGTTGTGCCAACATTTAAAAAGGGTAAATGGGATGACCTAGGTAATAATAGGCCTGTCAGTCTGACATTGATCCCAGGCAAGACAATGAAGTGGCTGACACAGGATTTGATTAATACGTAATTAAAGGGCAGGTAATGTATTAATGCAAATCAACAGGGGTTTATGGAAACAGATCCTGTTGAACTAACTTGGTATCTTTTCTGATGAGTGTCATAAATATAAAGGGAAGGGTAACCACCTTTCTGTATACAGTGCTAAAAAATCCCTCCTGGTCAGAGGCAAAACCCTTTCAAGGTAAAGGATTAAAAAGCTAAGGTAATCTCGCTGGCACCTGACCCAAAATGACCAATGCGGGGACAAGATACTTTCAAATCTGGAGGTGGGGTGGGAGGGGGGACACAAAGGGTTCTGTCTGTCTGTGTGTTGCTTTTGCCAGGAACAGATCAGGAATGCAGCCTTCCAACTCCTGTTAAGTTAGTAAGTAATCTAGCTTGAAAATGCGTTAAATTTCCTTTTGTTTAATGGCTGGTGAAATAAGCTGTGCTGGAGGGAATGTATATTCCTGTTTTTGTGTCTTTTTGTAACTTAAGGTTTTGCCTAGAGGGATTCTCTATGTTTTGAATCTGATTATCCTGTAAGGTATTTACCATCCTGATTTTACAGAGGTGATTCTTTTACCTTTTCTTTAATTAAAATTCTTCTTTTAAGAACCTGATTGATTTTTCATTGTTCTTAAGATCCAAGGGTTTGGGTCTGTGTTCACCTGTACCAATTGGTGAGGATTATTATCAAGCCTTCCCCAGGAAAGGGGGTGTAGGGCTTGGGGGGATATTTTGAGGGGAAGACGTCTCCAAGTGGTCTCTTTCCCTGTTCTTTATTTAAAACGTTTGGTTGGGGCAGCATACTATTTAAGGACAAGGCAAAGTTTGTACCTTGGGGAAGTTTTTAACCTAAGCTGGTAAGAATAAACTTAGGGGGTCTTTCATGCAGGTCCCCACATATGTACCCTAGAGTTCAGAGTGGGGAATCAACCTTGACAATGAGATTACTAGTTTGGTTGATAAAGGTAATAGTGTTGCAGTAATACACTTAGACTTCTGTAAGGCATTTGACTTTGTAGTAAATGACATTTTGATTAAAAAACTAGAATGATACAAAATTAACATGGATTAAGTGTTGGCTAACTGATAGGTCTCAAAATGTAACTGTAAACAGGGAATTACCATTGCATGGCTATGTTGCTAGTGAAATCCTGTAGGGACTGGTTCTTGACACTAAGCTATTTAACATTTTTATTAATGACCCGGAAGAAAACATAAAATCGTTACTGATAAACGTCACCAATGACCCAGAAATCAGGGAGTGGCAAATAATGAAGAGGACAGGTCACTAAAACACAGCTATATGGATTGCCTGGAAAGCTGGGTACAAGCAAACAATATGGTTTTAGTATGGCTAAATGTAAATATTTACATCTAGGAACAAAGAATGTAGGCTGGGAGACTCTATCCTAAGATGCAGTGACTCTGAAAAAGATTTGGGGGTGGAGGTGGATAATCAACGGAACATGAGCTCCCAGGAAACAGAGGCCAAAATGGCTAATGCAATCCTTGAATGTAAAAACAGGGCATGTTGAGTAGGAGTAGAGAGGTTATTTTATCTCTACATTTGGCACCGGTGCAACTGCTTCTGGAACACTGTTCAATTCTGGTGTCCATAATTCAAGCAGGATGTTGATAAATTGGAGAGGGTTCAGCCACGAGAATGATTAAAGGTTCAGAAAAACATGTCTTGCAGTAATAAACTCAAGGAACTCAATCTATTTAGTGTAAGACAGAGGGCATGTCTACACTTACTGGAGATAGATGCTGCTGCGATCGATTCAGCGGGGCTTGATTCAGCAGGTCTAGTGAAGATCCGCTATGTCGACTGCAGAGTGGTCTCTGGTCGACTCCGGTACTCCACCAGAACGAGAAAATGAAGTTAAGTTGATGGGAGAGCGTCTCCCATAGACACAGCACTACATTATTCACCTAGCTGGAGTAGCGTAACATGGGTCGACTTACTGTGGTAGTATAGACAAGGCCAGAGAAGGTTAAGGGATGACCTGATTACAGTCTCAAAGTACCTCCATGAGGAACAAATATTTAATGACAGGTTTCAGAGTAGCAGCCGTGTTAGTCTGTATCTGCAAAAAGAAAAGGAGTACTTGTGGCACCTTAGAGACTGACAAATTTATTTGAGCATAAGCTTTCGTGAGCTATAGCTCACTTCATCGGATGCATGCAGTGGAAAATACAGTGGGGAGATTTTATATACACAGAAAACATGAAACAATTGGTGTTACCATACACACTGTAACGAGAGTGATCAGGAGGAGAGAAAAAAAACCTTTTGTAGAGATAATCAAGGTGGGCCATTTCCAGCAGTTGACAAGAACGTGTGAGGAACAGTGGGGGAGGGGGGACTAAACATGGGGAAATAGTTTTACTTTGTGTAATGACACATCCACTGCTAGGCAGCCCTCCAACACCACATTCTACAAGCCACTACCCTCTGATCCCACTGAGGGTTACCAAAAGAAACTACACCATCTGCTCAAGAAACTCCCTGAAAAAGCACAAGAACAAATCTGCACAGACACACCCCTAGAACCCCGAGTAGGGGTATTCTATCTGCTACCCAAGATCCGTAAACCTGGAAATCCTGGACCTCCCATCATCAGGCATTGGCACCCTGACAGCAGGATTGTCTGGCTATATAGACTCCCTCCTCAGGCCCTACGCTACCAGCACTCCCAGCTATCTTCGAGACACCACTGACTTCCTGAGGAAACTACAATCCATTGGGGATCTTCCTGAAAACACCACCCTAGCCACTATGGATGTAGAAGCCCTCTACACCAACATTCCACACAAAGATGGACTACAAGCCGTCAGGAACAGTATCCCCAGTAATGTCACGGCAAACCTGGTGGCTGAACTTTGTGACTTTGTCCTCACCCATAACTATTTCACATTTGGGGACAATGTATACCTTCAAATCAGTGGTACTGCTATGGGTACCCGCATGGCCCCACAGTATGCCAACGTTTTTATGGCTGACTTAGAACAACGCTTCCTCAGCTCTTGTCCCCTAATGCACCTACTCTACTTGCGCTACATTGATGACATCTTCATCATCTGGACCCATGGAAAAGAAGCCCTTGAGGAATTCCACCATGATTTCAACAATTTCCATCCCACCATCAACCTCAGCCTGGACCAGTCCACACAAGAGATCCACTTCCTGGACACTACGGGTGCTAATAAGCGATGGTCACATAAATACCACCCTATACCGGAAACCTATCCTGAAGGACGACCCAACATTCTCACAGATCTTGGGAGACAGGCCAGTCCTTGCTTACAGACAGCCCCCCAACCTGAAGCAAATATTCACCAGCAACAACATACCACACAACAAAAACACTAACCTAGGAACCTATCCTTGCAACAAAGCTCGTTGCCAACTGTGTCCACATATCTATTCAGGGGACACCATCATAGAACCTAATCACGTCAGCCACACTATCAGAGGCTCGTTCACCTGCACATCTACCAATGTGATATATGCCAATATGTGCCACCAATGCCCCTCTGCCATGTACATTTGCCAAACTGGACAGTCTCTACGTAAAAGAATAAATGGACACAAATCAGACGTCAAGAATTATAACATTCAAAAACCAGTCAGAGAACACTTCAATCTCTCTGGTCACTCGATTACAGACCTAAAAGTGACAATTCTTCAACAAAAAAACTTCAAAAACAGACTCCAACGAGAGTCTGCTGAATTGGAATTAATTTGCAAACTGGACACTATTAACTTAGGCTTGAATAAAGACTGGGAGTGGCTGTGTCATTACACAAAGTAAAACTATTTCCCCATGTATATTACAAGTATGTGGCTGGAAGTCGAAGCTAGACAAATTCAGACTGGAAATAAGGCATAATTTTTAACACTGAGGGTAATTAACCATTGGAACAATTTATCAAAAGTCGTGGTGGATTCTCTATCACTGGCAATTTTTAAATCGAGATCAGATGTTTTCCTAAAAGATCTGTTCTAGGAATTATTTTTGGGAAATTGTACGGCCTGTGTTATACAGGAGGTAAGATTAGATAATAACAGTGGGCTCTTCTAGCCTTGGGAATCTATGGATCTATAATATTTACTCTTGCAGTTTCTGCAACACATTCCCTGTAGTTTAAAATTTTTCAGAACCACACAAAGGGGTATAGGGTATGATTTTTTTGACATTGATTTTGTGTGGGTGAGACATTTGTCTGCCTCTTGTTGAGTTGTACTTCAAAGAAAAAAACCACCCAGTGAACCATTCTACGCTTTCAATGAGTAGTCTACTCACCTGTCTACATCTCACTCTTCAGACAGATATTTTTCACGTAAGACATTTTGTTGCTTTGAGGCATTTTGAGCAGCACTCATTTTCACTGGAAAAGTACGTTGGATTCAGTATTTACCACTCAATTGCACTCAGTTAATTCAGAAAACCACACAGTATTTATTTAAAAAGGGGGTGAGGCAAAAAACCCACTCTAAGCAATTCTGGTCAGTTTTACATTCAACACGCAGACTTTACAAAGTTCATATTTTTTGGCTTCCACAACCCAACAACAGCCTATACTCCAAGTCATGGAGGGGAGGCAGGGTGCCGGGAAGAGTGGGAAAAGGAAGAAAAAATTTCAAACATACTGTTTAAAGTTAAGACATGGAACTAAAAGAACTAACAAAGTTTTTAAACTGTTTTCAAGTGTTTTGTTATATACAATATTTGTAAGACAGTAACAGCATATTTCAGTTGAACGTCTCTTTTGGGGATAATCTCTTGTGATAGTAGAACAAAAATTAGCTGAACTGGAATATGCAATCATGTGAAATTCATTAAAGCAGTGAAAAATTTAAAGGTACATTCATACTGATTTTGTAAGAGATAAAACTGTGGCTAAAGAGTTCTCCAGCATTTCAATGCTTATTGTTGACATTTCTTATAAAAACTGGTTTCTTTATGTTTTTGATTGTTTGTGTGTTGTTGTTTTTTTAACTTGGACACACAAACAATTTGATTTCAAATAGCTCTCAACACAGCACCACCACATTACTTTTACCATTTGGTATCACCTGTTACTTTAAATCCTGTTGTTAGCTGAGGGCTCTAAGATGTGTGAACATAACAGACTCACACTCCCTTCCTTTATAAATGGGGACTTCCTCCTATGTCCAAGTGATTTTTTCACCTGACCTTTGATTAGAATGCATGCATGATCCTGCCGTGGTACATGGGGTGGACCAGATTGTCTGTTGAGGTGCCTTCCAGCCCTACATTTCTGTGACTCTCTGAAAGAATCACACAAATGGAGTTGAACAGACCAATGTTCTCAGTTAAGAGCAGTCTGTGGCAGTTGGGGTTAAATAAATAAGATTGTATGAAAGAAACATCCCTCTAGCTTTGATGATGGAATTATAATTAGTTAATGTTTGTAAAGAACTACTATATATTTGCTAAATTCACCAGAATTTCCTGGTTATGAAATACTGTTAAAGTCTCATCTACACATCACATTGAAACAGATATATCCAATTAGGGGACAATAGTGATTGGGTCCAATTACACAGTGGTATTTTTTTCAGAGTAGCAGCCGTGTTAGTCTGTGTCTTCAAAAGAAAAGGAATACTTGTGGCACCTTAGAGACTAACAGATTTATTTGAGCATAAGCTTTCATGAGCTACAGCTCACTTTATCGGCTGTAGTTCACGAAAGCTTATGCTCAAATAAATGTTTTAGTCTCTAGGGTGCCACAAGTACTCCTTTTCTTTTTACAGTGGTATTTGTGATTTAGAGTGGCCCTATGGCTTGTAAACATGATTGCAACAACCTTCAAATATGGTTGCAGCCTAACACTATTATAGCTTCAGGGCTAATATAATAAAAAATCATGTTACAACCATGTTCAGATACTATTCTATATAATACCTAGCATAGAGTCTAAAGTATTTTTAAAAGGAAAAAATCATCATCAAAACAGGACTGGGTAATTGGCCTACAACCATGCTAGCCAGTGCTTAATTAGTAATGAAAGAGATCCTGGGGCTCAAGCAATTAAGTACTGGGGCTCAAGCAATTTTTTTACTTTCATAATTGATGCAGCAAGCCCAGAGCTGCCATGGCTATGAACTACCAAGCCTAGAGGTGGCAGGCTCAGCCCTGGCAAGCCCTAGCAACAATTAAGTACTGATGCTAACTACAACTCAAAAAGACCTGAAGAAGAGCTCTGTGTAAGTTCAAAAGCTTCACTCTCTCACCAACAGAAGATAGTCCAATACAAGAAGATATTGCCTCACTCACTCTCTCTAATAACTGCCATGGCTACAAGAATACAGCGAACAACATTATTAAATGGTGTCCAAGCACAGTTCTATAAGAACTATACTTGACAACAATTTTTGAAGACAGTTGTTGCTAACTCAGTGGGACTAACAAGACGTATTGGAGAATAAGGTTTCGTGGGTGAATACCCACTTCTTCAGATGCATGTAGTATCTTTTTCAAGAAGACCACTAGCAGCTATTCAGAGAGGAGGAAAGCATAAAATCAAATGGAAAAGGAAGAAGGGTATTAAACAAGAGTAAACAAACAAACTAAAAAAAGAGACAGAGGAAAGGAGGGAGAAAATATAATAAACATTTGACATCAGGCACACAACCTACTAGTAATTTAATACCACTACTAACATTCTCCTACAAGTAGCTTTGCTATCTCTTAAATTTTTCCTTCAGAGTCAGAATCTGGATCCATTTTTTGAGAGCTTTCCAATTTAGGGTGGTGGGCCAAACTTTGCATTTGGCATATCAAACATGCTCATGAATCTGAGATATAATCCATTAGTGGATTGGTATTGCCCACTCCTGCACCTATTAGATTATTCGTCAGCACCATTATCAATTATAGTGATCATAAAACACCATCTATGCAGCAGGGAGCTGTGTCAACAAAAGTAGGCACAATACTATAGAATTATAATATTCCATCCTTTTACTTTATTACATTACTCGAATATATCCTAATATATCCCAACAGGATATATAGTAATTTTTCCTCCCATGCCCCGTAATATGATTTGGTAATGCAGGTATTGTTTCCCCAATAGTAATATATGCCCATGGACTAGCTCTTCTGTTATGTAAAGAAAGAAAATATCAAAGAAAATAGGGTCTGACTCCACATTCAAAAATATCACACTCGTTATTGGATGTCCCCTCATAGAGAAGCAGGGAAGGATCCAAGCTGAATCAAATTCTCTGGTCCCACCCTCTCCTTTGTAGGTCTGTCTAAGTCTGATAACACCCAATGTGTGCTGCCATACAAGAAGTCCCCATGGACCTGGGCTCAATGGCACAAAAGGTTGCGTGTCCCATGTGTGTTGCCCTTTAAACAAAATAAACAAATCAAAAAAATCTTCTCTCTCTCCTGTGCAGCTCAACATTTTTCATCATCAAAATAATCATATAAACAACATATCATTATATGTAAACAACATATCACTATAAATTATTAAAATTGGAATGTAAAAGATTTTAAAAACTTTAATTTACATTTCTCAATTTATGGATATAGTTTATTTTATTTCACTTTATTTTACTGTGCATATTTTGCAGCTTGGCCAGTGAAAACAGTCAAGCCAAATGTCCATTTTTTCCAGTCAATTTCCCTTTCTGATTCTCAGACACAAGTCAAGTATTGTCATGTATGAAGGGCAAGCACTACAATTAGTAGAAGGGGGAATGTTTAAATTAAAAAAAATCCCTCTTTTCATTTATATTTCTTAAATTACGAACATTTATATATATTTATATATACATATATTAACATTTGATATTGAAAAACCTAGGCCCCAAAACTTACAATGAATTCGGTGTAAGAGGACCCAGTTCCGATGTGAAGGTCCATCAACTTAACATGGTTGATATTTAACTTTTAAATTTATTGACATTTACCAACTGAACATGGTAACATTGCAGGACTGAGCATTAATTCTCTGTCAGCAACTCTTTGAAGGAAACTAATGCGCCATCAAATCAGTGCATTTTGTGTGAACAACTTCATTTAAATAAAAGGAAAGCAAAAGTATGAAGTATGGCAAGAGCTGTAGCAACATATTTTAGAACATGAATTATTTCTTGTCTCATTTACCATTTTAGGATAAGTTTTGAAAGACAGAAGTATCTCATGTCTGTGAGCTAATTAATACATTCAAAGATGATTTACTAGCCTAATGGAAATCTCTCTTAATGTCCTGAATTCCTAGAAAAAAAAATTAAGCTTCAGAGCTCTTTAGACACAAATCCTTTATACAAGTCCTTTGGGTTATAAATCACTGTCCATCCATGCCCATCTCTGATACTCACCTCATATGTTCTTCAATCGTCTCACCAGTATCTTTATTGATTTCAGGTAAATCAATATAGGACACTCTTAATCTGAAATAAGAGTATCCACATAGTGATTTGACCAAAGTAACAAAAGGTGTGAATTTAAAACAATTTAGTTATTTCAGAAAAGCCCTACGTGAGATCTGAATCAGGCCCTAATTCAGGGGTGGGCAAACTTTTTGGCCCGAGGGCCACATCGGGGTTGCGAAACTGTATGGAGGGCTGGGTAGGGAAGGCTGTGCATCCCCAGACAGCCTGGCCTCTGCCCCCATCTGCCCCCTCCCACTTCCCACCCCCCTCAGAACCTCCCACTCATCCAACCTCCCTGCTCCTTGTCCCCTGACCACCCCGTCTTGGGACCCCCCGCCCCTAACCACCCCCCGGGACCCCATCCCTATCTAAGCCCCCCTGCTCCTTGTCTCCTGGACGCCCCGACCCCTATCCACACCCATGCCCCCTGACAGGCCCCCCGGGACTCCTGACCCATCGACCCCCCCACACTTCTTGTCCCCTGACTGCCCCCTCCTGGGACCCCCATCCTTAACTGCCCCCCCAGGACCCCACTCCCTATCCAACCCCACCTGATCCCTGTCCCCCCCTACTGGGACCTCCGGACTCCCCGGAATCCCACCTCCTATCCAACCGTCCCTGCTCCCTGTCTCTTGACCGCCCCCCTCCCCGAACCTCCCCCCATCTGACCACCCCCTGTCCCCTGACTGCCCCCCGGGACCTCCTGCCACCCCCCACTGCTCCCTTACCATGCCGCTCAGAGCGGCAGGACAGGCTTGTTGGAAAGCCTGGGAGGTGGGCGGGCACAAGCTGTGCTCCTTGCATGGTGGCGTGGCTGTAGGGGAGGGGGGACAGCAGGGGAGGGACCGGGAGCTAGCCTTCCCAGCCAGGAGCTCAGGGGCTGGACAGGACTGTCCCGCGGGCCACATTTTGCCCACCTCTGCCCTAACTGAAGCACCTAGCTGAAAATAAACAATGGGTCTAGTTCTCCACTATTTACACCAGCATAATATCCATTCATAGTTGCAGATATTGTGCTGTAGCATTTTATAGTAGTGTCAATTTTAAGTGCCACGCTTCCAATAAAACTTTGGAGGCAATTTCCACTTTGGAGGAGAACATAAATATTAGTTTAAGTGTAGATACCTTATCCATATTTTTTCTGAACTTATCATGGTTATATTTCAAATAATATTATAGCAATGTAATGATATCTGGAGTAATACCTAATACAGAAAAAGGTGTTTAACGTACTCAGTTCTATTAGTTCCAAATATTACTAGACCAGAAACTAAAGACTAAATATTTTACAGTAAAAGCATATGTCTGTATTTCTTTGGTCTCCCTTTATCTTTTGTTTTTTTATTTTCATATACTAGAAATGGTCGGGAGATCTGTAGCCCACACCCCCACCCCACTCCCATATCATATGTGAGCTTTTCCCTTGTAAGAATATCTTATATCTTCTGAGCCACAAAACTTTATTAGGGGGATCTCCTCCTCTTGCAAAACTCTGCCAGAACCCACACTGATGCTATCAGGAGGTGCAAGAGCAATTTTGTATTATGGAGTGGATAGGTATTTTGATTAGGGACACAGTAAAGCATGACTTGGTATCAGCCCTGGCCTAGAACTGGATTATGAACCCCTGTGCTACTCCCAGCCCCAGGTTTGCCCGAGCTCTGACTCTTGGCCCCGACTGCCCTTGGTGGGATCGGTAGGAGTAGGGGAAGGGCCAGAGCCGGTGATTCACTGCTGTGCCAATCTTCACGCTTACCTCCCATAGGGCCATGAAGCCTTCTCCAACCACAGGAGTAGGCTCCATAATGCAGCTGCAAAGCTGCTCCACAGCCAGGAGAGAATTCTTGCCCTGTGCCCCCTGAGCATCTGCTCAGTCCAGCTGCTAGGCACCAGGCACTAGGAATAGAATTTTAGCCAGAGTCCCTATTTATATGCCAAGTTTGTTTAGAAATACTACAGAACACTGCAAGAAGATCTGTGAAAAAAAAATCAGATTTTTTAGTTTGCAAAAATTCATAGTCTTTTGGCAGTTCCTGTATGATTTTGAGGTCATCACATTTTCATTATTTTTGTTTATGAAAAGGCTATTTTCATACTATAAACTTAGAAAACTATGGTTTTTACTGATAAATGGGTTTGTTTTATAAAAAATTCAGAATGCCATCTATTTTTGCTAGAAATTTGGCTAATCTGAACTGGAAAATAGGACTAGTTTTCCTCAAACAATTCACATAAGTTTTCCATAAAACTAGATTCATTTTTGGTTTGTGATGAAATGCGGGAAAAATTTGAATTCTGTTGCTTTGCATTTTTTATTAATTTTTCCACATCTCTAAAGGCTGGTACTTTGCCGACAAAATAGTAAGGTACAGAAAGGCATAGGACAGTGCTAGGGAGAAACAGCAAGTGTCTTTATTTCTGGTATGACTGCAATTACACTGGAGCTCCAATGCATCAGGGAGGTAGACAGAGGAACTAGAAAGTGGATGATTACATGTCTGAGTTGGTGATATTAACATATACATACATCACTAACACTCTAACAGCAGAGTCATCTTAGAAGGAGTGACTCTCTAACTGGAGACCTGAAGAAATACCAGGTGTTCTCTTGCTTTTCCTGCTATTCAGAAAATTACCCCTGTACTCTGTGGAGGGCAAAAGAGCAGTTTACAGACTCCGACTCAGCAGACAAATTAGTAAATTAATAGTCTTTGATATTATAAATTTTTATGCCTCTCCAGGCAAATCTGTGGCTGTATGCAAATTGACACCACAACCATAAAGCCGTACCATACAAAATGCTGCATATCTCAGGACCTTCAACTCCTAAAGCACCATCCTTTGGAAGTGAAGAGGAATCATAGAATATCAGGGTTGGAAGGGACCTCAGGAGGTCATCTAGTCCAAACCCCTGCTCAAAGCAGGACCAATCCCCAATTTTTGCCCCAGATCCCTAAATGGCCCCCCTCAAGGATTGAACTCACAACCCTGGGTTTAGCAGGCCAATGCTCAAACCACTGAGCTATCCCTCCCCCCAAATGGGAATGGCTATTGGATCCTGATCCAAAGCCCACTGATGTTAATGGGAGTCTTTCCACTGGCTTCAACAGACTTTGGATCAGGCTGCATTACTCTTATACAATCTGTGACCAAGCTGCTATAGGGTAAGGGTGCACAAATGTAATATTCACCCATTAAATTATATCTTTAAGCCACTCCCTAGCTAAAAGTTAATTATTTTGCACTCTACACAGGAACATAGGGTTAGCCTTACTAATCTAGATCATGATCCATCATTGTCCTACATTCATTCTGCCTCCAGCAATGGACAACACCTTGTGCTTCAGAGGAAGACAGACAGCCCCTCCTTTTATAAATAAGGAATAAAGTGTGATAAGCTCTACTGAGCATGAATAAGGGTAACTCCTTGAGCAGTCTCATTAAAATGAATGTAACTACTCAATAAGTAAGATCCTAATTAATTTGAGTGAGTGTATCACAACCTGGCCCATAATCAATTGTGCAGTGTGTACATAAGGGTAAAAAAAATTATTTTCTGAAGCATCAACTATCTTTACTGCAGTCTTTGGTATTTGTTTATTCTTTATTTGCTTTTCATTACTCAAAAAAGGTACTTGAACTTTCGCCTTAAAACTCACTAATTAGTATAAATGCATTTCTACAGTACCAAAGAGAGCTATCATATCTTTCTGCAAATATTTGTACGTTAGACATATCCTGCCGGCTCTTCCATTCTTACTGAACTAGTTCCTTTTTGCTTCAACTCCAAAGCCTCGCTATCTCACAAATCTTTCCTTCCCCCCTTCCACCCCCCCCCCACATATCATGAGAAACATAAAAAATACTGGAATTCTGCAGTCCAAAAATGATTGTACTGTTATTCTTTTCAAACCAAGAAGACAGTGTAAATAACAAAATATACAGCAGAGGATTAGCAGCAGCACCACAGTAACTCCTGGGAAAACGCAGAGGCTCACAAAGAAGCGTATTAGCATGGCTCCCTTGCACAAGAAGGTAAGATGCAGAGAGATGGCTTTGTGACATACAAGGGCAGAATATAAGCAAAGCTCCACAATGGCCTGTTTGCACTGGGTCTTAAACAGAGGAGATGAAAACTTGCTGGGAATAGGCTAGATGTCTGGCCAATGAGTTTGCCAAGTACATTGATCCCCTGGTTCACAAACAGGCATATGGGTGCAGCAGTAGCTATTCCTGCAGGCTGGCACTGAACATTTTGTTCCTCAGCTCCAACACCCATGTGACTGAGTGCACAGTACAGTTATCCCGGCTGTGCACCATTTTTAGGGTCTGATCCTGTACTCGCCAGCAAAGTTCCCATTGACTTTAATGGTGCAGTCTCAGGCCCTTAGATAATTCCACCCTAAGTGGAGTGTAAATCAGAATGGAAAGAATAATCATTACAAAATAAAGCAATGTTGAGATAAAGAAAAACACCACCAGCAAAAATACCAACATTGAAGGTTATTCACTAAAAATACTACAGCAAGAGAAAATGCTGGATTACTGCGAAAAGATGAAAACCAACATTTTCAAAGTAAAATATAACTAAATTGCAAAATATTCTAAGATCCACAAAATGAATAATGAAGGAATATTAAGAAATGTGGACTAATTCCCAAAAGTTACCTACTTGTAACTGAAGTTTTTTAAACTATGACAGGGATTTATGGGATTAATCAAAAAAACGTGCCATTTACAAATAAAAAAATCATGTTCTCAATTTCAAGAAAAAGATAAAGTTTAATAATGATCATTTAAAAAAGTTACTGAACTCTGTGACTTACCAGTAAGAAAGGGGTTAAGAAACTGATCTGGGCCCAGGAAGTCCCACCCCATCACACTTGCAAAACATGTATGGCTTGGAGGAGGAGTTCAAAAGGAGAGAAGCCCAGCTCAGGAGGGTAGCAGACAGTGGGGATGAACTAACTTATACTCCGAACTCCTGAGGGCTGGCTGTAGTGATGTTGCCAAACTCAAAGGGAAGAGACTTGGAGAAGAGGTTAATAATGAAGTCAGTGATTCAGAGTGATCTGGATTGCTTGGTAAACTAGGTGCAAACAAACAATATACATTTTAATATGGCTAAATGTAAATGTATATATGTAGGAACGAAGGATGTAGGCCATACTTACAGAATGGGGGACTCTATCCTGGGAAGCAATGATTCTGAAAAAAAATTGGCAGTCATGGTTGATAATCAGCTGAATATGAGCTTTCAGTGTGACACTCTGGCCAAAAGAGCTAATGAAATCCTGGGGTGCATAAACAGGGAATCTTGAGAAGGAGTAGAGAGGTTATTTTAGCTCTGTTTAGGCTTTAGATCTAGACTGTTCTCCGTGGTAGCTGATGACAGAATGAAGAGTAATGGTCTCAAGTTGCAGTGGGGGAGGTTTAGGTTGGATATTAGGAAAAACTTTTTCACTAGGAGGGTGGTGAAATACTGGAATATGTTACCTAGGAAGGTGGTGGAATCACCTTCCTTAGACGTTTTTAAGGTCAGGCTTGACAAAGCCCTGGCTAGGATGATTTAGTTGGGGATTGGTCCTGCTTTGAGCAGGGAGTTGGACTAGATGACCTCCTGAGGTCCCTTCCAACCCTGATATTCTATGATTCATACATTTTTAACAGTGAGAGTAATTAATCATTGGAACAATTTACCAATGGTCATAGTGGACTCTCCATCACTGACAATTAGTGATTGGATGTTTTTCTAAAAGATATGCTCTAGGAATTATTTTGGGGAAGTTCTATGGCCTTTGTTCTACAGGAGGTCAGACTAGATCAGCGATTCCCAAACTTGTTCTGCCGCTTGTGCAGGGAAAGCCCCTGGCGGCCAGCCAGTTTGTTTACCTGCCGCGTCCACAGGTTCGGCCGATCGTGGCTCCCAGTGGCTGCGGTTTGCTGCTCCAGGCCAATGGGAGCTGCTGGAAGCAGTGCAGGCTGAAGGACATACTGGCCACCGCTTCCAGCAGCTTCCATTGGCCTGGAGCAGCGAAAGGAGCCACGATCGGCCGAACCTGCGGACGTGGCAGGTAAACAAACTGGCCGGCCCACCAGGGGCTTTCCCTGCACAAACGGCAGAACAAGTTTGGGAACCACTGAACTAGATGATCACGATGTTCCCTTCTGGCATTAGAATCTATGAATTTATTTCTACTGGTACAATATTGTTAGGAATATTGCAGAAAATAATCGTTTAAAAATGAAATTTTCTAACTGTGCCAACTGGATTTTGCGACAGCAATCTACAACCCTTTAATGCTGCTCAGAATAGCATTTTTTTCTATCAGTTTTACGCAGTAACTTGCTCTGTCTTTTCCAGCAAAATGTATATCCACCAGACTTTGACTTTACAATGACTACTCTGTTATTTCTTCAGACCAAACCTCCTTTTTTCAAAATTTGTTGATGCAAATCTTCATTCTTTTCTCACAGTGGTTGTCACCAGCATAACTCCACTGACTTCAATGGACTTACTTCCGGTTTAATCAAGCGTAAGTGAGCAGAGAATCAGGCCAACAAAGTGGAAAAGTTTTCTTCCTGACTATTACAAGCAAGCAATTATCATCCTAAAACATCAGATCTGATAGCACTATATCATTGTCTTAGCCTGCCTTACTGTAGAGGTTGTTAGTGGTTGTGAAATTATCGACTACTTCTAAAATTCACCCACAGTATGTTTCTCAATGGCTTCCTCTGGCAATGAATTGCATAAATACAGAACAAAGAAGCGCTGTATTTACTTTTAGTATTTCTCTATTCACTGACCTTTGCCAAACATGGCTGATAAGAACAGAATTTTGATCACCAGTATTCTGCCAGTTTACCTTAAGGAGCAGCTGCAGAAATGCTAGTCAGCAGAGACTTATTCATATATTACTCACTAATATTTCCATTCTTTTCCAGCTGAGTCAGATATCATCTTCTAGTATCTGCACACAATAGATACTGTGAAACAAAGATATAAATTGATCTTGGCAGATGCACTGAGATCTAGGGTGAAATCCTGACCCCACTGAAGTCAATGGGAAAATTTCCATTGAATTCAATAGGACCAGGATTTTACCCCTAGAGTTTGGGAAGACATATTTTATAGTGCTGGGTTGTACAGAAGAGTTATGAAGAAATAACATAATTTGAGGAACTAAAATAATAAAATACAATTTGAAGAACTGAAAAAGTAAATAAAACCTATGAATCTAGCAAGTAATGTCAGAATTCTAGCTGAACAGTAAGTGAAGCAGATATTTACCATGAGGACAGGTTGTGATAAACTTATTCACATTGAGTGGTAGCTTACTCCAGTAGTAACCCTATTTATTTCCAATGGGACTACTTGTGGAATGAGGTACTACTCATCGTAAGTAAGGGAATCACAATCAGGCCTCAAGTAAGAGATTACTACGGCTAGAGATACACAAAAGTCATATAAAGTAAATTAAAATATGACATGGAAAGGGCAGGAGTTTGAAGTGTAGGGTGGCTGGGTTTTAAGCAGCATGCACAGAACATTGTTTCAGTATTTCTCAATTGTAGTGTATAATTTTGTGTTTGATTACGGGTTTTACTATGCACTTTCCACACGTTTTTGCTTCCTTGTTTGATTCTTTCACTGTAGAATCTTATGCTGGTAGTTGCATGCACCCCCTTCAACACAAAAAACATCTAACCAACCAGCCAAAAAAATTACCTTAAAACAAATCACTTAAAAAAATTAATACAATCTAAACCAAACAAAAAACAAAAACAAAACAAACAAAACCTCCACTAGGTATTTTGCTATTGATTTTAGTGGAAGGTGTTCAGATACTATAATGATGAGTGGCAGTATAAAAATTCAAGATCAATAGATCTCTCAAACAATAATTATAGCTTAAAATGTTGAATGCTGTGCTTGAACATGTAATCCTTCCCTTTATGAGATTCTGTGGGGCAGATAGTTAGCTGGTGTACATTGTAATGATGTCAGTGGAACTATGATGACTTACACCAGCTGAAGACCTGCCCCCTGAGTTTCAGTCTCATGTTAAACTATGAATACCAACGCATACATTTACCTCTTGACTCTAGATTTTATTATTAAAGAAGCTTTTAAGTAAGTTTTAAGATCACTGATGCTATTCAGTGAACTGTTTTAGCCATTTTCACAATCTAATGCACAATATTGTGTCTCCCTGTGGCTGAGTAACATGGAGAAGTTCCCACGCCAGATTTAATGAAGCTTTTTGTTTGTTTTTAGCTATTTCATTATATTAGTGTTTTTCAGTCAAATCTGTTATGTTTTCTGTTCCAAGGAGCAACCATATATTTTCAGTCCTACTTATTTTATAGCAAGGAGAACAACAAAAAGAAAGAACAAAGATAATGTCTCCATGAGAGATCACAGTTTGTGTTTCGTCTAGGCTGCAACAACTCTCAGAACAAGATGGTTGCTGAGTGTGCCCATAGGCAGAGTTTTTAGAAACTTAAAGAAAACAAAGGCCTCACTGTTTCATAGCTATATGCACCACAATCCCTATCTTCTTCTGTTTGGTCTCCAAGTTTTCTCTTACTCAGCTACTGCACTTCAGATACCTAGTTCAATCAAACTCCTATTCCCAGTTGCCAGAATTGTTGCTTCGGTGGACTGGGGGAAGAGGACCCATACAAGTCTCAGAGGGGGTAGTAACAATGTCATCTTTTGCTGATATTAGTTCACAAGTATCAAGGAAACAGCAACCTTCAACTCGTGCATGATGAAATATGCAGTTCTTTGTCGATAAAATGGTTGCCTAGGTTCTGCCAAGCACTAGGGCTGCTTTGCACTGCACAATGAGTACAAAGTGGCCCTAAAATTGACATAGATATCCATGGGAGTATCTTCCCAGCATAAAGGCATCCCATGTATTTTCACATTTCCACATTTTCTGTGCCTGGTATAGTGGGTGGTGTGGAAAGGAATCCCCTGTATATTATAGTTCAACATGATCCAACTCAGGATAGAGCTAAGACAGTATACTCTGAAGGAACAAACATGGCATGGAGTCAGACATTCCATTCCTCTAAACTATGCTGTCTCAGATCTGCCCGGAATCGTGGAAAGGGAAGAAGTACTTTCTTTTTGAAGCCACATACAAACACAGGCTTGGGGTTGGAGGAAAAGGGGATCTACTTTCAAATTTCCCTGAAAAAGATTAATCTTTGTGGACTATAGTAAAGTAAATCTGGGAATAGGGAGGATGGTGATTGAAACCGGGGGAAGCAGAAATCAGGAAATACTGTGAGAAGGAATAGGAGTTCAAATCTGCTACTTCATTGTTGAGGCTGAGCCAGATAACTGTAAGGGAATGTTATATCACCTCACCCTCACCAATTCCCAAGAAAAATTCAAGTCAGCTCTATACCTGCTCTGTTCTCTGAAATCAAAGCTGGTATTCTGTCATGATTTCTTGGGATTGTAATATAAATCCAGTAAATAATCTCTACCATTTTAATTCATTTTTGCTAAAGCAAACTATATGGAGGAAAATGTAAAGCATCAGAAGGTACCTGTGTGTGTGTCTAGTTGGTGATAATGGAAAGCACATACCTGTTATTAGTAGCTCTTTGAATAAAACACTCTATATTGTGAACAATGCTTTCTTGTTAAATTACAAATATGGCACCTACAGGATCTTGTGTTTCATGCTTTCCCCCATTTAAATGCAAATCCTGACCTTCACACAAGACCCAAAATGGCGTTCTGAAGAAATAATGGAAAAGCACAGTGCTTATATCACCAGCTGATAACACAAGTCTTCTGTAGTCATTTTCTTTGGGACAGAACTGATCATAATAATTCTCTTTCAGGCTGTTGCTGACTTATATATATCTAATACTCTTAAGGAAGGAGTATTTTTATACAGGTATAGCAAGAGTAGTATATGTAATGGCAGATGTGGGCTTAAAATGTAACAGGACTTTCCTAATGTCAGAAGATACATATCATGATAAATTAGCAGAAACAATAGAACAAGTAGCAGAACAGGATCAAGAATAACAAGGATTCAAGCTAAAATAGGCTAGACTCATCTAGGAATCGGACATACCTACCAGAAATAACAGACAACAAGAAGAAACAGAGTAATACAATTAAGTTAAAACAATAATGGTAATATATAACCATATCTTTTGAAGGAGAAATAGTGTTGCAGTAGCAAACTCTTTGCCTTTTTAAAGCAAGAATTGACTATCTCTGACATTAGCATTTGTCTTGCTTTAAGCCTTTACTCTGGTATATACTCAAAGAAGAAAAGCCATGCAAGATCTTAGCATCGGAAGCAAATTGATCCAGTAAATAAGTTTAAGTAGCCATCTCTTGAATTAAATAGGAAGAAGAATTAAGTATGTAAGATTGCAGTGCTACTTTATGGAATTTTCCAAACAGCATTTATCTGTGGCTGACTGATTCAAGGAAGATTGTTTTTATGGCCAAAATGTGACATTATACATTAGGCCTGTTGTGGTAATTGGGCCTACAAATTTATCCTAATTGTAAGCTAAACTGTAAAAAAAAAAAAAAAAAAAAAGTTTATAAAGTGTCACAATAACCTACAACAATAAATGTTAATGGGAAAAGATGCAAAACAAAGACAAAATAAACTGAATTAGTCCAAACAAAAAGGCCTACTAATATAATTCAAGGACGGTGTTAAAAATTATGCCTGGTAAACAAGAAAAGCGTGGGACTGAAAATTAATGGACCAAAATTGTAGTGTAGAAAATTAAACTTCATTGGTAAACAAAATAGTGAGGGGATGGGTTATTCCATCCATTACCCCCTTTGAGGTTTTTTAAAAATCAAAAAAGACTTTGGGGAAAAATATGGACAGAAGAAGGAGAATGCAACAATTTCTGACTGTGTGACACTATTGTCCCTTCTTGTCCTGATCCTGAGAGATGTCCTGACGAGATCAGGCCAAAGAGGGGGGCTCAAATGACACTGCCACCTCCACTAGCTCTCACTAAATCTCAACCCCGACCTGGGATCTGAGACTGTCTCCCACCCCCTCCGTGTGTTATTTTCCTTCCCCACTTTATTGCTTCTCTTTCCTTTCCCTGTCTTTTGACTTCTGTTAAGAGTCTAGCTTAGCCAGCCAAGAGGGTATATTTTGCAATGCTGCTGTAAGCAGAAAGGCAGTTAAAAGTAATGCCCCAGCAGCCCTATGATGGTACAAGTTTCCCTGGTCTCAGAGTGGCTAATAAGGCTGTGTGCTGTGCCCTTGTTTTTCCAGCTGTGAGGTTGTATGGGAGTCAACATTAGAGACAGAAGCTGCATTTTCTATTTTTGTTGTTCTCTCCTCTCTCCCCTCTTCAATGTGTGGGCCTTGTTTTGTCTTCAGGGGTGGAATCGGATTTTAACAATAACAGCAACAACAGTTCTTGCCCATCTCCACTAACTTTTTCTCTTTTCTCCAAAAAGACAGTTACTACCATCTACTCCCACCACACAAGCACATATACTGATTAAAAAAAACCCAGCATGCAACTCTCACTAAATATTAAAAACAGTAAGGCATTGATTCAAACAGAGCCAACGATCCATTGTAATAACAGCAAAAGCAAAATTGCAATTGTAGTTGATGCTTAAAATTAAATGTGCAGATCGCATCATAGCAAACGGATTAACATACAGATGGCAACAACTCTGTATAATGCTATGAAAGCTTAACAGAAATCCATCAAAATGCACAACACCATCTACAGTCAGATGCCTAGTGCCATCTGAGGACCTGATTTGTCTGGAGCTAGTTATTCATTGCTGGAGTAAAACATGCACAGTAAATTTTTTTCCCCTAAAGCTTCTCATGCTCCCCAGAATACATTCCATGCCACCCCCAGGGGGGCGTCCCCCCAGTTTAAGAACCTCTGATCTAAGAGACTGTGAAAAAAGGGGGGCATAGTTCTAAAAACTCTTCAGTTAAAAAAAAGGAACAAAAATGTTGTAATACTACTATATTTCAAATGCTCTGTTTTTCTTCTCTCTCTCTAATAAAAATGTATTTGCTGTGATACTAAGCAGGCTAAGGTCTCTGTATACAAACCTTGTTTAATGCTGGACAGTGATGGGTTCATGTTAACACCTTTGACTCTTTGAGCCCATGTAGTCCATCAAAATTAATACAACAGACCTAATTCTGTTCTTCTCTTCTGATGTCTACACTTCCTTTCCATTTTGGGGATCGAACCAGCTATCTTTATGAGGTCAAGCCATACAGGCAAATTCTGCAACAGTAACATTGGCATAAATCCGGAGTAACTCCTTTGATTTCAGTGAAGTTAACCCCAGCATAAATCCAGAGTAACTGAAGCCAAATGTACCCCATAGCTTCTGGCACTGTCTGTAAAGGATTAATAATTCTCATGCACATTTTGTTATTGCAGCTATATATCTAAACAAATACAGGGCTGGATGGAGCTTTTAGGCTCAGCAGTGTGTAAAAGGTATTACACAGCTGCACAGTCCCAGGAGATCTCCTGGTAAGAAATTGTGATTCTCTCTGAGGGTAGGTTTCAGAGGAACAGCCGTGTTAGTCTGTATTCGCAAAAAGAAAAGGAGTACTTGTGGCACCTTAGAGACTAACCAATTTATTTGAGCATGAGCTTTCGTGAGCTACAGCTCACTTCATCAGATGTATACCGTGGAAACTGCAGCAGACTTTAAGCAGTGTATTTTATTGTAGCACTTTAACAAGTGAAGCTTACTTTCCCCTAATATCAGCTCAGCTCCACCGGCTTACACATTGAGATGGAGCCAAGGAGCTGCCCCTTTCATGCCGAAGCTATAATGTGCTGTTAGCCAATACATATATGTTAGGTGTAATGCATACCACATTGATATAAACCTACAAATAACAGACTGGTCAACTGCATTTCAACCTATCCTATGTGCACTATTCAGTATGCAATCACCTACAGAAATGTTACGATGGCCCAAGATAAAACTGGGCCCTACCTAGTGGTTTACATGCTATATCCATACTTGTAACTTTGCTTAATAATGTACATTTTATGCTTATACATCTTTTAAATCTTTCATTGGAATATGGCTAAATTTAGTTACTGTAAAAGCAAATGAATCACTGTATATTTCTTTGTTAATTAATAAAATAGCATCATCTCAAAAATATGCACAGCATCGAATAGCTGGGCAAAATCTATTCTGCAGTCCGGTATTTTTCAAAACTAGGAGATGCCAAAGTTTAGATTAATTATTCTGGGACTATTTGGATCTGGGATGTCCATTTGGAACAGGGCAGATCTGAAAAAATATGAAAAGGCACATTAACTATTTTGAGCACAGGCAGCGGAACCTGTTTCTAAACACATAATTAAGGCTACGATTTATAGTCATGGGTAGTTTTAGCAGAAGTCATAGACAGGTCTTAGGCAATAAACAAAAATTCACTGCCTGTGACCTTTACTATATACCCCTGACTAAATCTTAGCTGGGGGTGAGGGTTTTGTGCTGCTCAGGGGGAGGGTGCCAGGGGGGCACTGCTGAGGGGGGATGTGCCAGGGGCCAGCAGCACCAGCTGCTAGGGGCCACTAAGGCCACCTACACCCACAGCTACTGTTATATCAAACAGCAATGTGAACTCGGAAGGCATCAGACATGGCCTGTTGTTCCGTTAAGGAATATCAGTATGTGTGTAGATGTAATGTTTTTCACATCACAACTCCTGAGTGTGGCCACACAGCCCTGGACCAGTATAACAAAACAGAAAGTTAGTCACTCCTGTCTCCTGCCCAGTAAAGCTCACCAACTGGCAATTCACAGCAGTAATGGTAGCCTATAATATGAATAGAGAGTACTGTGTAGTAACTATTAAAAAAATTATGTATAAAGATCTGACATGTTATGTCACTACTCCAAATTTCTGTTTGACTCTTCATGTACTATTATAATACATATTCCAGTTTTTCAAAATAAAGCCATAATTCAAATTGAACCCCAGCATCAGGAGGAAGTTGAAAATACATACCAGTTTTTAATGTACATATTGATCCACTAACCTTAAATCTAAAAATATTACTAAATCAAAAAACACTCTAACAATTCAAATTAGCAATTACATGCATAAAGTAAAAGAAGCCCTAAATAACCTTATCTATAATGGTAATTTGAAAATAATAATTTATGGTACTTAAATAAAAGTGGCATTTAAAGTGGTTGGGGAACAATTATACATCTAAGCACTTGATAACTGGCAAATGAATAAGCACTTCAAAATGTAACAGGTGAAACTGCTGACAAGGCTTTCTAATGATTTATAAGCATGGATGTTAAATTTTGAGCAAAAAGTCCACTGAAAACCCATGTGTGGAAAAGATAAGGTTATGCTGACATTAGGGAATGTTGTTCCCCATAACACTCCTACTCTAAGAAAAATAAAGGTTATGTTCATAAGTAATTTAGGATGATACATGCATACTGAATTATGATACTAAAAGATGGAAAATTGCTGAATGGTAAAAATGTAGGCTACATTTTGTAAATTTAATGTTAACAGTAAATGATAATGTATGTTGAATGGTAAAAGGATAATTGAGTTGTGTTAATATAATATTAATGACTGACAGTAACAGAATGGAGAGTGAAAAAAACAAATTATTAATGTTTGGGTAAACACATAACTGGATATCAGATGATGCAGAAGGACAAATTAATATATAAAAAACTAAGTGAACAAGGGCCCAAGTTGGAGAACTCCAGAGACTGATGTAATGTAGGCCCCTACCTTTTCTGTCTTATCCGTCTTATTGTCTGTCATACATATATGATCAGAAACTATAACTGTCAGCAATTCTGAAAATGTATAAATAAAGGTGAAAAACTGATTAAGCCTAAATTGGGTGAACTCATGCCTCAGTTTCCCATCTTACAAAGCTTTGTTTGCATTACAACAAATATTAATTTAATTATTCTAATTACCTACTGCCGCTTGCATAATAAGCTAAACCAGTATACATTTTATATAAATGCTCTTACCTTTGCTCCATATATCCATTTAGAAAAGGTGTCACCCTGATATAATAATTTTTGTGGTGCCAAGCCGGGGTTTGTTAGCCAATACATGTATGTTAGGCATAGTGCATGCTGTATTAATGTTGTATTATACCCAGTATGTGGGCTATTATGTTAAACAAATGATATTACATCTTTCCCACGGTACTGTTCACTTCTCTTTACTCATGTCAAGATTACTCCTGGGGGAATTCTGCATCACTGCACATGCACAGAATTTATGTCCCCCACAGATTTCTTTGCTTCCTTGCAGAAAAATGACTTTCTGATGGGGAAGCAAAGGGAAACCACATGAGTGGTCATGTGACCCTCCCCAGCAGTATGTTGTGGGTGCCCAGGGAAGCCAGCAGAGAGGTAAATAACTGTGGGGCAGGGGGTGGGATTGAGGAAGACCCGGCTGGTGACTCCTACCCTGCGTCAGGCTCAGCTGCTAGTCCCGGCCGGGATGGGGAGGACGGGACTTCCTTTTCCCCGGCATGGCATCTGGGGCTGGGTCAGACCCACCCCCAGGCTGGTTCTCCCCTGGCTGTAGGAAGCTCTGCAAACTCCCCCACACCGCTCTTCCTGCACCTATTGCTCCTTAGCTGCAGGGGGAGGGATCGCCATAGAGGGAGCTGCTCCCCCATCTGCCCAACCTCGTGCATCCAGAACCCCTCTTCCCAGACCCTCCCACTGAACATCACCCCTCTCCTGCAGCCAGAACCCCCCTGAGGAGTCCCACTCCCGCTGCACCTGGACCACCACAACGAGCCACCCACATCCCCACCCTACTGAGCCTCAACTAGCTGCGCCTGGATCCTCACCCCACTGAGCCCCACAAATCCAGGCGTCCCTGATGAGCTCTATCCTCCAACACCCAGGCCCCCTAGCCCCACTGAGCCCCAACCACCTTCTCCTGGACTCCCCTGCAGAGTCCCATTACCATTGCACCCAGAAACCCCAACAAGCCCCGGTGCATCCAGATCCCCTCACACTCAGATTCTCCACTGAGTCGCCCGCACCCAGATTGACCCACAGAGGACCACACACTTGGATCCCCCCACCCTAAGCCCCTCCACATTTGGATTCTGCCTTGCTGAGCCTGCCTGCCCACACCTGATGCACATGGCATGGAGGATCAGGGCCCTGGGGTGTTTCTGGGGCAGGCCAGGTCCTTGTGCTAAGGCAGGGTTGGGTGTAGTCTCACCACTGAATCTGTGTCCTGGGGAGATGTGGGGCGGTGGAGCTGCACAGTGATCTCCCACCTCTGTGCAGCCAGTGGCCTGTGTTCTCCAAAGCCATGCTGGAGTCTCCACATTTATTTTACGAATAAAATTTGCAGAATTTTAAAATGTGCACAGAATTTTTTTTTTTTTGGTCACAGAATTTTAATTTTTTGGTACAGAATGCTCTCAGGAACACAAGATATATATCCAGTAATACCCTACAAAGCTGAAGTCAGCTTTGGCACTGGAAAATACAAAACCTGTCAAAGACAAGATACATATATTCTTTGTTGTGGTTCAAATTGGGAGGTACTTTCACAAGTAATTGGTCTGAAATGTAGTATCTAAAACAGAAATAAGGAAAGGTACAACATGGTACCAAAAAATGGTAAAAAGCAAATTAGTAAATTTTAGTCTTGGATGATGTACAAAGTGCTTTTAGCTCATAAACAACTATAATATAAATATAGATAGACTTGGATGTGTATTTCAAAGCACATCTTCTAGGTAAGGAACTACACTCTGCAAAAAACAAGCTTCCGCACAGAACAGGTAAAGTATTAACTCATTTCTTTCTGTGTTGCACTGCTTTGTCTTTAATTAATAAACTTAGCTAAGCTTAGTTATTTGGTCATGTTGGGCTACTTCACAGTCTAGCCTATGTTGACTGGATCCACTTAGATTAGCATCTCTAAATTACTTTGGTTTTAAATAAGCTTTTTGAGACAAGATATGGATGATATCTGGATCATTACATTTAATTTATGTTTCCTGTGTTCTGTGTTCCCAGTTCTTCACATAGATAAAAATTGGCCTATTTGTCACAACTTTTTATGAGCCTTGTTTCTCTATAAAGTCCAACCAACCAATTGCTATTGTGGGTATATAAATTTACCACCTTTGGAACATTGCAGTCTGATCTTCACAATGGTTATTTTTCAGAGTCGCAGCCGTGTTAGTCTGTATCCGCAAAAAGAAAAGGAGTACTTGTGGCACCTTAGAGATTAACAAATTTATTTGAGCATAAGCTTTCATGAGCTACAGCTCACTTCATCTGATGCATTCAGTGGAAAATATTTCACTGAATGCATCAGGTGAAGTGAGCTGTAGCTCATGAAAGCTTATGCTCAAATAAATTTGTTAATCTCTAAGGTGCCACAAGTACTCCTTTTCTTTTTGCGGATACAGTTTTTACAACTTACAACTCAGTTTTTAAAAAGAATTTATTCCAATAGATTTGCACCAGCCTTGGCCCAAGAGTGATCAAGGATTGTGTGTGATTTCAGTGACATGACTGTAGTTATACTGATGTAAAACTGATGTGAGCACAGAATCAGGCTCAGTGTTTCTTGAATTACATTTCTTCCCTTCCCAGCATGAAACAGTGAGGCCTTTAGGTATATATGCAGAAAGTATTTCTTCAGAATTACTCCTGTTCTGAAAGGGACTTGTTGGAAAGGATGGTGTTATAAGGTCCTGTGAAAAAGTAACACCATCCCTTCCAGTGTGACAAGTGGAATTTTAAGGCTCCAGAACTGCATAACTTACTAAAAAGTTACCTTTGGAGCACAACCTTCTTCTACTTTATAGCAGGCTAGAATATATGTGGGGTTTTTAAAATAAAGTTTCATAAAAATTGTTCTTGCTGTTAGAGTTATCCAAAAGTGAAAACATTTTTCAATGATATCCATTTTCAAGGTTCTTATTTTACAGATATAATCATTTAAAAAAAAAAAAAACCTTCCTGATGCCAGATGAAAAAAAAAGAGGATTTCTAACCTTTGGGAAAAGAAAAGCACAGCATAACTTTTGTCAAAATGGATGCTCCTTGGCTACTACATCTTACCAATGATTAACTGACCTTTTTTGCACTACATACACAATCAAATCAAATGCCTTACATTATGCACTTTTCAGAAAACTGTACTTGTTATTTTAACAAGTGGTATGGAGCAATCCAAACACAGAGAACTACTTTCAATGGTGTACTTCCACAGCACCAATTTGGAATTCATTTCTCAGTGTTTCCATGGTTGCACTGAAGGAAAAAATTCAAACTACAAGAAAGGTGATGCCATCCTATGCCTTGTTAAGGGCACCGACATTTTTGCTATGGTTTTAATCTTCACTTCAGAATTTCTCTGGAAATGCTGAGCCAGAGACAAATCAGTTCAGGTGCTTATATTATTGAACAAAACTGGTGGTTTTATTATGCTTATATTCTGTGAGCCCAATTCTCAGTTCACTTACACTGGTGTAAATTCTGAGTAACCCCTGTGCTCCAGAGTAAACAGTGGAGTTATACCAGTATAAAATCAGTGTCCTGAGACCAGAATCAGGCCCTAACCATTTGCATTATTGAGCTGTCATACTGTATTGACTCCTATCCCCTCATTTCATAAGTCTAGAAAATGTGGGAAACTTTCTAGGGCTGGCTTTCTTCTTATGTTCACAATATACACACAGAGAAGTTAGAGAATAACAAACAAACATTCTCTTTCTGGAAGGTTTAACATGGCACTACCTTATTTCTTAGAATCCAGAATCCTAACACAAGAACCAAAAATAAGATGAGATAAAGCAGACATGGGGTAGGATTTTCAAAGTGTTGTGGCTTATGTGACTTAGGAGCACAAGTCCCATTGAAATTATTTGTGCTCTTAAGACAACTAGATGCTTTTGAAAATCCCACCTCTAGACTGCGCATCTCACTATGGAGTTTTAGTGTTAAGATTTGGGACTCAATCCTGCAAGATGCTGAGCCCAAAGACTCTGATTCAGCAAGGTACAAAAGCCTTTCCTGGATAAGGACCCTACTACTCAGCAACTTGCACAATCAAGCCATTAAGGAACTCCCAGGGTATGTCTACTCTGAACACTAAACTTGCGTTCTGACTCAGGTTTGAGCCCAGCCCACCTTTTGTCCACACACAAATCAGTCTGACTCAGTAAACACTCAGGACCCAGATCCTAGGATCCTGCTGGGGGAGGTTGGAAACAGCTCAAGTCCCATTATGACCTAGGTTCAAGCCCTGTCATTTTGCAGTATAGATGCAAGTTAAGCCACAGACCTGAGTCAGAAGTCTGTATAGTGCAATATGGACATGTTAGCATGGCTGTAAGATCCAGGTCCAACAATTGCAAACCCAGGTTTACAAGGTAGTATGGATGCTCAAGCATGAGTTTGGAAACACCCAGTCCACAAGCCCAGGCACTACAGACCCAGGTTTACAATGCAGAGTAGACAGACCCCCAGTGATCTAAGCCACTACAACTTTGTTAACTGAACAATAACTACCTTACACTCAATATCACAGAAGAAATATGAAACAAATGAAATTGGTCAATTCCCCCACATTTCCTTCCTTTGCCATGGTGAGTTTTCAGATAGCAAGAGATGAGAAATTCCTGCCAGTCAAAAGATTGCACAATATGAGTTCAACTAAAGCTGGCTATCAACACTATGCTGACCAGATATCTTCCTTTTGGTAGAATATCTCTCTTTCTAGTAAGCCACTCTACTTTGTGCATTTCTGTGACAGGGCGCACTGGTACTGCAAGGGTTAACTCTACTCTTTGGGCCAAGAAGGCCACGCCCCCTCAGCCCTGGTGGGCATGCTTCAGCTGGAGACTAGGTATAAAGCAGCTTGGCTCATTCAGGGCTGACCACTGAGGAGGGAGGCCCCAGACAATGGAAGTCAGAGGCACTGAGACCCAGGAGGACTCCCAAGGTGTGATGGAGCTGCATGGACTGCGAAGCATGGAGATGCCAGGGTCACTGCACCAGGGACAGGGTAGGCAGTAGCTCAGGGGGACTAGTGATTGTACTAGGTGGTGTCAGTGTATTTTGGGTGGATTTCCTGCTGATCCAGTGGTGAGCATACTTGCCACTGTCAGGGCCCTGAGCTGGGACCTGGTGCAGCAGGGAGGGCCTGTATTCTACTACCTAGCAGCCACTCATCTGACTGGCCACTAGGCTATGCAGCCCTGAAGGAGAGGGGGGGTTATACTGACTCTGGCCATTGGGCTATGCAGCCCTGAGAGAGGGCAGCCATTTTGACTTTTGTCCCTAGATCATGCTATCCTGAGACAGGGATGAGTGTACAGACTTAGTCATGGGGAAATAACCCTCCTCCTACCCAAGAGTAGACAGGGTGTGCTTGCCCTGCAATACTTTCCCATAGCTGCCTAGCCAAATGTCCTATTTTTTTGTGACAGTAAGGCCCCCTGCTACCCTCTGAGCAATAAAATCTGCTCCAGAGGCTATTACATAGATTTCATGGGGAGCATGTTTAGAGTATTTCTCTGATTAACTTATTTTGCTCTTGAAATACTCAAAATGGCAATAGCTTTCATTGTAGTAGCATATGCTCCTGCATTCAGTTAATGCCCACTGTGAAATCCTGCCAGGTGAAAATAAGTTTTCTATATTTTTGGCTTTGGATATTAACACAACTAGCAAATTGATGCCATGGCCAAGAGTTCCTTGAAGCCAGAAACTGGAAAACCTGAATTGTTTGACAATATGCAAGGATAGCAAGCACCATGACACGGAGGTTGATCCAAAGGCCACTGAGCTCAATGGAAACCGATTCTGCTTCCATTGAAGTCTATGGCAAAATTCCTACAAACATTGGTAATGCAGGATCAGGCTCTGTATACCAGTACACACAGCACTACTGAAATGGATATCTTGGATAGGAGGTCTGCAATCAATTAGTGTACAGCACACTGCATGAAAAGGAACAGGGGAGGTAAGGGAAATTTTGGTCAAATTTACCAGAGCAAAATCCTTACCCTTATAAAAGGGCCAGGCAGTCTTTCATTTTTGCACAACTCTGGCAGGTTCTATGAAAACTGCGTGCAGTCAACTGCATTATCTCCAATTTATCTGCCTCCGAAGGACGAAAGGCTGAGAATTCTCACAGGTTGTCAAGCAGATGCTCCAAGGAGTCAGGGTGCTTCCAATCAGTTTTTAATGAATTCAGGAGTCTGAAGTCTGCCTATTTCTTCCATTTCACTTCTAAAAAAGCAAGGACTATGGCTGAATGTTTGACAGACTATATGCAGCTCATTTCTTTTGTTTAACTTCTTTTTAGGGTAAGATGTCCCTCAGTATGAACAGCCTTATGGATCAGGTGATTAGAAAAAGACATTTCTTGTCATCTTACATAGAATGGGTAGGAAAGAGTGAATATAAATCTTGGTGTCTTCTCCAATGCCAAGAGAAAACAGAGTTAATACTAAAGAGAATTTCCGTCAGAAAATACACACTGTGAAAACAAACCTTTCCCTATGGCAATTTCTTCCACTGCTTTGGATTTATTATAACTAAGCAACAAGGCAAAGACTAAGCAGGCAGTGCATTTCTGGAGGATTACTACATACCTCAGGTGTATTGTGAGGTGATAATTAACTAAAAAAAACACAGGAAGGTGAGTCTCAAACCATATAAAATGATGATCTTAAAAGAAAAGGTCATGCCCATGCATTTAGTGGGGAAATACAGACCATATTACAACAATGGCAGATTAGTAAACCATTAGAGAACTCAGTGCTTGTGTGGCATTCTAAAGCCATTTAAAAAGGATAAGTAATAGAACAATGAGGGTGACATCAGTCTGCCACTTCTTTCTGACCCAATTCAAGAGGGTCCATAAATTAGATATCCAACTGCATAACATTAAAGTTTTGATTCAATACATATTACTTTGTTTTCTGGTGCTTTAAGTGAATTATTTAAGATATCTGTAAAAGCACAAGCTACTGTATAGATCATTCATTTGATCCACTTCAATGAGCCACTGTCTTAAATAGGGGTGGTATTAGTCATTAACTAACAAAATGAGGTAGAAGTCTTTTCTGCATTTATACATGGTTTAGTCTTCATGACAGTCTTTAACTCCCCCTTTTCAATAAAGCCTTAGATTTTAAAAGGTGGAACAAAGCGTTATCCCCATCCAAGGTTAATATCATTGCATGTCACATTACCTTTATTCCAGTCAGAGGAGTATATACTCTGCAGCACTGTTTACCAAGCAACTACACCACCACAAAGAAGCGGTCAAAAAATAAACAAATCCTACAGTTCCTCTTTCAGCTGTGGGTTTCAGAAATTAGTCTGCCACTGAAACCTTCTTCACTTTACTCAAAAGTTAATTCATGACACTGAGGATATATTAAAAAAAGGACAGGTTTCAGAGTAACAGCCGTGTTGGTGTGTATTTGCAAAAAGAAAAGGAGTACTTGTGGCACCTTAGACTAACCGATTTATTTGAGCATAAGCTTTCGTGAGCTATAGCTCACTTCATCGGATACATACTGTGGAAAATACAGAAGATGTTCTTATACATACAAACCATGAAAAAATGGGTGTTTACCACTACAAAAGGTTAACACCCATTTTTTCATGGTTTGTATGTATAAGAACATCTTCTGTATTTTCCACAGTATGCATCCAATGAAGTGAGCTGTAGCTCACAAAAGCTTATGCTCAAATAAATTGGTTAGTCTCTAAGGTGCCATAAGTGCTCCCTTTTTTAAAAAAAAATATGCAATTTTTAAATTGCATTATACATGTAGCATTATTTCTCTAATATATAGCTTAATTAGAGTAAGTCTAAAGCCTAGTCTTTCATTTTACTTTGCACTTATGATAACCTGAGGTGGTCCTGCTTTTCTCCTAGATACCATATAGGGAATCTGCTTAGCATATAAATGCAGAGCACACAGAACACCATTTCAGTATAGATTGTAACCTTTTACATCAGATTATAGATATACAATAGGGCACTTATTTTTAACTTTTAGACTCATATCTTTCTGCTTAGTATTTAGAAGCTAAAATTCTGAACACATTCATTTAAAATTGTAACTTTTCTTTTAGCCAAGAAGTTTACTATTTTTGCACACAGATATTCTTTGAAAAAGTAGCTTTTTCTTGTTTTGATGCTTTGAAAGACAAATTCTTAGGACTTTCTTCTCCTCTCCCACAGGCTCAAGGTCAGAAATGGATGCATATGTTTAAGTACACAAGGGACTGGTCCCACTGAAGTCAATGTGACTACTCATGTGAGGGGCAGATTTTCAAAGGCACAAAAAAGAGTTGGATGCCGAACTTCTGGTTTTTTGGTGGGGTTTTTTGCTTTAAATGTGTGTCTTTGAAATCTTCCCCCTAAACTGCTTTCTAGATCAGGGTCTTGGATCCAAGTCTTGTATATGTGTAATTACACTAACATCCACGGAGTTACTACTAATTTAAAGCAGTGTAAGTAAAAGGAGAATCTGTCTCTTTGATGTTGAAATGGGTTTCATTACTTTGTTTTTCATGTCATTTTCTATACATTTCTACAGAAATTAAACATTAGAAAATCTATTGGTTAACAAAAATATGTAAAGGCAAAAACCCAGAGCAAACATGCTCCATTCAATAGTCAAGGAGCCAATCTCTCAAAGTTATCCAGCTAGTGACAAAATACAAGAGTCCCTCAAAAGAGTGTTTCTCAGATGTGTAGGTCAGTGGGATCCTCTAGTCAGGACTCCAGTTACGGCTCAGTATGATTTAAGCCTACATCTTGCTGATGTAGCTATTTCAAAAAGAAATACTTTATTTCTGCACCCTCTAATGAAATATGCTTACCTGCCATGTCAAATCGATGCTCAGAAAAACAGTGCCTACAACTTACTGTAAATGCAAATAAAAATCACAAAGTAGTACTCAAAGTACAAACAGGAGCAGTGACATCAGATATAAATGAGGATATATGGGTGTGAGAAATATATTATATACAGCAGGAGCCCCCAATCTAGTGTGGCTGTGGGTTCCTTAGATGTGTCTGAACTGGACCTGTTAGATATTTAGAAATTACCAAATCTCTATGTATTCTATGAGAGGTAGTGTTTGAGTTTAAATTGTTAGAAAAATCTAAATTAACAAATAAAACAGAATTGAGCAGTGCACTAAGAAATGATTAGTGAGGGAAACACCTTCCCTATCTCATTTCAATCTCAAGACAAACATTCAACATAAACCTGCTTATCTAAGGGTAATTAATGCATTAGGTCAAAGATACAGGACATAGTGGGTCAAAGGTCTGATTTAATAAGGCAAATTCTGTGCTCTTCTGTAAGCTAAACATGTTAATCGACAAGGTTACTAAACTCTCGCCATTAACCAATACTCACGTTCCATTGCTTTACATAGGGCATCCATCAACCCTTGCTTTCTTCACTCTGCTCATATGGGAGTTTTGCCACTGACTTCAGTGGAGCCAGGATTCTGCCCTATGTATATATTGTGACAGACCCCGACCAGTGGGGTACAGTAGTCTGGTAGGAGGCAAATATACTGGCCACTGGATGAATAGTTTTCTGTTTCCTGAGTTACCAGAGTGGGGCTGCCCTAGAGCAATCAGGAACCTGCTAAAACCAATTAAGCCAGGCAGGCTAATTAAGACACCTGGAGCCAATTAAGAACTTACTAGAATCAATTATGGCAGGCAGGCTAACCAGGACACCTGGTTAAAAAAGGACCTCCCATCAGTTACTGTGGGGGGCACACAAGGAGCAGGGAGTGAGAAGGCATAGCTGGAGGGTCCCTAAATTAGATAACCAATAGGGATCCTGCTGGAGGACTGAAGAGTACAAGTGTGATCAGGCTTCAGGAGGAAGATCCTGCAGTCAGAATACAGAAGGTGCTGGGGGAAGGCCATGGGGAAGTAGCCCAGGGAGTTGTAGCTGTTATGCAGTTGATACAGGGGACATTGTAGACACCTGCTATCCACAGAGCCCCAGGCTGGAACCCGGTGTAGAGGGTGAGCCCTGGTTTCCCCCCCCCCATCCATCCCCCCAACTCCTGATCAAACACAGAAGGAGTTGACCTGGTTTGTGAGGAAACACCAGAAGGGAAGGTCTAATTTGGAAAGGGATCTGGCCTGTCCCCGACCCACTAGGTGGGACACAGAAACTGTGGGGATTGTTCTCCGTTTCCCCCATGCTGGCCAGTGATGAGATTAGGTGAGTGAACAGCAGGTTTGAGACTCTAGCAGAAGTGGCCAAACTGAGGGTTGCCGTGAACCTGTGAGGCGAGCAAATCCGCCAAAAAGCACAGGACCCACGAAGACAGAGGAGGAACTTTGTCACAATATCTATAGGACAGTTTTCCTTTTGGAGCTAATCTATCCGTGAGAGTTGGGCTTAAACTAGAATCCAAACTATTTTGAAAACAAGATGTATGCAAGTAGGTTGGGTTCCAATCTGCAAGTCTGAATTTGACCTGCCTTTTAAGTTTGGAGCAGATCCACAAGTACAGAAAGAAAAGGAATCTTTTTATGCTTCCAGTTCAGCTGTGGATGAAATTTCATTTGAATAATTAACCTCCTGAGATTTCCCCCATTTTGAGAACAGCTTGTGAACCTCATGTAACTGACTCTGAATCTGAGCCCTAATTTGACCTTCAATGTGAATACTCACCTAAACTTAATTCAGACCCACATACCACCTCCTTCATCCATCTCAACCATCAAAGCAGCACCTGAATTGTACTGAGTGAGTCCCTACTCAGCAACAGGGGAAAGGATAGCTCAGCAGTTTGAGCATTGCCCTGCTAAACCCAGGGTTGTGAGTTCAATCCTTGAGGGGGCCATTTAGGGATCTGGAGCAAAAATTGGGGATTGGTCCTGCTTTGAGCAGGGGGTTGGACTAGATGATCTCCTGAGGTCCCTTCCAACCCTGATATTCTAGGAACACATGACATTCCCTTCTAAGAGCAAAATCAAATCTGAGTGCCTCAAATCAGGGGCCTAAATCCACCATTAGGCCCATAAATAAAAGTGGCCAGATTTTCTGAAGCACCTACAACTCCCCATCAAATTAATGGGAAATACAGGAACTCATCCCTTCTGAAAATCAGGTCACTTCTTTAGGTGTGGATTCAGGTACTTAACTTTAGGCACCCAAGTTTGAAAATCTTGTTTTAAATGTGCTGCCTCCAGAGCTCCTGGCAGCTCAGCCAATAAAAGACTGCCTAGGGTAAGGAACTGAACACAGGTTTTACAGATGTAATAACACAACAACTAACCTGGTTATAATTTGAGTACAGAAATTAGGAGTATATTTGATAGCTAGTGACTGTGCGTTAATAGCAGTACTCCTAGAATTCCCTATTCAGATAGCAAGGGTGAGCCAATGCTATTCATCAGCAAATGACCCTTTTTAGCAGGCCACTGCATACTTCCCTATTATTAACTTACTGGCACATATACTGTGTTCACAATGGGAGAAATTCTTGTTTGGTAATCAAAACCCAATTTAATCTTCAGTCTGCAAAGAGGTGATGGTGGAAATTTCTCATTTCCTTATTAAATGTAGACCACAGTTAAAATACAGTTTTGAAATCTCAAACTATACTAATCAAGTATGAAGCAAAATAGGTCAGTAAAGGAAAAAAAAACCCTGCAACAAACAGAACATTGGGTAGTTGGCAGCCTAAATTTTCAAAGAGGGTCACTTTCAGTTTTTATAATGGCTTAGCCATTTGCCAGTTGAACTAATGCAAACAATACAGAATAACTAGTGAAAAGAAAAACTTTAAAGCAGCATGTCACTATCTATTTAAATCACTTTAATCAAATCCAAGCTGGCATGTGGAACTATGGCATATTGGGTTTTTGTTAGTCAGTGATCAAGAACAGCTAGAAGTACTCAGTTGCTAGCAGCCTGTTCATTGTTCAGTGACTGGAGATAAGTGCACTGTGCAGACTATGCTGAAAACCAAAAATCCTCTGAGGATGTAGGAAAGAAAATTGGAGACAAACCTGACAAGTTTAAATCCCAGTGGTATCTAAGTGAAATGTATCCTGTTAAATCTGACTCATGCCTCATTTTTGTTGCCATTCTTCTCATTTTATTAACATTAGTTTCAATATGTTAAAGCACATTAATATAATCAACATAAAGGTTCATAGATGTAGTAAAAAGTGCTGAGTGATATATTGTTGTCCCTTTGCCAAGATGTAGCAGATTTGTGGGCTATGCAGCATGTCAGTCTCCCACTGGAAGAGAAGTTAGTGATACAGACTCAGGGTATAGTCTAGTATAAATTATTTTCAAAATCTACATGGAATCCTATTTACATTGAACAGAAATGGACCAGGAAAGAGCAAAACTGCACAAAGGCACTTCTATATACAGAAACTATAGCTAAGACAGGCTAGTCTAGATCCACAAAGGGAACTAAGGATATGTCTACACTGCATTTAAGCACCTGGGGCTGGCCTGTGTTGCTGACTCGGGCTCGCAGAGCTCGGGCTACAGGGCTGTTTAATTCTGGTGTACACATTTGGGCTTGGGCTAGAGCCCAACCTCTGGCACCCCACAAGTCGGCTGACACAGACCAGCATAGGTGTCTAATTGCAGTTTAGACATACCTTATTCTCAGCATTGCAATGCCTAACATTCAGGCACCCTTCTGCCTCATTGAAATCCACGGACACGAGTTAAGTGCCTGGGCTTTCTGTACAATGCATGGAGAGAGTGAGGTGCCTAAGAATGGGAGTCTCAATAGCCAGCACACTGAGCAGTTTCTATTGGCATCTGCCTAAACTAGCCAATAGAAAATGTTGAGGAGGCAGTGTGCCCTAATCCCTGCTCCCTCAAAAGGAGTTAGGCTAACTCCAGGCTAGAGGGAGGCACCTCCCTCTGCTTGGGATTCACAACCATAAACCCCACTCTTAGAGTCAGATCAATCCTTTAGTTCAAAAAACTAAGGAAGGAAATGCTTAGTTTGAGGATCCCACTGGGGCTCAGATGTGAACTAGGTGCAGGGCATCAGGATTTAAGTGGCTGTGTGCATGCACACCAGCAGAAATTTAGGCACCTATAAAAGTTAGGTGCCTGTGGGGTTAGGCAGCAGCTGAGCAGGGGTTTGAAGATCTTCATTTTGGACTCAGGCACATAAGGTGGCAGTTAGTTTTCTAAATATCTTTGTGGATCTAGCCCACAGTGTTTAACTATGTAGCCAAAAGCAGTTTCTTTTTTCTGGCCCTGGGTCTTTCACATTTGCTCTAAAAACACTATTTCTTCCCATGTCCTGTCTGTTCTTGAAATTTTTACCTGGGAAACTCATTAGCCTAAAATCCCTAGATTGTGACAGCATGAAGCTCAATGTTCACAAAGCTAAGCATGGTCTAGTTCAGTAAGTCTGGAAGTAAAACTTTCTTTCGCTCAGCTGCTTCACAACAAAAGGAAATCACAATCAGTTATGACTATACTTACTGTCCCCTAGAGCTGGCTTCTCTGATAATCTCCATCCAGACAAGAGAAACCTGCATAATCCCCATTCAGGTGCAGTTGTCAGAGTTTGCCCTTATGGGGTCCTGTAGGCAAAGTCCTCTGTTTAACTATGTCATTGGGTGACACTGGACCATGAGAAGGGAAGAGGCCAGTGTACCTGTCACTGGTCAGCTGACCCCAACTGGCAGAGATCGATATTGTAGGAGATTTCTGAAGGAAGTGGTATGTGCTGGGGGAGCAACAGGGCAGGGCTAAAGGCAACAGTAGGGTTTGCTGACTCTTCTCCACAAGACAGAGAGCCAGGTCTGGAGAGGGCTAAAGGCAGGGAGGCAGTGGAGGGGCTTACCTGTTGGCTAATCTGGATATGATAGGCTAATGTAAAAGGGGAAGTTACGGATGCTCCCCTGGTGAGGATGAACTCCAAGCAGAGAGACTGGGAGGTCCTGTTGGGAAGAGGAGGGTGGCTGACTTGGTGAGAAGACCAGTGAAGAGCCTGGGTATGGTGGAAGATGCTGGAGTGTGGTATGTAGGGTGTGGAGGGACTAGAAATCATGGGATTTTAAGGTAAATGCACTGGGGGGTAAGAAAATTTGGATCCTGGTATGGACAGTTTTGCACTACATATTTGTAATAAACAGGCCCCAAGGAGGGATATTATTGAGGTAAAAAAGCTTGCGTGAAGTTACTGGGGACTCTGAAAGAGGGAAACTGAGGCAGGTATGCCCATTCTACTGCAGCCTGCTACGGGAGAGTGCTTCAGGTGGGGCTTCTCTATGACAAACCCTTTCAACTGAGATCTTCACTGTGAGTACTTATCTCAATAACTTAAATCAACCATTTGTCAAAACAATATAATACGCTGTGCTGGCATCAGCTAATTAAGTTCTTGGTTCACTTTAAGCAGCACCACTCTTCTCAGAATGGTATTCAGTCAAAATTCTGATAACCTTGACTTTTCCATTAATTTACTAATCAGCAATAATTGTCTGTTTAATGCATGTGAGGTACCCTTTACTGTTGTATGTGTGAATCAAAACTAAGACATTAGAGTCGATTTCCTGCTGATTGTTCCTTTATTGGCTAACGGCTTGAAGGTCTTGCTTCCTCTTCTTGTTTTTAAAACATGAAAGCTGCTTGAAACTAAGTGCAATCTGCTTTTTATTATTTCTTTAACACATTTTAAAAACTGATTGTCTTTTACAAGCAGGAGTAAAAGTGGCAACCCGGCTTATTTTGTGGGTATTAAAGTCCCAAATCTAAAATATTACTAAAATTTCTAGTGAATAATATCAATGTAGGAGAAAAGGAGTTCTTCGCAACATAAGAGGAGTCCTACGCTGGGCATCACAAAATGGGGAAGAGATGGCCAGCCCTCTGTGGAGATAGAGGTGGTTAGGGACTTTTTAGAAAAGCTGGACGTGCACAAGTCCATGGGGCCGGACGAGTTGCATCCGAGAGTGCTGAAGGAACTGGCGGCTGTGATTGCAGAGCCATTGGCCATTATCTTTGAAAACTCGTGGCGAACCGGGGAAGTCCCGGATGACTGGAAAAAGGCTAATGTAGTGCCAATCTTTAAAAAAGGGAAGAAGGAGGATCCTGGGAACTACAGGCCAGTGAGCCTCACTTCAGTCCCTGGAAAAATCATGGAGCAGGTCCTCAAAGAATCAATCCTGAAGCACTTACATGAGAGGAAAGTGATCAGGAACAGCCAGCATGGATTCACCAAGGGAAGGTCATGCCTGACTAATCTAATCGCCTTCTATGATGAGATTACTGGTTCTGTGGATGAAGGGAAAGCAGTGGATGTATTGTTTCTTGACTTTAGCAAAGCTTTTGACACGGTCTCCCACAGTATTCTTGTCAGCAAGTTAAGGAAGTATGGGCTGGATGAATGCACTACAAGGTGGGTAGAAAGCTGGCTAGATTGTCGGGCTCAACGGGTAGTGATCAATGGCTCCATGTCTAGTTGGCAGCCGGTATCAAGTGGTGTGCCCCAAGGGTCGGTCCTGGGGCCGGTTTTGTTCAATATCTTCATAAATGATCTGGAGGATGGTGTGGATTGCACTCTCAGCAAATTTGCGGATGATACTAAACTGGGAGGAGTGGTAGATACGCTGGAGGGGAGGGATAGGATACAGAGGGACCTAGACAAATTGGAGGATTGGGCCAAAAGAAATCTGATGAGGTTCAATAAGGATAAGTGCAGGGTCCTGCACTTAGGACGGAAGAACCCAATGCACAGCTACAGACTAGGGACCGAATGGCTAGGCAGCAGTTCTGCGGAAAAGGACCTAGGGGTGACAGTGGACGAGAAGCTGGATATGAGTCAGCAGTGTGCCCTTGTTGCCAAGAAGGCCAATGGCATTTTGGGATGTATAAGTAGGGGCATAGCGAGCAGATCGAGGGACGTGATCGTTCCCCTCTATTCGACATTGGTGAGGCCTCATCTGGAGTACTGTGTCCAGTTTTGGGCCCCACACTTCAAGAAGGATGTGGATAAATTGGAGAGAGTCCAGCGAAGGGCAACAAAAATGATTAGGGGTCTGGAACATATGAGTTATGAGGAGAGGCTGAGGGAGCTGGGATTGTTTAGCCTGCAGAAGAGAAGAATGAGGGGGGATTTGATAGCTGTTTTCAACTACCTGAAAGGGGGTTCCAAAGAGGATGGCTCTAGACTGTTCTCAATGGTATCAGATGACAGAACGAGGAGTAATGGTCTCAAGTTACAGTGGGGGAGGTTTAGATTGGATATTAGGAAAAACTTTTTCACTATGAGGGTGGTGAAACACTGGAATGCGTTACCTAGGGAGGTGGTAGAATCTCCTTCCTTAGAGGTTTTTAAGGTCAGGCTTGACAAAACCCTGGCTGGGATGATTTAACTGGGAATTGGTCCTGCTTTGAGCAGGGGGTTGGACTAGATGACCTTCTGGGGTCCCTTCCAACCCTTATATTCTATGATTCTATGATTCTACAGTTCAATCTACTATCAAAGTCAATGGAAGACGACAGACTCATAGATTTTAAGATCAGAAGGGACCATTAGATAATCTCATCTGACTTCCTATATATCACAGGCCATTAAATTAGACTCTCCCATATAATCTTGTCATTTAGTGTTATATCTTCTGCTTAGCTCTGCCTCTTATCCCTACAATTCTGCCATCTTGCAACAAGTCTAGGTTTTCTTTCAGTCACCTTACCACTGAGTTAAGATCCTAAGAAAATATTTTAAAATATTAATAAGAGGATATAATTACGGTGTCCTGGTGAAGTTTTGCTTACGTTCTATTCAATCCTTCCTATTTTCAGTCATTCACCATAACTCTTCACAGAAAATGTCCCTTTGGGGTTACAACCTGAATGGTTAGTCTCAGATCAAAGGGTTTATGCTTTTCTTCCTTTTACATCTTTCCTTGTTGTTAAGGAACAGATTGCTCATCAAAGATGCTGGACCATCAGTCTTGTAGGCTAAAGCCCTTTGTCTATCCATACCATGAATGCAGAAGAAGAAAGCACAAACTTTCCACACTGCGCTGCCAATAAGTTTCAACCCTGATCTAGAGGGTTCACCTCTAGGAATTAAGAGGATGGTTCATTTTTTTTGCTCATTCTTCCCTTGGCCTCTCTTCTGAGGCTATGACTACACTACGAAATTAGATCAAATTTATAGAAGTCGATTTTTAAGGAAGTGATTTTATACAGTCGATTGTGTATGTCCCTAAGCACATTAAGTCGGCAGAGTGCAGCCACGGTACCGTGGCTAGCGTCGACTTTCAGAGCGCTGCACTGTGGGTAGCTATCCCACAGTTCCCGCAGTCTCCGCCACCCATTGGAATTTTGGGTTAAGCTCCCAATGCCTGATGGGGCAAAACCATTGTTGAAGGTGGTTTTGGGTACATGTCGTCAATCGCCCCTCTCTCCATGAAAGCAATGGCAGACAATCGTTTCACGCCTTTTTTCCATGTGAATGCGATACTGCTTTCAGCAGACGGTGCAGTAGGACTGCTAACCATCATCATCGAACCACTGCTTCCACTGCAACTCTGCTCTCCTGCTCTCCTAAATCCACCTCGCAGGTCATCAGCCACCGCTTCCGCTGCAACTCTGCTTTCCTGCTCTCCTACAGATGCCATACCACGGCAAACATGCAGCCCACTCAGCTCACTGACACCGCCGCTGTTGTGTCCTGGTGCTGCTGACAGTAGACGGTGCAGTAGGCCTGCTTCTGCTGCAACTCTGCTCTCCTGCAGATGCCATACCATGGCACGCATGGAGCCCGCTCAGATCACCGCGGCAGTTATGAGCATTGTAAACACCTCGCGCATTATCCTGCGGCATGTGCAGAACCAGAACCCGCAAAAGCAGGCGAGGAGGCGATGGCACCGCAGTGACGAGAGTGATGAGGACATGGACACAGACTTCTCTCAAAGCACGGGCCCCGGCAATTTGGCCATCCTGGTGACAATGGGGCAGGCTCATGCCGTGGAACGCTGATTCTGGGCCTGGGAAACAAGCACAGACTGGTGGGACCGCATAGTGTTGCAGGTCTGGGACGATTCCCAGTGGCTGTGAAACTTTCGCATGCGTAAGGGCACTTTCATGGAACTTTGTGACTTGCTTTCCCCTGCCCTGAAGCGCATGAATACCAAGATGAGAGCAGCCCTCACAGTTGAGAAGCGAGTGGCAATAGCCCTGTGGAAGCTTGCAAAGCCAGACAGCTACCGGTCAGTCGGGAATCAATTTGGAGTGGGCAAATCTACTGTGGGGGCTGCTGTGATGCAAGTGATTCTGGGAAATGTGCAGGTCATAGTGGATGGCTTTGCTGCAATGGGGTTCCCTAACTGGTGGGGCGACAGATGGAACACATATCCCTATCTTGGGACCGGATCACATTAGCAGCCAGTACATAAACCAAAAGAGGTACTTTCCAATGGTGCTGTGAGCACTGATGGATCACAAGGGACATTTCACCAACATCAACGTGGGATGGCCAGAAAAGGTACATGATGCTCGCATCTTCAGGAACTCTGGTCTATTTGAACAACTGCAGGAAGGGACTTATTTTCCAGACCAGAAGATAACCGTTGGGGATGTTGAAATGCCTATCGTTATCCTTGGGGACCCAGCCTACTTCTTAATGCCATGGCTCACAAAGCCATACACAGGCACCCTGGACGGTAGTCAGGAGCTGTTCAACTACAGGCTGAGCAAGTGCAGAATGGTGGTAAAATGTGCATTTGGATGTTTAAAGGGTCGCTGGCGCAGTTTACTGACTCGCTCAGACCTCAGCGAAACCAGTATTCCCATTGTTATTACTGCTTGCTGTACGCTCCACATTATCTGTGAGAGTAAGGGGGAGACGTTCATGGTGGGGTAGGAGGTTGAGGCAAATCACCTGGCAGCTGATTACGCGCAGCCAGACATCAGGGCGGTTAGAAGAGCATAGCAGGGCACGCTGCGCATCAGAGAAGCTTTGAAAACCAGTTTCATGACTGGCCAGGCTACGGTGTGAGAGTTCTGTTTGTTTCTCCTTGATGAAGACCCACCCCCTTGGTTCACTCTACTTCCCTGTAAGCGAACCGCCCTCCCCTCTTTGATCACTGCTTGCAGAAGCAATAAAGTCATTGTTTCAAATTCATGCATTCTTTATTAATTTGTCACACACATAGGGGGATAACTGCCAAGGTAGCCCAGATGGGGTAGGGGAGGATGGAAGGACAAGGCCACACTGCACTTCAAAACTTATTGAACGCCAGCCTTCTGTTGCTTGGGCAGTCCTCTGGGGTGGAGTGTTGGGGTGCCCGGAGGCACCCCTCTCCTCGCGTTCTTGGGCATCTGGGTGAGGAGGCTATGGAACTTGAGGAGGAGGGCTGGCAGTTACACAGTGGCTGCAGCAGCGGTCTGTGCTCATGCTGCCTTTCCTGCAGCTCAGCCATATGCCAGAGCATATCCATTTGATCCTCCAGTACTCTCAGCATTGCCTCCTGCCTCCTCTCACCACGCTGCCGTCACCTATCATCTTGATCCCATCACCTCTCCTCGCATACATTTTCTGCTTTCCTGGACTCTGCAATTGTCTGCCTCCATGCATTCTGCTGAGCTCTTTCAGTGCAGGAGGACTGCAGGAGCTCAGAGGACATTTCATCGCGAATGTGTTTTTGTTCGTCTTTTTATCTGCACTAGCCTCAGGGATGGAGATGATAGGGGGAGCGTTGAAACATTGGCAGCTGCAGGAGGAAAAAAAAGGGAGAGTAGTATTTAAAAAGACACATTTTAGAGAACAATGGGTAGACTTTTTCATGGTGAATGGTTTCAAACAACAGCGCCCTCCTTTCCTGTTTCAAGCACCCATTGGATTGGCCTTTTAAAAGGAGGGGCTGTGGTTTTCAGGTTAACGTGCAGCACAAACCAAATTAACCCCCCCACCCCCAGTTCTCTGGGATGATCACTTCACCACTCCTCCCATCACGTGACTATTATCAGGGAAGATCCCTGCCAGCCAAACCCAAACAGCTCAGCGTGAAAGGCCACCCCCACCCCCTCACTGCATGGCTTAAAGCGGGGATGATTTCTTTTCAGCCACAGGCAAATAGCCCAGCAGGAACAGTCACCTCTGAATGTCCCCTTAATAAAATTCCCCTATTTCAACCAGGTGACCATGAATGATATCTCTCTCCTGAGGATAACACAACAGATGTTGCTTGAATGCCAGCAAACACCGGGACCATACGCTGCTATGCTTTCTTATGCAATGATTCCAGACTATGTGCTACTGGCCTGGCGTGGTAAAGTGTCCTTCATGAAGGACGGAATAAGGCTGCCCTCCCCAGAAACCTTTTGCAAAGGCTTTAGGAGTACATCCAGAAGAGCTTCATTGAGATGTCCCTGGAGGATTTCCGATCCATCCCCAGACACGTTAACAGACTTTTCCAGTAGCTGTACTGGACGCGAATGCATCCCAAGTCTTCAGGGAAAATTAATCATTAAACATGCTTGCTTTTAAACCATGTATTATATTTACAAAGGTACACTCACCAGAGGTGCCTTCTCCACCTTCAAGGTCCGGGAGCCCGCCTTGGGAGGGTATTGGATCCAGGGTGATAAACACTTCCCGGCTGTCAGGGAGAACAGTTTCATCCTCCACCTCATCAGCATCTTTCTTGTCCCCAAAATCCTCATCCCTGTTGAGTGATACTCCCCCCTTGCAGGAGTCCACGTACGGGGTGCGGTAGTGGTAAGGGCACCACCTAGAATTGCATGCAGCTCCTCATAAAAGCGGCATGTCTGGAGTTCTGACCCGGAGCGGCCATTTGGGTTTTTTGGTAGCCTTGCCTGAGCTCCATAATTTTCACGCTGCACTGCTGTGGGTCCCTGTTATAGCCTCTGTCCTTCATGCCCCTGGAGATTTTTTTCAAATATATTGGCATTGCATCTTTTGGAACGGAGTTCTGATAGCACGGATTCGTCTCCCCATAGAGCGATCAGATCCAGTACCTCCCATTCGGTCCACTCTTTTGCAATTCTGAGACTGCATGGTCACCTCTGCTCATGAGCTCTGCATAGTCACGCCACGCTGGCCAGACAGGAAATGAAATTCAAAAGTTCCCGGTGTTTTTCCTGTGTACCTGGCTAGTGCATCTGAATGGAAAGTGCTGTCCAGAGCGGTCACAATGGAGCACTCTGGGATAGCTCCCGGAGGCCAATACCGTCGAATTGCGTCCACGCTACCCCAAATTCGACCCAGCAATGTTGATTTCAGCGCTAATCCCCTCGTCAGGGAGGAGTACAGAAATCGATTTTAAGAGCTCTTTAAGTCGACAAAAATGGCTTTTTCATGTGGACAGGTGCACGGTTAAATTGATCTAGCGCTGCTAACTTCGACCTAAACTCATAGTGTAGACCAGGGCTGAGACTGCCAGCCGGGGTGCCAATTAATGGTGGTGCTCCATTAAAGGTTGTGCTCCTCACTTCTCCACTAGGAACTGGGCTGAGTTCCAAATTTGTTTCATACATACCACTCCAGCCATCGGACAGCAACCTCTTTCAAGTCACTGCTGACTTTGGCTAGATTTGAATGGTTAACCTAAATAGTCAGCATTTCAGGTTTTAAAATAAAGTTACAAACATTTCTATCTATTAATAGAGCTAAGGGATTTATAAGAGGCTAATCACCAAAGAATCTGTGCATTGATTGTGCAAAATACATTATTACTAATTTAATTAGTCAGGTTAAGTAGTTTAATGTCTTGTAATGCAGATATCCTTGTCCATTCTCAGATATTTGAGAGAGGGATGGTCTGAACCTGACAAAACACCATCAGTAGCTCCCATATTTGGTGAGCTAAATACTTAAATTACTAGAATAGCATGTACATCAGCCCTAAGTATTTTAGCTCACCAAATATGGGAGCTACTGATGGTGTTTTGAAAATTATCTGACTCCTTCACCCCAATATGAACTGGCTGTACAATTCCAAAGGGATAACCAACCCTGGAAGACTGTCAGGTTCAGACCATCTTGGACAAGAAATCAGTAATGAAGGAGGCCAGGTACCAGGAGGCCAGACATACACTACAAACCTAATTAAGGCTAATAAAGAACCACTGGTGGGAGCAGAAGGCTACAGAGCTGCAAGAAGTTGAAAAGCATGACATAAAGACCTTCTATGAAGGTCTCTGTGCAATGTATGGCTGTGGTACAGTCCATGTCCTTACAGCAGATGGTAACTGGCTGCTCACAGACAAAGGCAATACTTTCTCGCTGGGCAGGACACTTTGATAGTGGATTGTCAGTTCAGAAGCCTCTGTCCAATGAAGTCATTGACTCACTCCCACAGCAACCTGTCCTGGAGGAGCTGACCATGGACCGCCCCGCCCCCTCCCCTTTTTTTTTTAGACAACGTTATTAAGGCCATCAACCAGCTGTCCACAGGCAAGTCTCCAGGCCTTGACAGCAATCCACCTGAAGTGTACAAAAGTGGAGTTGCCCACATGGTCAGGAAACTCCTTTCCAAAACTAAATGGGAACAGGATACCACGCCCCAGGAGTATAAGGATGCTTTCGTAGTCTGTCTATACAAAAGGAAGGGAAGCATATCTAGCTGCAACAGCCATTGCAGAATCTCACTGCTGTCTATAGCAGGGAAGTTCCTCGCATGGGTTGTCCTCAATAGGCTCGTCTCTCACCTAGCAGACTTGGTGAACCCAGAGTTGCAGTGTGGCTCTTGTGTTGGCCATAGCCCAATGGACATGATTTCTGCAGTCCACCAAATACAAGAGACGGCTTCTGAACAGAACAAGAACCCATACATGGTGTGTGTTGACCTGACCAAGGCCTTTGACACAATGAATCATGAGGGCCTATGGAAACTCCTTTGCCCAGAAAAGACAATTGCAGTCATCCCCTCTTTGAATGATGGCAGACTAATGGAGTGTGGTAACTCAGAAGCCTTCTCTGTCACCAGTGGCACCAAGCAAGGGTGAGTAATGGCTCCAGCCCTCTTTGCCATTGTCTTTTCAGCCATGCTTTTGTTTGTCAAAATCCTGGAATGCAGAGGCATACACATCCAGTTTAGACTGGATGGGGGTCTGTTCAACCTACAGGAACTCAAGCCCCCCACCAAGGTAATCAAACAGCGACTAAAAGAGCTCCTGTTTGCTGATGACTGTCTCCTCATATCACAAACACTCAGATATTCAGCTTATTGTGTATCACTTTGCTGATGCCTCAAAATGCTTCGGTTGCTCAATGAGCCTGAAAAAGACGAAGGTCACATACCATCCAGGGCCAGATCACCAGCATCATTAGCACCATGATCCCATCATCACAGCAGACAACATATCCTCAACTAGACCAGGAAATTCTGCTACCTCTGTAGCATACTTTGCCATAAGCCATGTTAGATGGGGACATCATTCAGCACCTGGCAAAGGCCAATTTGGCAGGCTCACCCACAGACTCGGGAGGGAGCATGGAATCTGCCTCAGAACCAAGATAAAAAAATCTATCATGCTGTTGTACTCTCCTCAGTTCTCTATGGCTGCAAGACATGGCCTCTCTACCAATGCTGCATCAAACAGCTGGAGAGCTTCCATCTTCACTGCCTAAGGTCCATTTGCAACTTCAAGTAGCAGGAGGGGATCCCCAACAGTGAAGTCCTTGAGAGGAGCCAAATCCCTGGCAGTGAAAGCATGCTCATCAGGACTTAACTTCACTGGGTTGGACACGTGGTCCACAGGAGGTTTCCTGTATACCAAAAGTGGTACCCTACAGCGAACTGAGCATGGGAAGCTGCTCTAAAGGTCAAACCATCCTCCAATATAAAGACTCTTTAAAGGACAACCTCAAAGCCTGCAAGATGCACATTTAAAACCTGGGAATTTATTGCACTCAACAGACCCAGAAGGAAAGGTCTGTGCCATGAATCCATGACTTTGACTCCCTCCGGGAACTGATGGGCAGGATCCCCTGGGAGAATAACATGAGGGGGAAAGGAGTCCAGGAGAGCTGGCTGTATTTTAAAGAATCCTTATTGAGGTTACAGGGACAAACCATCCCAATGTGTAGAAAGAATAGTAAATATGGCAGGCGACCAGCTTGGCTTCACAGTGAAATCCTTGCTGATCTTGAACACAAAAAAGAAGCTTACAAGAAATGGAAGATTGGACAAATGAGCAGGGAAGAGTATAAAAATATTGCTCAGGCATGCAGGAGTGAAATCAGGAAGGTCAAATCACACCTGGAGTTGCAGCTTGCAAGAGATCTTAAAAGTAACAAGAAGGGTTTTTTAAGGTATGTTAGCAACAAGAAGAAAGTCAAGGGAAGTGTGTGCCCCTTACTGAATGAGGGAGGCAACCTAGTGACAGAGGATGTGGAAAAAGCTAATGTACTCAATGCTTTTTTTGCCTCTGTCTTCACGAACAAGGTCAGCTCCCAGACTACTGCACTGGGCAGCACAGCATGGGGAGGTGGTGACCAGCCCTCTGTGAGAAAAGTGGTTCGGGACTATTTAGAAAAGCTGGATGAGCAGAAATCCATGGGGCCGGATGCGCTGCATCCAAGAGTGCTAAAGGAGTTGGCGGATGTGATTGTAGAGCCATTGGCCATCATCTTTGAAAACTCATGGCAATTGGGGGAGGACCCAGAGAACTGGAAAAAGGCTAATGTAGTGCCCATCTTTAAAAAAGGGAAGAAGGAGGATCCTGAGAACTACAGGCCAGTCAGCCTCATCTCAATCCCTGGAAAAATCATGGAGCAGGTCCTCAAAGAATCAATTCTGAAGCACTTAGAGCAGAGGAAAGTGATCAGGAACAGTCAGCATGGATTCACCAAGGGCAAGTCATGCCTGACTAATCTAATTGCCCTCTATGATGGGATAACTGGCTCTGTGGATGAGGGGAAAGCGGTGGACGTGTTGTTCCTTGACTTTAGCAAAGCTTTTGACACAGTCTCCCACAGTATTTTTGCCAGCAAGTTAAAGAAGTATGGGCTGGATGAATGGACTATAAGGTGGATAGAAAGTTGGCTAGATTGTCAGGCTCAATGGGTAGTGATCAATGGCTCCATGTCTAGTTGGCAGCTGGTATCAAGTGGAGTGCCCCAAGGGTCGGTCCTCGGGCTGGTTTTGTTCAATATCTTCATAAATGATCTGGAAGATGGTGTGGATTGCATCCTCAGCAAGTTTTCAGATGACCCTAAACTGGGAGGAGAGGTAGATACGCTGGAGGGTAGGGATCGGATACAGAGGGACCTAGACAAATTAGAGGATTGGGCCAAAAGAAATCTGAGGTTCAACAAGGACAAGTGCAGAGTCCTGCACTTAGGACGGAAGAATCCCATGCATCGCTACAGACTAGGGACCGAATGGCTCGGCAGCAGTTCTGCAGAAAAGGACCTAGGGGTTATAGTGGACGAGAAGCTGGATATAAGTCAACAGTGTGCCAATGGCATTTTGGGATGTATAGGTAGGGGCATTACCAGCAGATCGAGGGACGTGATCATTCCCCTCTATTCGACATTGGTGAGGCCTCATCTGGACTACTGTGTCCAGTTTTGGGCCCCACACTACAAGAAGGATGTGGAAAAATTGGAAAGAGTCCAGCGGAGGGCAACAAAAATGATTAGGGGACTGGAACACATGACTTATGAGGAGAGGCTGAGGGAACTGGGATTTTTTAGTCTGCGGAAGAGAAGAATGAGGGGGGATTTGATAGCTGCTTTCAATTACCTGAAAGGGGGTTCCAAAAAGGATGGATCTCGACTGTTCTCAGTGGTAGCAGATGACAGAATGAGGAGTAATGGTCTAAAGTTGCAGTGGGGGAGGTTTAGGTTGGATATTAGGAAAAACTTTTTCACTAGGAGGGTGGTGAAACACTGGAATGCGTTACCTAGGGAGGTAGTGGAATCTCCTTAGATATTTTTAAGATAAGGCTTGACAAAGCCCTGGCTGGGATGATTTAGTTGGGGATTGGTCCTGCTTTGAGCAGGGGGTTGGACTAGATGACCTCCTGAGGTCCCTTCCAACCCTGATATTCTATGACCATTTTTGAGGAGTGGCATGTGAAGTCTCTGCAGGAGAAGAGAGTATGCTGCAAGGCCAACCCTTCAAACCCCCCCCCCCCGCAATGACTACTCTTGCAAGACATGCAAACTACATTTTCAAATCCTGCATTGGACTCAATTCCCACATGAGAAGTCATAAAAAGAAAAACCTAGAACTCTAGTTAACACTAGCTGAACGCTTATCTGCTGAAGAAACGGGAGATTCCAGAGAATCTACTCATATCACATCTGCAAACAATTATGCATAGCATAACTTGAGTAAATCCACTGAAATTAATGGGACCATTCACATGTTTAAAATTACTCATGTGTTTAAGAGCTTCCTTGATCAAGACCAGTTTGCAATGTTTATTCTTGCTCTTTTGATTTTTTTTTTCTTTTTTGTAGTGCAAAAAGCATAATGGAATGGAGCTATACTTTTCTCCCAGTGTGATTGTAAATAAATTAGACTGTATACATCAATGATTTAACTGAACCTTTTTCTATAAAATTATATAAATATGTTGCATTTATATCACTGTATATAGTTTAGTGTGAGCTTGTAAAGAATAAGCATATTGTAATGCTTGCAGACAGGATTAGTAGGGAAAGTTTTATATATCCTGACATTTTGGCATGTAACATCTTTCTCACTGGAGACTTAGATTTTAACAGGTATGGTGGGACTTGCATATGACAAGAGCTTGCAAAAACTAGGATTACAATATGTGAGAGAGCACTGGTTAAGGGTTTTAAGATGATCATGGATAGAATAAGTGGATCAGTTCCTTCTTGTTATGCTGTCTCATAAAATGAAAATAAGAATTCCCTCAAATGTTAATTTTAAATAAATAAAAATAAACACTTGTGTGTTTAAGCTTCAAATTATTACACTGCAGCTAAAGCTCTGGTCGAGGAAAATCTTATACTCAAGAGAGTAGCTTTTTGGTTCCTCTGTGTTACTGTAGTGGTACAAAAAAGGTGTGTGCAATGACCAGGACAGGGGCAGTCAGCCTAGTGGTTAGAACAGGAATAAGGTTGCCAACTTTCTACTCGCACAAAACTGAACACCCTTGCCTGGCCCCTCCTCTGAGGTCCTGCCCCCCACTCACTCCATTCCCCCCTCCCTCTGTTGGTCTCCCCACCCTCCCTCTCTCTCACTCACTCATTTTCACCGGGCTGGCTCAGGGGGATGGGATGCAGGAAGGGTGAGGGCTCTGGCTGGGGGTGCAGGCTGTGGGGTGGGGCCAGAAATGAGGAGTTCAGGGTACAGGAGGCTGGGGTGTGTGTGTGTGTGGGGGGTCAGGACCCTGGTATGGGACCAGGAATAAAGGATTTGGGGTGCAGGAGGAGGCTCTGGGATGAGGGGTTAGGAGTACAGGAGGGGGCTCTAGGCTGGGGAAGGGGTGAGAGCTCTGGCTGGGGGTACAGTTTTGGGGTGCAGGAGGGTGCTCTAGGATAGGAATGAGGGGTTCAGAGGGAAGGAGGGGGATTAGGGCAGGGAGTTGGAGCATGGAAGGGGTCCGGGGTGAAGGCTCCAGACAGTGTTTACCTCAGGCAGCTCCCGGAAGCAGCAGCATGTCCTGCCTCCAGCTCCTACACTGTCAGCAGGTGGCGCCCCTGCCGCTGCCATTGACTGTGGTTCCTAGCCACTGGGAGCTGCGGAGCTGGCACTTGGGGCAGGGCAGTGCGTGGAGCCCCCTGGCTGCCCCTGCAGCTAGGAGTCAGAGGGGGGACATGCCGCTGCTTCTGGGAGCTGTGCGGAGCCACAGCAGGCAGGGAGCCTGCCTTACTCCTACTGCACCACCAACTGGACTTCTAACAGCCTGATCAGAGGTGCTGACCAGAGCCTCCAGGGTCCCTTTTCAACTGGGCTGTCCGGTCAAAAAATGGACACTTGGCAACCTTAAGCAGGAGTCAGTCCTAATGATCAGAGCAGAGGGTCAAAACCAAGGACAGTGTTAGGTACAATGCATAAAGTCAGAGCTGGAGACAGAGTCAGGTACCAAGCCAGGAGTCCGAGCTGGTGATAACATCAGGGGTAAGGCAAAGGAGCAGGGGCCTGGATAAGGGCATGACATCAGGAACTGGAAGCAGACTGGGGTCTAGGATGGGAGGACAGCAACCAGCAGCAGGTGGAGTCCCTAGCAGCTGCCAACGAAGGGTTCTTTTAGATGCTCAGACAACTTCCTCTTATTACTTCCTGGTTCATATAGTACTCCTTAGCCAATTGTGGGCTGGATGTTTCTTCCCAATAGGGAGTTTTGAGGGCCTGGTCCTCTGCGAGCTAGCCCTTCCCTGAACCCACACCTAGTTACTCAGGTGAGCTGTTGGGTGGCAGTCATGGCTTAAGCGCTACGTGGGGACCCTTGGGCCGCGGTCTGAGACCTGTGATCCCTCAGAGCGTGTAGTGAGGGTAGGAACTGTCCCGTTTCTTCTCCAACAATACACATTACCATAATATATACTATAGTAAATGCAGAAATACATTCATATATTGAGCAGTGTACGTATAGTATGTACAATAAATGTACAGAATACAGAACAAAAAGATCTTATTCTATTAAACTAGAAACTGACATCCTCTCTATATTATGTACTACACCAGTTGCATATGAGTTTATTTTTATATTACAACCAATGCAAAGGTCAAGAGAAACAATCTTATTACGCTGATAACTTCTGGCACAAGTCAGGCACTTCCTCAGCTGCCAATGAAAAATATCTTCAGTTAACGTCCAAGATTTCTATGAAATTCTTTCATTCTATTTCTAAAAATAGGACCAATGGTTTACTAGAATAATAAAAAATGGAATACAGTAATGCTAATCTGCCAATCAGTCTGGTGGAATGAGAGTTATCAGACTAGCAACATTGATCCCAGGCTGTATGATCGGACTAATCAACAAATTTCCCTTCCCACGTTAAAATCCTAGATAAATTTCCTGCAAGAAATAAGCAAGTGTAATAAGAGCTGGATTGCAACAGCTTTACACTACTTTTCACTGTATCTGTGACTACAGCGAAATTTATTCTAGAAAGACCCCTTTTATTAAAACAGGTCAAGGTGCGCATGCAAAAATGCTTGTGTAAGTAAACCATGCAATTATCTTGTATGCAGGCACAAATCAGTTGATGTGGCATGGAATGGGGGATACTAAGGTACCAAAGTAGCCATTCAAATGTGCAGTCACTCAACTTGTATATAACAGGACTGATTTTACAAGATATTGAGCTCTTCTGTTTCACGTAGAACACATTTAATTTTCCCAGTGTGGCAAAATGCTGCCATCTGATTTCACAAGAATTTTTGCATACAGACCATTGACCTGATTTAATAAAAAAATAGCCTTCATAATACATTTAAATGTGTTTTAAGCCACCCCTGAAAGGAATGTCAAGAGTTGATCACTGGGATCTCAACGTCTCTTGGAAGCATCTTGCAGGATGGGGTCTAAGATCACGGGCCTAAATTTTCAAAAACATCTGGTAATTTTGAACGCCTCTGGTTTTGCCACCTTAAAGGAACCTGATTTTCAGAAATTGCTCAACTCCAACCTTCTGAAAATCAGGTCATTTCAATGTGTCTCTAGTCAGGCACCCAAAAATTGAGGCATTAAAAGTCACTAGTTAGCTTTTTTTCAATTTAGGCCAGGGTAATCACTTGAAAAATTTTAGACATGTAACTACATTCATATTTTGGACCATGAACCTTGTGTTTCCTTTACAAAAATATGTGTGGCCCTGATTGCACTGATCTGCAAACAATGTCATTTTTTAGTAAAATAATGTTTGGCACAGTAAAATGAAAAATGAAAAGAATCAAGAGTTAAAGTTCAGTGGAAATAGCCTAAGGTCTGGAGGTTAAAGTGATAATATTTTCTTGCTAGAATGTTTTTAACATATGTAGCTTGCCTATTTTATATTATTTTAAATATGTACAAGAGGGAGGAAGCAATAAAAACAACAGAGGACAGATGGTTTCTGCCAAGTGCCAAGTGAAATTACATCTATGCTCTAAAATATATTTTAGCCATGAATGACGATGGCTAAATAGTGACCTGCTGCTATGCAAGTTTTTACAACAGTCATGCTTGAGACATTCTGACAAAACTGCTTCCCACATGCATATGTCATCAGAAAATATTTGCACAGGAAATAGCAAAATAGCTTTTAGTGTATTAGTGATGTCTGCCTTACTTCATTTGAGATCAATAATATAAAAACTGGAAACATCTGCTGAAAAAACATCACTGTGACTGGAGAAATCAGTTTGTCCTTCTTTTGAATTATTCTGATATTCACCATCTAACATGCTTAGTTTGGTTAATGCACAAAAAGATAACTAGCACAGAGATGTGTCGGAAACACAAACACTAACAAGGTGGTATTTAAATAATTATGTCGTGAACATTTGGGGTGGGGTTTTCAAAAGCACGAAAGTGACGTAGACGCACACGTATGAGACTAATGCTCCTAAAACACTTTGGTGCTTTAGAAAATCCCACCCTAGGTCTGAGATCTTCTCTTACATATAACTTAATCTTTAACTTTGTAATTTCTTATACCCTTTTGCTCAAAGTTCAAACCACGTAACATACAAGAGTAGGAGATACAGTCAGCATAGTGGACAATATCTTATCTTTGGAAATTTGTTTAATACTTACCATTTGGTGAAATCAAAGTTTTGCCACGGACTACAATGAAAGTGGGATCAGTGTTTGAATGAGGCAATATTACCAGCAGCCACACCTGCTCTGGTTGTGTTCTTGTGGGCACACACAAGAGAGACAGTGTCAGTACTAGGACCTCCAGTGAAAATCCAAAGTGCTGTATGGAGTGACACTGATGATTCAGTGGGGATATTCTATTTTCTAAGGCCTGATTTTGCCCAAATCAGGTCCTCACAATTGACTGTTTTAGCAAACGTTCCTGCCAGAATTTGCTAGAATACTCATGGAAAGCAGAAACAAGACATACACAATGATAAGGAATTAGTAAAAAAATTAAAACCATTATTCACTTTTTTTTTGTATTATACATCCAGCTGTATTAAAGAGTTATTTGTTGCAGGTTACTAGGCCTGACATGTATCATCTAGTGAGAGGAAGTTCTCTGCATTCTTTTATTCTTACAGAGAAATTTGTAAAAATCACTACAAGGCATGCATAGTTGACAATAACAGTGTGCTAAAAAAAGGTTATGCCTAGAATAAAGCATTGAATGCAATAGAATTACACTAGAGATGAACTAAATGAATGATGTTTTGTCATCTGTTGTACTATTGGTCATCACCACTAATGATAAATAACGATGTTTGGACATGATATGGTGTTACATTAGTTAAAATTATTGCAGGTTAAGAACTAAAATTCAGTACTATTTACAGTCAGACTCCAAAATATTTCCATTTAAAAACACATTGGTCAAGGCCTTCTTTTCTTTTAGCCACACCTTCTCCAAACCTGACCGCCAGTCACAGCAATCTGAGCCAAGCACCACAGCATCTTTTTCCCCCTGTGGTTTCAGAAGCAACTGAGGTCTTGGCTACATGAACATTTAGGTTGTGGCAAGTTCACATGCATTAGGATTTGTGCTAGTACGGGGTAGATTCACACACCAGCTTGCGGCAAATTAAAGGTTCGCTTAGACAAGCCACGAGGCTGAGGCAGGCAATGTGTATTTGTGCGTTTCTGCTTCTGTGAATGTGCCCAGACATTAGAACTGTGCGTAGAGGGTTTGGCTAGGTACAGTTTTGAGTAAGTTTCTGTTGGTGGCTGGGGAACACTCAGAAACAGACTCTAAAGGAGACAACACAAAGACAGAGGTAGTAGGGGCAGAAAGCTAGTCAGCCTGGAGAAGCACAATATATAACCCAGAAAGAAGCCTAGAAAGAGTGCTTTTGGATCTGGTTATGGTTAAAAGGTTTGGCACTGTAGGTAAAGAAATGATATCCAGTTGTTTTTATTTCTCCTGTGTTCAAGAAACCAGGACTTTGTACATTCTTTATAAATAAACAAGATTGCATGGAAGGTACCAGACTCCTCCACCAACTTCTCCTCCCTGTTGGAACAATCTATACAAACACAAATTTTTGGCTAGCCACTCAAGTCAAATGGGACAACAGTATGTTGCGTAACAAAACTTGCCTTGTTTTATGGTAATTTTGTCCTCACTGCAATGGATTTGAATGACCCTGAAGCTCAAAGTCAAACTCAAAGGGCTGGAAACTACACAAACTGGAACCAACAAAAATGTTTGTTTTAGCCTATGTGAACTGAAACTAGCCAATTCCATGTCGTTCTCCTTACAGTTTCCTTAATAAATCTGCCATGCATTTCAACCATCCAGCTGTACCAAACTGCTACAGCATTTGGTGCCAAATTGTAACTTGGGCTGTGCAGCCCTGATAGGCCATAAGAGGGAGTAAGAATGCCCCTGTAGGCTCCTGTGCGGGCTTCACAGACTTTACATCTAAATGCAGAGAAGTAAATGGATGCTACATTCCTGCTACTATCCTAGGTGTGGCTGATGAGTGAGCCTCTGCCTGGCATGGACCAGCGACAAATTTCTACCCTCACTCCCAGAGCCAGGAGGAAGCAGGAAGAAGATCGAGTCTCTTTCCTGTACTGCCCCATTCACAAGGCATGTGGCTTTGCCATAATCTAGTCCACAAAGAAGAGGAGAACTGAAGTCATTCTTTGAAGTCAGTACAGTGTATGGTGTTCACCAATGTGATAAGGGTTGCACAATCTATAGCCTTGTACAAGTTGCAGCCTGTTAGAAGAACAGCTCACAGAAATGAGTCCCTTCCAAATTTCATTTAACAGTTTAGGAACAAATGTGTAAATGCTACAGTAACAGCTACTGAAACAGCTGTGGATGAATCATCAGCTACAGTAAACAACATTTAAAAGTTCTGATTGAAACAGCTCTTTATTACTGAAAGGCTTTGGAAGTCCTCTCCTCCCAACCAGCAAATATAAGGCCAGGCTGTCTCTTGCTCTAGTACGGAGGAAGAGGACATGGAAAGGGAGACACGGCAATTTCAATTAGCAATCCTGCACAAGGGCCTGGCTGGATGCCCTGTCTCTCTCTGCTCACAGGTGTATAGTGACTGCTGTCTTCGTATGCCCTTGATGGTCACATAACACCCAAAAGGGAGTGGACAGGTTATCTTTCTCCCTACTTCAGATGGGCCAGCTGAAGTCGCTGGTGTAGCAGAGGAGTAGGCTTCCCTCACTACACAACCCCTGTGTACCAGGGAGTTTGGGGAATAGTTGTACCTCCTGATGCACAATGTCTCCCTGAGATGCCTCTATGAAGTCCAGCTTGGCATCACCCTTGTCTTCTCAGTACTTAAATGACACAATTTAGTCCACTGTAGTCACTGACCTTTTCACTTGTTTTTAACATTAAGCACACATTCCTGATGCAGAAGAAGAAATGTAAGATAGGTGAGATGTAAGATGTTATTTTCAAATCAATCTAGGATGTGACTCTCTGATCACAGAAAACACTATTTTTTCAAAAAGAAAAGGAGTACTTGTGGCACCTTAGAGACTAACCAATTTATTTGAGCATAAGCTTTCGTGAGCTACAGCTCACTTCATTGGATGCATACCGTGGAAACTGCAGAAGACATTATATACACACAGAGACCATGAAACAATAACTCCTCCCACCCCACTGTCCTGCTGGTAATAGCTTATCTAAAGTGATCATCAAGTTGGGCCATTTCCAGCACAAATCCAGGTTTTCTCACCCTCCGCCCCCCCCCCCCCAAACTCACTCTCCTGCTGGTAATAGCCCATCCAAAGTGACCACTCTCTTCACAATGTGCATGATAATCAAGGTGGGCCATTTCCAGCACAAATCCAGGTTTTCTCACCCCACCCCCACCCCCATACACACACAAACTCACTCTCCTGCTAGTAATAGCTTATCTAAAGTGATCATCAAGTTGGGCCATTTCCAGCACAAATCCAGGTTTTCTCACCCTCCGTGTGTGTGTGTTTCCGGGGGGGGGGTGAGAAAGCCTGGATTTGTGCTGGAAATGGCCCACCTTGATTATCATGCACATTGTAGAGAGAGTGGTCACTTTGGATGAGCTATTACCAGCAGGAGAGTGAGTTTGTGTGTGTATGGGGGTGGGGGTGGGGAGGGGGTGAGAAAACCTGGATTTGTGCTGGAAATGGCCCACCTTGATTATCATGCACATTGTAGGGAGAGTCGTCACTTTGGATAAGCTATTACCAGCAGGAGAGCGAGTTTGTGTGTGTGGTTTTTGGAGGGGGGTGAGGGGGTGAGAGAACCTGGATTTGTGCAGGAAATGGCCCACCTTGATTATCATACACATTGTGAAGAGAGTGGTCACTTTGGATGGGCTATTACCAGCAGGAGAGTGAGTTTGTGTGTGTGTGGGGGGGGGGGGGGGCGGAGGGTGAGAAAACCTGGATTTGTGCTGGAAATGGCCCAACTTGATGATCACTTTAGATAAGCTATTACCAGCAGGACAGTGGGGTGGGAGGAGGTATTGTTTCATGGTCTCTGTGTGTATATAATGTCTTCTGCAGTTTCCATGGTATGCATCCGATGAAGTGAGCTGTAGCTCACGAAAGCTTATGCTCAAATAAATTGGTTAGTCTCTAAGGTGCCACAAGTACTCCTTTTCTTTTTGCGAATACAGACTAACACGGCTGTTACTCTGAAACCTGTAACTATTTTTTCACACCCCAGAGGTTGCAGTGACCACACTGTCACACCATGAACGTTTTCTCCCAACCAAGCAGGCAGCACAAAGTAAATAACAGCATAGCCTGAAGAAGGGCTCTGTGTAAGCTCAAAAGCTTGTCTCTTTCATGAACAGAAATTGCTACAATAAAAGATATTACCTCACCCACCTTCCCTCTCCAATATCCTGTGACCAACACAGCTACAACAACACTGCAAACAACATAGTTATAGTGAAACTACTTGACTTCACAGACTGTTAAGCATGACTTATAGGATTATTTTTGTATTTAACACTTCTCAACCTCCTTTTTATAGTATGTTACCACCTAAATCTATCATACTTTGAGGTAAAATATAAGTGACTTGTCTTACAAAAGCATACACACACACACCCGATGTCTGGAAAGATAATTAGATTCACATTGTTCCTTGTTATATTAATCCATCACTTGGATGTTCAACACACAATCACATTATTCTACCAGGCATATCAATTTGATATTATAAGCTTTAAAACATTTTTACGTTATTAGGATAATTATATTTATATCATGCATAGTGTCTTTAATATGTATGATAGTATTTTTTCTTTTAATACTGAACAGGAGAAAAGATTGGGGTCAGACCCAAGAAGCCACAAGTAAATACATGCTTCTGGTGAGTTCCTGGACAAACACGGCAAACAATTCTGATGACATCTATTAGGACAAGTTTTGAAGCTCTTCAGCAACGTTGTGATTCAGTATGAATCACAGAGACAAAGAAATAATGGCCAAAACATAGAACAAAGGGCAAAAAAGATCAAGCCTAACATCCCATTAGTCGCGCAGAGCTCATTGCATCAGTCATAGTGTTCCTTTGCTCATCAATGGAGAGGAAGACTTTGAGAGTTTTTTTGAGTCACTGTATACCATGTGGCACCTTAGAGACTAACATATTTATTAGAGCATAAGCTTTCATGGGCTACAGCCCACTTCATCGGATGCATTGAATGGAACATATAGTAAGAAGATATATATATATATACACATACAGAGAAGGTGGAAGTTGCCATACAAACTGTAAGAGGCTAATTAATTAAGATGAGCTATTATCGGCAGGAGAAAAAAAACTTTTGTAGTGATAATCAAGATGGCCCATTTAGACAGTTGACAAGAAGGTGTGAGAATACTTAACATAGGGAAATAGATTCAATATGTGTAATGACCCAGCCACTCCCAGTCTCTATTCAAACCCAAGTTAATGGTATCTAATTTGCATATTATTTCAAGCTCAGCAGTTTCTCGTTGGAGTCTGTTTTTGAAGCTTTTCTGTTGCAGCCAACAACTCAAATCAAGAAATTAAGTTTAAAAAGTCACACTGAGTGGACACTATTGTCTGACTGATTAACCTGACTGATTAACCTGTTTTTCCTCCTTGCTCAAAAATTCATCTTATCACAGATTTTGATATTTATCTCCTCACACGGCACAAAAGCTGTATGAAGTGTAGTTGTAGCCTTGTTAACTCCAGGATATTAGAGAGACAAGGTTAGTGAAGTATTATTTTTTATTGGACCAACTTCAACTGGTGAGAAAGACAAGCTTTTGAGCCACACAGAGCTCTTCTTTAGGTCTGGGAGAGCATAATGATTGTCTGGTTTTACTTACGCTAAACCATCTGTTCCTCCTTACATTTAGCTGTGACTCTCGGAGTACCTTTCCCAGACCCGAAGAAGAGCTTTGTGGTCTTGAAAGCTTGTCTATCTCACCAACAGAAGGTGGTCCAATAAAAGTTATTACCTCATCTACATAAAGTCTGTGACAGAGCTGTGGACTGAAACAAGGTCCTTAACTTATAGGCCAGTATCCTAACTACTGGTTCAGACTTACTCTTTGTGGAACATGGCTACCAGGATAATCCCAATTTTTGTTTGATTAAGCAGCATGTCCAGTCAATACAGGATAGATACATCAGTAATGCTTCTAGCTGCACAGCTGTGATAATGCTGTCAGCTTCCAGGAGTAAGTCATCAAGAAGTACAAAAACTCATTTTATTTTAAATGAGAGTGGATGGGTGGGGGTGAGCGTGTGTGTGTGTGAATCAAAAACTACTGTGTGTGTTCTTTTTAAACAAAATTTGCAGCATTCTTAAATTAGAAAGCAGCCTGCTAGGCAACCCTTCAACAAGAGCAGTGGGTTTCTTCATGATAATGAACATTCATGTCACTATACTGAATCCTGTCTTCCTACTCTGTTCTTTTGAGCTAGGCAGCATATTGAAAAGTACAAGAATCCAGAAACCATTTTTCAGGCTGCACAGGATGTGAGGAAGCCCAACAATCATTGCTCAATATTCTATAAACTTGGTAAGAAATAATGAATCATTTACTGTTTATTCAACACACCAAAAGGTGCGGAAAGAAGTGTGACCATGGCATCTGTGCCCAGCCCACTGTCAGAATTATAAAAGGAAAATGCGATTTGGCTATGTTAAACAAAATTAACACTATATAGGATAAAAATGGATTTTTTAAAAAAAGTAGTTTCTTATAATGGACTCAGTAGCTTTGAAAAAAATGTCTTTTTCTAATGGTCATTCTACTGATGTAGAGCCTAAGGACAATTTTCCTAATTAAGCAATAAATCACACTTGGTAGAAAAGTCTGGTAAGTCACTCTTAGAGCTGTGCAGAGCTCTGAGCCTTTGATTCAGAGAGGTTGCAGCAAGCCTTTTATCTGGCTTTGCCATACATAGGTTCTCATCTCCTCCCCCAAGTTTCTCTTATAGTTTTGGGTTCAATGACTCCCCCCCCAAAATGAAATTCAGCCAAAACTGCAAAATTTTACATGGTTTATACTCTGGACCATAAACCAGATCACCTCTTTCCTCCCTAGCTTCCCTTCTCCTCTTCCAACAAGACCCAGCTCCTCTCTCATTGCCTTTTGCTGTTTTCTGTAGGGAGAGGGTATGCCACTGGTGTGCTTTCTCCCCTCACATCCAATGTCTTTGTAAGGAGTGTCAGATGTCTGGTTCCTAAATCTCTTGGAGACAGCCAACTGGCACACTCCACACATCATCTGTATTCAGGGAGGTAAGTAAGTCAGTCCTCTCAAAATCACTAGAATTCCTTCAGACAGGCTCCCCGTGGCCCATTTGACAGGATCAAGACCTAAAATGTCCCTTGTAATGTAAACTTGTCTTGCTGCAGGACCATAATCTGGGATTCTCCAGCAATGTGTATTCTGGGGCTTTTGCAGCAAAAGCAGGATCCAGTGAATAGTTTGGGAAGTAATAACTTCTGCTGCTCATTCTGTCTATTTAACATGCTTCTGAGGCAGTTACATCTTAGTCAGGTGGAAAGGAGTACTTGTGGCACCTTAGAGACTAACCAATTTATCTGAGCATAAGCTTTCGTGAGCTACAGCTCACTTCATCGGATGCATACACTCAGGAGGGTGTCCTGATCACCTGAGAATATATGTATATAAGAATTGCCATACTGGATCAGACTAGTAGACCAGCATCCCTCCTCTGATAGTGGCAGTATCAGATAATTCAGAGGAAGATGCCAGGTGATCCCATAACGGACAATTATGAAATAACCTCCTGCAGGGAAAGTTTCTTCCTAGGCCATTCAGTTAGTAAAAAGAAAAGGAGTACTTGTGGCACCTTAGAGACTAACCAATTTATTTGAGCATGAGCTTTCGTGCTCAAATAAATTGGTTAGTCTCTAAGGTGCCACAAGTACTCCTTTTCTTTTTGCGAATACAGACTAACACGGCTGTTCCTCTGAATTCAGTTAGTAGGCTGCCATGAACGCTAAAGCATGAGGGTTTATGTGGATGTTAGGTTTCAGAGTAGCAGCCGTGTTAGTCTATTATCTATGAAAACATTGAATCCTTTACTGAATCCTACTTAGCTCCTGGCTTCAGTGACATTTTGAATTAATCAAGTTAGACAGATTAATTATGGCTTGTGTGGACAAGTATTTCCTTTTATCAGTTATAAATCTGTTGCCCTTCAATTTCATTAATTCTCCCCTTGTTCTCGTATTATAAGACAGGGTAAACAGGAGCATCTGATTTGCCTTCTTGATTCTATCATGTATGATATCCTATTATTTGCCTCCCCCTTAACAGTTCCCAAACTTTCCAAGCTCTCCTTGTAGAAAAATATCTCCATGCTGCTAATGATTTTCACCATCTAATTCTGAACACCTGCTATTGTTGCTATATCTTCTTAGGTATATAGTCACCAGAACTGAAATGCATACTGACATTTTATTTGCTTTTTTCACCAATGTTAAATATTGAACAGTCTAAGTGATTCATAAGTCTTTTTTTCCTGAGTGGTTCCAATTAGCTGAGAACCCAGCAAATGTGTATGAGTGGTTCAAATTATTCCTTCCAACATGCATACTTTTGCATTTTTCAACAGAGGTATTAATCTGCTTCCATGCTGTCCATTCACCAAATTTTTTTAGATCCCCTTGAAGTTACTTGCTCTCTTGACAACAAAACAAATTAAACACCACCAGTCCTATTACCGAACCTAGGGGCACCCTGTTCTTAAACTTTTACCATATTGAAAGTTCTTCCTTTATTTCTACTCTCTGCTTTTTGTCTTTTTCCCAGTTTCTAACCCATGATAATATTTTATGTCTAAACCATTAAACAATCAGTTTCCTTAATAGTCATTGTGAGGTATTTGGCTTTTTGAAAGTTCATATAAATTATGTCAGTTATTACTTTTTATCCACAATTTTACTGAAACATTGACTGAATACTAGTAGATTATAGAGCAGGGGTGGGCAAACTACAGCCCGGGGGGGTCACATCCGGCCCTTCAGACGTTTTAATCCGGCCCTCGAGCTCCTGCTGGGGAGTGGGGTCCGGGGCTTGTCCCGCTCCAGCTGGGGAGTGGGGTCGGGGGCTTGTCCTGCTCTGTACGTGCCATGGATTTGCACGGCTCCCAGAAGCAGCGGCATGTCTCCCTTCTGGCTCCAAGGCGTAGGGGAAGCCAGGGGGCTCCACCCCCTGCCCCCCGCCCCAAGCGCTGCCCCCGCAGCCCCCATTGGCCAGGAAACACAGTCAATGGGAGATGCAGGGGCGGCACCTGCAGATGAGGCAGCATGCAGAGCCGCCTGACCCTGCCTCCACATAGGAGCCAGAGTGGAGGACATGCCACTGTTTCTGGGAGCTGCTTGAGGTAAGTGCCACCCAGAGCCTGCACCCCTGACCCCCTCCCATACCCCGACCCCCTCCTATGCCCCAACCCCTTGCCCCAGTCCTGATCCCCTTCCTGCCCTCCGAACCCCTTGGTCCCAGCCCAGAGCACTTTCCTGCACCCCAACCCCTCATCCCCATCCCAGAGCCCTCACTCTCCTGCACCCCAACCGCCTATCCCAGCCCAGAGCCCCCTCCCACATCCTCATTTCTGGCCCCACCCCAGAGCCCACTTCCCCAGCCAGAGCCCTCACCCTTTCCTGCACCCCAACCCCCAATTTCATGAGCGTTCATGGTCTGCCATACAATTTCCCTACCCAGATGTGGCCTTTGGGCCAAAAGGTTTGCCCACCCCTGTTGTAGAGGAATGACTTTCCTTTGCCTAAGGTATGCTGGTTTGTCACTGTCAAATCAAGATCTCCTAAGTGACTTATAGTTTTATTTTTAAGTATTATTTCAATTCATTTACCCGGTACAAAAGTAAGAAGTTGTGCTCTTAGCGAGACAATGTGGATTGAGTTAGTGTCTTTTATTGGACCAACTTCTGTTGGAGAGAGAGAGAGAAAAGCTTTCAAGCTACACAGAGATCTGCAGGTCACCCACCTTGTCTCTCTAATATCCTGGAACCAACACAGCTACAACACTACATGTACTGGTCTGTAATTCCCAGTATCATTGCTAGTGCCTTTTTTTAAAGCTGGGCACAGTATTTGCTGCTGTTCAGTCCTTTGGCACAGCAGCTGCTCTTAGGAGAGACTGCATTTTGCGTTAGCAGCTCAGCCACTTCATTCTAAACTTCCTTCAGAAGCCTGCTGACTTGTAGCTAATTAAGTGCATGATCCAAATAAAAGACTCAATTGACTTCAATGGCCTCTGGATTAGGCCCTCATTTATCAGTGTGTTCAAGCACCTCTTCTTTTGATATCTCGCTCTCTGACAGTAATTCATCTTTATCACATGAAAAGAGTAGGTATCTCCTCATACTCTATGGCAAAGATAGAGACAAAGAAATCATTCAGTTTCTCAACAATTCCCTTATCTTCTTTTACAGCGTGATCCAAAACCCATTGAAGCCAATGGGAGTCTTTTCACTGATTTCACTGGGCTTTGAATCCAGCCCTAATAGCTCCCTTTATTCTACAGTGCTCCAGTGGACCCACTGATACTCTTGGGGTATGTCTACACTATGGAATAAGGTCGAATTTATAGAAGTCGTTTTTTTAGAAATCGGTTTTATATATTCGAGTGTGTGTGTCCCCACAGAAAATGCTCTAAGTGCATTAAGTGCATTAACTCGGCGGAGCGCTTCCACAGTACCGAGGCTAGAGTCGACTTCCGGAGCGTTGCACTGTGGGTAGCTATCCCACAGTTCCTGCAGTCTCCGCTGCCCATTGGAATTCTGGGTTGAGATCCCAATGCCTGATGGGGCTAAAACATTGTCGCGGGTGGTTCTGGGTACATATCGTCAGGCCCCCGTTCCCTCCCTCCCTCCGTGAAAGCAAGGGCAGACAATCATTTCGCGCCTTTTTTCCTGAGTTACCTGTGCAGACGCCATACCACTGCAAGCATGGAGCCTGCTCAGGTAACCGTCACCCTATGTCTCCTGGGTGCTGGCAGACGTGGTACGGCATTGCTACACAGTAGCAGCAACCCCTTGCCTTGTGGCAGCAGATGGTACAGTACGACTGGTAGCCGTCATCGTCATGTCCGAGGTGCTCCTGGCCACGTCGGCTGGGAGCGCCTGGGCAGACATGGGCGCAGGGACTAAATTTGGAGTGACTTGACCAGGTCATTCTCTTTAGTCCTGCAGTCAGTCCTATTGAACCGTCTTATGGTGAGCGGGCAGGCGATACGAACTGCTAGCAGTCGTACTGTACCATCTTCTGCCGAGCAGCCATGAGATGTGGATGGCATGCAGTCCTTCTGCACCGTCTGCTGCCAGCCAAAGATGTAAAAGATAGATGGAGTGGATCAAAACAAGAAATAGACCAGATTTGTTTTGTACTCATTTGCTTCCCCCCCTCCCCTGTCTAGGGGACTCATTCTTCTAGATCACACTGCAGTCACTCACAGAGAAGGTGCAGCGAGGTAAATCTAGCCATGTATCAATCAGAGGCCAGGCTAACCTTCTTGTTCCAATAAGGACAATAACTTAGGTGCACCATTTCTTATTGGAACCCTCCGTGAAGTCCTGCCTGAAATACTCCTTGATGTAAAGCCACCCCCTTTGTTGATTTTAGCTCCCTGAAGCCAACCCTGTAAGCCGTGTCCTCAGTCGCCCCTCCCGGCGTCAGAGCAACAGCAAACAATCAGGCATCTGAGAGTGCTGTCCAGAGCAGTCACAATGGAGCACTCTGATGGGGCTAACACATTGTCGCGGGTGGTTCTGGGTACATATTGTCAGGCCCCCGTTTCCTCCCTCCCTCCGTGAAAGCAAGGGCAGACAATCATTTCGCGCCTTTTTTCCTGAGTTACCTGTGCAGACGCCATACCACGGCAAGCATGGAGCCCGCTCAGGTAACCGTCACCCTATGTCTCCTGGGTCCTGGCAGACGCGGTACGGCTTTGCTGCACAGTAGCAGCAACCCATTGCCTTCTGGCAACAGACGGTGCAATACAACTGGTAGTCGTCCTCGTCGTGTCCGAGGTGCTCCTGGCCACGTCGGCTGGGAGTGCCTGGGCAGACATGGGCGCAGGGACTAAATTTGGAGTGACTTGACCAGGTCATTCTCTTTAGTCCTGCAGTCAGTCCTATTGAACCATCTTATGGTGAGCGGGCAGGCGATACGGACTGCAAGCAGTCGTATTGCACCATCTTCTGCCAGGCAGGCAAGAGATGAGGATGGCTAGCAGTCGTACTGTACCATCTTCTGCCGAGCAGCCATGAGATGTGGATGGCATGCAGTCCTTCTGCACCATCTGCTGCCAGCCAAAGATGTAAAAGATAGATGGAGTGGGTCAAAACAAGAAATAGACCAGATTTGTTTTGTACTCATTTGCCTCCTCCCCTGTCTAGGGGACTCATTCCTCTAGGTCACACTGCAGTCACTCACAGAAAAGGTGCAGCGAGGTAAATCTAGCCAGGTATCAATCAGAGGCCAGGCTAACCTCCTTGTTCCAATAAGAACGATAACTTAGGTGCACCATTTCTTATTGGAACCCTCCGTGAAGTCCTGCCTGAAATACTCCTTGATGTACAGGCACCCCCTTTGTTGATTTGAGCTCCCTGAAGCCAACCCTGTAAGCCGTGTCGTCAGTCGCCCCTCCCTCCGTCAGAGCAACGGCAGACAATCGTTCCGCGCCTTTTTTCTGTGCGGACGCCATACCAAGGCAAGCATGGAGGCCGCTCAGCTCACTTTGGCAATTAGGAGCACATTAAACACCACACGCATTATCCAGCAGTATATGCAGCACCAGAACCTGGCAAAGCGATACCGGGCGAGGAGGCGACGTCAGCGCGGTCACGTGAGTGATCAGGACATGGACACAGATTTCTCTGAAAGCATGGGCCCTGCCAATGCATGCATCATGGTGCTAATGGGGCAGGTTCATGCTGTGGAACGCCGATTCTGGGCTCGGGAAACAAGCACAGACTGGTGGGACCGCATAGTGTTGCAGGTTTGGGACGATTCCCAGTGGCTGCGAAACTTTCGCATGCGTAAGGGCACTTTCATGGAACTTTGTGACTTGCTTTCCCCTGCCCTGAGGCGCATGAATACCAAGATGAGAGCAGCCCTCACAGTTGAGAAGCGAGTGGCGATAGCCCTGTGGAAGCTTGCAACGCCAGACAGCAACCGGTCAGTTGGGAATCAATTTGGAGTGGGCAAATCTACTGTGGGGGCTGCTGTGATGCAAGTAGCCCACGCAATCAAAGATCTGCTGATATCAAGGGTAGTGACCCTGGGAAATGTGCAGGTCCTAGTGGATGGCTTTGCTGCAATGGGATTCCCTAACTGTGGTGGGGCTATAGACGGAACCCATATCCCTATCTTGGCACCGGAGCACCAAGCCGCCGAGTACATAAACCGCAAGGGGTACTTTTAGATAGTGCTGCAAGCTCTGGTGGATCACAAGGGACGTTTCACCAACATCAACGTGGGATGGCCGGGAAAGGTGCATGATGCTCGCATCTTCAGGAACTCTGGTCTGTTTCAAAAGCTGCAGGAAGGGACTTTATTCCCAGACCAGAAAATAACTGTTGGGGATGTTGAAATGCCTATATGTATCCTTGGGGACCCAGCCTACCCCTTAATGCCATGGCTCATGAAGCCGTACACAGGCAGCCTGGACAGTAGTCAGGAGCTGTTCAACTACAGGCTGAGCAAGTGCAGAATGGTGGTAGAATGTGCATTTGGATGTTTAAAGGCGCGCTGGCGCAGTTTACTGACTCGCTTAGACCTCAGCGAAACCAATATTCCCACTGTTATTACTGCTTGCTGTGTGCTCCACAATATCTGTGAGAGTAAGGGGGAGACGTTTATGGCGGGGTGGGAGGTTGAGGCAAATCGCCTGGCTGCTGGTTACGCGCAGCCAGACACCAGGGCAGTTAGAAGAGCACAGGAGGGCGCGGTACGCATCAGAGAATCTTTGAAAACCAGTTTCATGACTGGCCAGGCTACGGTGTGAAAGTTCTGTTTGTTTCTCCTTGATGAAACCCCCCGCCCCTTGGTTCACTCTACTTCCCTGTAAGCTAACCACCCGCCCCCTCCTCCCTTCAATCACCGCTTGCAGAGGCAATAAAGTCATTGTTGCTTCACATTCATGCATTCTTTATTCATTCATCACACAAATAGGGGGATGACTACCAAGGTAGCCCAGGAGGGGTGGTGGAGGAGGGAAGGAAAATGCCACACAGCACTTTAAGCACAGCACTTTAAAAGTTTACAACTTTAAAATTTATTGAATGACAGCCTTCTTTTTTTCGGGCAATCCTCTGTGGTGGAGTGGCTGGTTGGCCGGAGGCCCCCCCACCGCGTTCTTGGGCGTCTGGGTGTGGAGGCTATGGAACTTGGGGAGGAGGGCAGTTGGTTACAGAGGGCTGCAGTGGCAGTCTGTGCTCCAGCTGCCTTTGCTGCAGCTCAACCATACACTGGAGCATACTGGTTTGGTCCTGCAGCAGCCTCAGCATTGAATCCTGCCTCCTCTCATCACGCTGCCGCCACATTTGAGCTTCAGCCCTGTCTTCAGGCCGCCACTTACTCTCTTCAGCCCGCCACTTACTCTCTTCAGCCCGCCACCTCTCCTCTCGGTCATTTTGTGCTTTCCTGCACTCTGACATTATTTGCCTCCACGCATTCGTCTGTGCTCTGTCAGTGTGGGAGGACAGCATGAGCTCGGAGAACATTTCATCGCGAGTGCGTTTTTTTTTCTTTCTAAGCTTCACTAGCCTCTGGGAAGGAGAAGATCCTGTGATCATTGAAACACATGCAGCTGGTGGAGAAAAAAAAAGGGACAGCGGTATTTAAAAAGACACATTTTATAAAACAGTGGCTACACTCTTTCAGGGTAAACCTTGCTGTTAACATTACATACATAGCACATGTGCTTTCGTTACAAGGTCGCATTTTGCCTCCTCCCACCGCGTGACTACCCCCTCAACCTTCCCCCCTCCCTGTGGCTAACAGCGGGGAACATTTCTGTTTAGCCACAGGCAAACAGCCCAGCAGGAATGGGCTCCTCTGAGTGTCCCCTGAAGAAAAGCACTCTATTTCAACCAGGTGACCATGAATTATATCTCACTCTCCTGAGGATAACACAGAGAGATAAAGAACGGATGTTGTTTGAATGCCAGCAAACATACACTGCAATGCTTTGTTCTACAATGATTCCCGAGTACGTGTTACTGGCCTGGAGTGGTAAAGTGTCCTACCATGAAGGACGCAAGAAGGCTGCCCTCCCCAGAAACCTTTTGCAAAGGCTTTAGGACTACATCTAGGAGAACCGCAAATGCCAGGGCAAAGTAATCCTTTCACATGCTTGCTTTTAAACCATGTATAGTATTTTAAAAGGTACACTCACCAGAGGTCCCTTCTCCGCCTGCTGGGTCCAGGAGGCAGCCTTAGGTGGGTTCGGGGGGTACTGGCTCCAGGTCTAGGGTGAGAAACAGTTCCTGGCTGTCGGGAAAACCGGTTTCTCCGCTTGCTTGCTGTGAGCTATCTACAACCTCCTCCTCATCATCATCTTCTTCGTCCCCAAAACCTGCTTCCGTATTGCCTCCATCTCCATTGAAGGAGTCAAACAACACGGCTGGGGTAGTGGTGGCTGAACCCCCTAAAATGGCATGCAGCTCATCATAGAAGCGGCATGTTTGGGGCTCTGACCCAGAGCGGCTGTTCGCCTCTCTGGTTTTCTGGTAGGCTTGCCTCAGCTCCTTCAGTTTCACGCGGCACTGCTTCGGGTCCCTGTTATGGCCTCTGTCCTTCATGCCCTGGGAGATTTTCACAAAGGTTTTGGCATTTCGAAAACTGGAACGGAGTTCTGATAGCACGGATTCCTCTCCCCAAACAGCGATCAGATCCCGTACCTCCCGTTCGGTCCATGCTGGAGCTCTTTTGCGATTCTGGGACTCCATCATGGTCACCTGTGCTGATGAGCTCTGCATGGTCACCTGCAGCTTGCCACGCTGGCCAAACAGGAAATGAGATTCAAAAGTTCGCGGTTCTTTTCCTGTCTACCTGGCCAGTGCATCTGAGTTGAGAGTGCTGTCCAGAGCGGTCATAATGGAGCACTCTGGGATAGCTCCCGGAGGCCAATACCATCGAATTGTGTCCACAGTACCCCAAATTCGAGCTGGCAATGTTGATTTAAGCGCTAATCCACTTGTCAGGGGTGGAGTAAGGAAATCGATTTTAAGAGCCCTTTAAGTCGAAATAAAGGGCTTCATTGTGTGGACGGGTGCAGGTTTACATCGATTTAACGCTGCTAAATTCGACCTAAAGTCCTAGTGTAGACCAGGGCTTGGACACTTCCTGCTTCTGATAGACTTAAAGAATTTCACTGTTATAATGTCTCTGGCTAATTGCCATTCAATTTCCCTCTTAGCCCACACAGTGTTATTTTCTTACATATTATCTGCTATAGTTTATGTTCCTTTCACTCCAGCTGGATTTTTCTTTTTCTTAAGGATACCTGTATGGCTTGAATAACCTCTTCAATAATTTATTAATTTTTGTTTGCCTTCCTCTTTTGTTTAAACGTGTCCATGCCTTTGTGACCGTATTCTAGTTGCATAAGCAGCCTCCAGAGTAAGTGTAAAGATTTTAATTTCTGCACTATTGATCTGAGGATTGGTGGTGGTGTTTTACTCACTCCCTCATTTCTGTGAAATATCCCTGTTTAAAATTTAGTCTCACACTGCAAATTTTTGGTATAATTCCTTCTCCAAGGATGTTAAATTTAATTTCCAAAGTTGATGTGAGGGGTTTTACTCTGTGACTGGGTATTAGGTTGAACAAGGTTTTATCTTTAAGTGGGAAGCTAAGGTTTATTTTAGTTGTTTCTTTAATTAATGGATTTTATTTACTTTAGCCCATTAACAATTAATTTAGCAGTCTGCTCCCCTCTGAGCCAAACTCCCATGTTGTCCCTTGTGCTTATACAGTCAGTGACTCACTTTACACTAAAGAGTATGGAGGAATGGGAATTATTCATCAGCTCATCCCGCAAAAGGCAGAGTGTTCCAGGAAGACATTAGAGTATTTGTGTGTGTATGTGTGTGTGTGTGCGAGAAAGGGTAAGCAAGTGGCCACTGGTAGACAGCATCAGTAAAACGCTCCCATATTCTGTTGAGGAGAGAGGGATCCTATGGAATGGAATATATGACCCAAATATGGGATCAGGGCCATATCTACATTAGCACTTATGTCAGCAAACCTTTTGGTGCTCTGGGGTGTGAAAAAACACCCGCCTGAGTGACATAAGTTTAGCTTGCATAAGTGGTAGTTTGCGCACAGTGCTATGTTGGCAGAATAGCTTCTCCTGCCACTTGTTGGGGGTGGTTTAATTATGTCGATGGGAGAGAGCTCTACATAAGACCGGCTACACGAGAGATCTTACAGCGGCACAGCTGCATCGGTAGCTGTGCTGCTGTAAGCTCTTTAGTGTAGACATGGCCAAAGGTTGCCTAATACTTGTCCCAAATTGACAAATCTCTCAGGCTATGCCTACACTGCATTAAAAAACCCCTGCTGGCCTGTGCCAGCTGACTCAGGCTTCAGTGGCTCAAGTTCCAGGGCTGTTGAATTACAGTGGAAACTTCCAGGCTCGGGCTGCAGCCTGAGATTTGGGACCCTCCTACCACTCAGGACCCTATAGCCCAGGCTCCAGCCCAAGCCTGAAAGTCTACACTGCAGTTAAACAGCCCCATAGCCTTAGTCTTGCAAGCCGGCAGCTGGACGCCCGCGGGTGTCTAATTGCAGTGTACAAATACCCTCAGTGAATCTGGGCTTAGAATCTGATTTAATTACAAAAGGGTTGTAAACATCTAGCCACTAAAAGACATCTAACACTATCACATTATCTTATTCACTGTCAGCTTAGTAACTCCCACGTACTGTAGGATGCATGTAACCATCAACAGTTCTGAATATTAAAATCTTGTTGAAAGAGTAAAATCCAGCAGGTTTTGCTGAGTTATCACCGTTGGAATAGCACAAATGCCAGAAATCTGACTGATCCTTTTCTCTCACATACACTCCCAGCTACCTGATGCTGATGAGCAATGGGCCAAAGTGTTATTACAGCAGCACTTAAGATAATTAAACAAAATATTGATAGCAATCAAATTTAGCACATTTAGAATTCTTTTAAAATATATTTTCCCCTTTCTCTTCCTACATAGATTTCTCTCCAACCACTAAGTAACTGTCTTTGGAGGGAGATAACATCTTGACTGAAGCAGCAACAGGTTTAAATTGAGGATCCTCCCATTATATGAGAAATGGAATGAATCCCTCTGGGGCTGCACAAGACTGAGCTACAATACAGTAAGATGCAGGAATAACGAAATTACTATGAAAAAAAGGAAGCTGACTTTGCCATCCACAGGCTCAGCAGCAGGGCACACAATCCTAAAAGAGTGTTGCTATTTGCATTTATTCAAATACTGGAAGTTCTAAGAACTCTGGGAAATTCCCGTGCCTTTTTGGCAAAAGTGACAGGACTGTCCAAAGTTCTTTCTGGCTGAGGCCTGTATAATTTATACTAGTAAATAAATACATTAATACATTAGTCCTGAAAAGAAAAGACACAATCTACAATTAGACTGTAGAATGGTGGTACAATATATAAAAGTGATCCACTAGTGTTCAGGTATTCTCAGACCGTCTTTTCCTGGTAGTCCCAGTTGATGACAATCCTGCCCTTCCCAGATTGCTAAGGGAGTATCTCAGCTAGAAATTTACTAAATGCAAGAGGGCCAGGTGGACCGGGGAAGTCCCAGTATAGAAAAGGTTGAGAACTCTTCACTAATTTCAATTAGTGATTCACCACATTACACTTTTTCTACTGTGCATTTCGGCCACATGTATCCTGAGTATATTTGGTGTCAGTTTTAAATGTACACATAAAGGAGTGAAAATCTGCTTGGTGCAGCAGTGGTGCGTAAATGGGGGAAGAGTTTGTAGGAAATAGTTTCTCTGCACACAAGCAGCAGGATAGGGTCTTTCTTATGTCAGAGCTTGAGCAAAGGCAAGCTACTATGCTGGCCCCCACATACTACATTCTCAAGTGCACGCGCTAGTGTCACCAAGTATTAGCCAGAAGTGTGCCGTGCTCCTACTCAGAGGGAAAGCAGCATATCTCAATAAGCCTTCCTGCACAATTATTTGTACGAAAGAACATCCAGACTGGAAGAATTTCCATAGCACAAGATTCTCCCGACTACCTCTCTACTCCCCATCTCTGCACCAGATAGCGTAAAATGTAGAGCTGAGCTTCAAATTCTTCCCTTGGATGCACAAATTTGGCTCCCCCTGAATTTAAATGGGAACTGGATATGGCATCTGAGGACAGAATTTCTCTCTTACACCAAGCTTGATCCTACATTTCTTCCACACACAAAAGTCTCACTGACTTGCGCGGGAGTTACATATAAGTAAATAGCCTGATTGTGCAACCCTTACATTGGGGAGCATTTACTCACGGACTTGTCCCATTGAAGTCAATGGGACTACTCTCTTGTAACTTTTCACCAACTTGAGTTGCACAATTGAGCCAAAAGGAAGCAGGATCAACAGCACCCAGTCCTGGACTTGAATACTTCACAGGATTTTAATTGTGGAAAGCATCACTAAGCTGTTTGAAGTGTGGTTTTAAAGACAGAGGTGGATTTAAGAGTTGGGATGTAGTAAGAAAATAAAGGAGGAGATGATAGGAGGCAATGGATGGTATGGCATATTTAACAATTTCTCTTCTTTCCCTTACTGTATTCTCCTACCCCACTCTGTTCTTTCCCTCTTAGCCTTTCATTACAGTACTTCCTTTGTATTCTCGAATAGTCTGTTTCCTTTCCTGTCCTCAGTCTGTTTCCCAGTTACTCTTCCACTGACTCCTCTGCGCTCTGTCTCTCACTCTCTTCCTCCTCCCCGCCCCCGACCACATCTCAAACCAGCAGATGGGACTAGGATTTCCATCCTCCTTCAATTTAAGAGAGTTTCCCTTCCCCTTTCAATTTTCTCTTCCCCGACCTCAAGTATCTTCTGCATCCCTAATCTCCAATAGCTGGGCAATTTCCAGGCTCAACAGTGGGGCCAGAGTCAATTTTGCTCCCAGAGAAGAAGCTGGGTGATATATATTGAATCTGAGGTGGGGGATTGATTTTGCCCTCAGAGTGAGGAAAGGGGGTGATTTTCTCCTACCTCTAAGTAGATGGATGGGGTGGGGAGTACTTGAGAGTAGCCTATCATGAGCAGATAGGGAGCGACTGAGCTGACCAACTGGGCAAGATGGGAATGTGGAGTTGGGCCCAGACCCATGCAGCCAGAGAGGAGCTAAACTGAGCTGCCAGCTTTAGTGAAAAAGATGTCGCAATCCCCTATGTTTACATAACTGATGGAGGGCCTGATTAGAATTTGCCAATTCATTGTCTTTTAGATTCATCCTTGGTTAAAGAGTTAAAGAAATACTGGTCTTGGTTTCAGAAAAAATGCCATCATTTTAGATTTTTTCTGGCATTTAAATATATACACTCCTCTTCAGAAAACAATTCTCATCTATAATTGCTGAAACTCAGATGTGTTCCCAATGTCTATACACTAATCAGGGCACATCTGGAGTAGTTAACAACTGCAACCTCAGCAATTAGCAACAATATTCTAGATCCTGGCATGTCAATTGATAGAATCAATCTTCACAGGAGAAGAATTAATGGGACTGTACCTAGCTGAAGAGTATTGTAAAGAGCAAATACAGTCACAGATTCAGTTAAGGCCTGATTCTAATCTCACTGAAGTGAATAGGAATTATGCAAATGGGTACAGGATCAACACCTACTGCTTTTCAATAGCTGCTAAATATCACATTCATTCAGGACTTATACCAGCTCAGTAACACATACATATACCACTCTCAATATATAAATTTGGTCTTGTCTGATTCATTAAGCAGGGAGATACATAAAATTGTATTTGGAGACAAAAATCCAAAATGTTTTTACAGTCCATTATTCAGAATGGGACTTAGCTGGATTCAAAAAGCTCAATTAACCTGTTTTTTATTCATCAGAATTAGGCAACCAAGCCTAAAATGATGAAAAGCATTTTAATATTTTAAAAACAAAAGTATTTTGCCACCACACAGTCTAGACACTGCAACACAAAAAATGAATACTGCAATTATTGTATAAAATGGTACTGATGTTACCCATAGGACCATGTTATAAGGCTAAATCCAACAATCAGTAAGCCTTATTTGCATTAAGCAATCAATAAAACAGTCTTTTAATAGGAATTTTCTCAGAATCTGCAAAATACACTGCAAATGGGATACAGTATGTATTTTCTGATTATGGCCCACGTAGCCGTCAGCATCAACTACTAAATACAGAAAGGGACAAATTATGGGCCTCTGAACCTCTGGAGTGCTGTAATGGATGGAGCAGCAGAACACCCTTAATGCTGGAAGGAGGAATTTTGTCCATAAGATGACATAAAGGACCAGCATGACTCTCAATGAGACTTAGACCCATTTTGAAATGGAACTTAGGAGCTTCTAAAAATGTTATTCCTTGTTTATTTTTTGGTTTTTCTTTGTACCTTGTGTCACTGATTCGGTCAGGCTCTTCTATCAGCAGTCCACCAGTCTGGCAAGGGAATCCAGGCCTCTGGATCACTGGTTGTTGTATCTAGAGTCTGAACAGATAGTCCCAGACGCTGCATTTGCAGCTAAAGTGAGGCTACCAGCAACAAAGTGACAATGCAGGACAAATATATTGGTATATGATAACTTCATTATGCTGGAAGAAGAGGAAGTTTCTTTACCTAGATTATAATGAAACATGCAGGGAGTGGAAGTGAGTGTTTCTCAGGTGGTTTTATTTGACTTTTTGCTTAAAATAACAAATTATTTATTCTTCGTAAAATTTCTAACATACTTGGGACAAAACTATAGAATGATCATTTCAGGCTGTTAAAGAAACCCCTTTTAGGGACAATGACTATATCCACCTAAGAAAAGTGAAAAATGTTTACAAAGATGATAAAATCTTAGCAAAACATGATGTGTCTGTGTTACGATTTCCTCAACATATGGAAGAAGATCTTCGAGGAACTTTAAAAATACAGAGGTGATGTGCTGAGAGAGAATGCGGTCAGTTCCCGTTTGTTGACATACAGGATTAGAAAGTATGTGTTATTTCTATTATATTTAATACCCCAGAAATGACGACTCAAAACACAAGGATGAGTCTGTTTCCTTTTGTGAAAAATTTGGAAACTCCTCAGACAACAACATACTTAACCACTATTTTCATAGGACTGTATTCTCATCCATTAGAGAAGTGCAGTAAAAGCAGAGTGTTTTGTGTTCTAAATGCACTAATACCGATAGCATTAATAAGACATTTTTTCTTGGGTTTGATCTAATACTTCTAAAATTCCACATTAAATCTTTCAGCAGACATGGAGTGCTACCCTGATTCCCCCTCTCCCCGGACCTCAATTTGCATCCCTGCAATAGATCTTCTACAGGACATTGTAGATAAACTGGCTGCACAATTTGCTAAAATGTAAACGTCCAAAACCTGTAAGAGTACACTGCTCAGTAGGGAAGATTTGACAGCAGGGACGTTGAAATATTCTGCATAGTCAACATATTTAACCATATATTCCCAAACAAACCTCTAGGCAAGCTTCAGACATTCTTGCTCACACTGAGTAGTATCTCACTCCACAAGTAGGTCCTTTGATTTCACACATCCTTTATAGCACAGTGTCTTATTTCCATTTTTTAAAAAGAACTGCTCACGGAGTAAAGTATTATTCAACATGACTTGGGGTGGCAGAATCTAGCCACCTAGTTAAAGAAAGGGGTCCAGGATGAAATTGTATTTCAGTGGAGCATAACCAACAATTTTCAACTTCCTTCTCCATCTTCTACAAAAAAACATACACTTTCTCTGTAAAAACTCAACTCCTCTCATTAAAAAAAAAAATTCAACATTGCTTTAGGTCCTGCTGTAAGAGTATGTATCTCAGGTGTACTTATGAGTCAGAGGAAAAAGGGAGAAGAGATAAAGGAAGAACAGCTAAAATACTCTGTCTAGCCACGTCAGGGCATCTACACTTCTATACAAAGCATTTCTTCAATATGGCCCAGAATTGGAATGAGGGCTTTCTTCAGCCTGTACATAGAAAAAAACCCCCAAAACAGCCAACTAAAATGTCTTTTTCTTCTAGTAAGGGAGGAGGGGGAGAGAGGAAACAAAGTCTTTTAATCATGAAGTCTCTTGCAAGCAATATAGTCCGATATAAGGCTTGGTCTATACTTGAAAGTTACATTGGCATAGCTATGTTGGTTAGAGATGTGAAAAACACACCCCTGATAAACAGCTGTGCTGACAAAATCCCCAGAGTAGATGCAGCTATGCCAACAAATGAGTGTTTCTGTCAATGTAGTGTTTGGGGAGATGGTGTTCCTGCAATGGCAGAAAAACTCCTTTTGTCAGTGTACACTGCATCTCCTATGTCAGCCTAGCTATGCCAGCATAGGTTTCAGAGTAACAGCCGTGTTAGTCTGTATTCGCAAAAAGAAAAGGAGTACTTGTGGCACCTTAGAGACTAACCAATTTATTTGAGCATAAGCTTTCGTGAGCTATAGCTCACTTCATCGGATGCATACTGTGGAAACTGCAGAAGACATTATATACACAGAGACCATGAAACAATACCTCCTCCCACCACACTCTCCTGCTGGTAATAGCTTATCTAAAGTGATCACTCTCCTTATAATGTGCATGATAATCAAGTTGGGCCATTTCCAGCACAAATCCAGGTTTTCTCACCCTCCGCCACCCCCCCCCCACACACACACAAACTCACTCTCCTGCTGGTAATAGCTTATCCAAAGTGACCACTCTCCCTACAATGTGCATGATAATCAAGGTGGGCCATTTCCAGCACAAATCCAGGTTTTCTCACCCCCCCCCCCCCACACACAGACTCACTCTCCTGCTGGTAATAGCTCATCCAAACTGACCACTCTCCTTACAATATGTATGATAATCAAGGTGGGCCATTTCCAGCATAAATCCAAGTTTAACCAGAACGTCTGGGGAGGTGGGGTAGGAAAAAACAAGGGGAAATAGGCTACCTTGCATAATGACTTAGCCACTCCCAGTCTCTATTTAAGCCTAAATTAATAGTATCCAATTTGCAAATGAATTCCAATTCAGCAGTTTCTCGCTGGAATCTGGATTTGAAGTTTTTTTGTTGTAAGATAGCGACCTTCATGTCTGTAATTGCGTGACCAGAGAGATTGAAGTGTTCTCCGACTGGTTTATGAATGTTATAATTCTTGACATCTGATTTGTGTCCATTTATTCTTTTACGTAGAGACTGTCCAGTTTGACCAATGTACATGGCAGAGGGGCATTGCTGGCACATGATGGCATATATCACATTGGTGGATATGCAGGTGAACAAGCCTCTGACAGTATGGCTGATGTTATTAGGCCCTGTGATGGTGTCCCCTGAATAGATATGTGGGCACAATTGGCAATGGGCTTTGTTACAAGGATAGGTTCCTGGATTAGTGGTTCTGTTGTGTGGTATGTGGTTGTTGGTGAGTATTTGCTTCAGGTTGGGGGGCTGTCTGTAGGCAAGGACTGGCCTGTCTCCCAAGATTTGTGAGAGTGTTGGGTCATCCTTCAGGATAGGTTGTAGATCCTTAATAATGCGTTGGAGGGGTTTTAGTTGGGGGCTGAAGGTGACGGCTAGTGGCGTTCTGTTATTTTCTTTGTTAGGCCTGTCCTGTAGTAGGTAACTTCTGGGAACTCTTCTGGCTCTATCAATCTGTTTCTTCACTTCCGCAGGTGGGTATTGTAGTTGTAAGAATGCTTGATAGAGATCTTGTAGGTGTTTGTCTCTGTCTGAGGGGTTGGAGCAAATGCGGTTGTATTGCAGAGCTTCGCTGTAGACGATGGATCGTGTGGTGTGGTCAGGGTGAAAGCTGGAGGCATGTAGGTAGGAATAGCGGTCACTAGGTTTCCGGTATAGGGTGGTGTTTATGTGACCATTGTTTATTAGCACTGTAGTGTCCAGGAAGTGGGTCTCTTGTGTGGACTGGACCAGGTTGATGGTGGGATGGAAATTGTTGAAATCATGGTGGAATTCCTCAAGGGCTTCTTTTCCATGGGTCCAGATGATGAAGATGTCATCAATATAGCGCAAGTAGAGTAGGGGCTTTAGGGGACGAGAGCTGAGGAAGCGTTGTTCTAAATCAGCCATAAAAATGTTGGCATACTGTGGGGCCATGCGGGTACCCATAGCAGTGCCGCTGATCTGAAGGTATACATTGTCCCCAAATGTAAAATAGTTATGGGTGAGGACAAAGTCACAAAGTTCAGCCACCACGTTAGCCGTGACATTATCGGGGATAGTGTTCTTGACGGCTTGTAGTCCATCTTTGTGTGGAATGTTGGTGTAGAGGGCTTCTACATCCATAGTGGCCAGGATGGTGTTATCAGGAAGATCACCGATGGATTGTAGTTTCCTCAGGAAGTCAGTGGTGTCTCGAAGATAGCTGGGAGTGCTGGTAGCATAGGGCCTGAGGAGGGAGTCTACATAGCCAGACAATCCTGCTGTCAAGGTGCCAATGCCTGAGATGATGGGGCGCCCAGGATTTCCAGGTTTATGGATCTTAGGTAGTAGATAGAATATCCCAGGTCGGGGTTCCAGGGGTGTGTCTGTGTGGATTGGATCTTGTGCTTTTTCAGGAAGTTTCTTGAGCAAATGCTGTAGTTGCTTTTGATAACTCTCAGTGGGATCATAGGGTAATGGCTTGTAGAAAGTGGTGTTGGAGAGCTGCCGAGCAGCCTCTTGTTCATATTCCGACCTATTCATGATGACAACAGCACCTCCTTTGTCAGCCTTTTTGATTATGATGTCAGAATTGTTTCTGAGGCTGTGGATGGCATTGTGTTATGCACGGCTGAGGTTATGGGGCAAGTGATGCTGCTTTTCCACAATTTCAGCCCGTGCACGTCGGCGGAAGCACTCTATGTAGAAGTCCAGTTTGCTGTTTCGACCTTCAGGAGGAGTCCACCTAGAATCCTTTTTTTTGTAATGTTGGTAGGGAGGCCTCTGTGGATTAGTATGTTGTTCAGAGGTATTTTGGAAATATTCCAGAGTGAGTTTGTGTGTGTGTGTGGGGGGGGGGGGGGGCAGAGGGTGAGAAAACCTGGATTTGTGCTGCTGGAAATGGCCCAACTTGATTATCATACACATTGTAAGGAGAGTGATCACTTTAGATAAGCTATTACCAGCAGGAAAGTGTGGTGGGAGGAGGTATTGTTTCATGGTCTCTATGTATATAATGACAGGTTTCAGAGGAACAGCCGTGTTAGTCTGTATTCGCAAAAAGAAAAGGAGTACTTGTGGCACCTTAGAGACTAACCAATTTATTTGAGCATGAGCTTTCGTGAGCTACAGCTCACTTCATCAGATGTTTACCGTGGAAAAGCTCATGCTCAAATAAATTGGTTAGTCTCTAAGGTGCCACAAGTACTCCTTTTCTTTTTGTGTATATAATGTCTTCTGCAGTTTCCACAGTATGCATCCGATGAAGTGAGCTGTAGCTCACGAAAGCTTATGCTCAAATAAATTGGTTAGTCTCTGAGGTGCCACAAGTACTCCTTTTTTTTATGCCAGCATAGGCTCTATAGTGCAGACATAGCCTAAACTCCCCTTTAACCATCATGCTCAGGAGCCTCATGGCTCTGATTCCTTGCTGGGCCAGGCAAGAGTAAATCCAATCTCTGTGGCCCTGATTTATATGCTTGGCTTGAAGCACGTGAGTATGTTGGATCATATTAAAGAAGTTCAGTATTAAAATCACAAATGAGTTTGATTCCCCATAGTTTAAATTCCAGGGTATTACTAATTAAGAGGTCTCTTGGTTTTTGGTACTGTTTCTCTCCCGCTCTGTGTGAAACTTGCAAGCTGCTAATTGTGTTAGCACATCCTAAGACAGAGTCCTTCTCAAAGCAATACTTTGTAACAACAGAAACAGCACACAGAGACTCCCCGCCCTTTTGTTGTATTCATCTCGCTTTGTTAACAATTGTGATTAAAATAGAGATAGAGGATGTATGTGGATGGATGCTTGGTGTGGATAATAACTGAATGATCAGGGAGGTGCCAGCCTAAGAATACAGTGTCCATTGGCCGAAGAAGGCATCAAGTGGAAACAACCAGAGGACCCCGGAGGCCAGACTGGAATCCACCTAACAGCCTCAAGGATGGGAGAACCGAAGAACAACATGGAGCCATCAGGAATGTGCCATCTGCTGATTGATTCAGCAATAGCATGATGAATCAATTCCCATAGACTGGCATAGGAATAAATTCCTATAAAAATGGACTCCATAAACTGATAATTTTGGGGTCTGATTCTGCAAACCAACTTCCAGGAGCGTCAGATGTGCATCTGACAAGGCCCTGCTCCCTCCTTGTTTCCAGGCCACCTGGCCAGTGGCTTGGCATGAGCAACTCTAAGGCTGGTAACTATGGTAACAACTTTGCAGAACCTGTGTGTGTGTGTATGAATAAATGTGTGAATAAATATGAAATTGAATGGAAAGTTATAGCTATAACTAATTGCTTACTATGGTTCTTTCTGTATTCACAATAAATCTGGCATTTTGCCTTTTCCCCTTTTAATAAGATCCCGCTGGTTTTTATTTTATTGGTATAACAAGTAGTCTCCGTGAAGTCCTAATGAGTAGAAGTGGTTGAAATTTCAAAATCTGAAAAATAACTGGAGAAAACAATTGACACAATTCTCACAAAATGTATCCCTGCTTCTAATCTGCTCTATTAATGAGCTCATAATAACTCTTTCTCTACTTGTCTACTTCCATGTGAGTTATGCACACACTATTACTATCTTTATTCCCCCCAACCCAAAAAAAGCCACAGTAAATGTGACATCTAAGCAAGGATGAAAAATGAAACAATAATTTGAAGCCATTCTGGAGATACAGACAAGACAAAAAAGTTGGGAAATTTTTCAAAATGCCAATGATAAAGAAATGGTTTAAATAATGCCATAACTTTAACACTCCTTTTCTAATTGTTTTTATAAACATCCTATACAATTATATCTTGGGATCACCAACATGTGAAATTTGAGGGGGATTGGCTTCTTTTCAGGGAAAATTTGGGATGAGGGTGGCTTTAATGTTCCATATAGTATCTTCTCTTTAACAATGTGGTAAATAGCACTGCATTTTATGCATTAAGATTTTTGCTGTTTCCTTGTATGACATACAGCTTTTTTCTCTATCCCAGCAAGTTAAGATCCACACTTTCATTCTGTCTAGCCATTGCTCAGAGGAGGTTAGGTATTGGGGTTTTGCTACAAGAATGTATCATGTGATACAGTAATTTAGTTTTCAGTGCGAGACATCTCCTGTGGGATATTTCATCATAATAGTCACAAAATTCAGTTACACATTCTTATTGATAGGCAGATCAATTTTCATGCTTTTATTCCAGTTTAAAAAACTTCCTTGAGCAAACCAAATGTTCAAATGGACTTTTGGAATTGGGAAATCAAGATTTAAAAAGCGTGAATGGAGATACCATCTTGGATTCCCTTCATATAAGATGTGAGACCCCCCATAGTTTGATTTAACAGCTTTGAAACTTCGTTTCCTGTGACAGCACCTAATTTGAACACTGAATATGTGTAACAGCAAACAAAGTTTCAAAGCCATGAAATCAACTGAAAACATTTGCTCTTCAAATGGAATGAATTAAAGATGTCAGCCAAGACTTCATGGCTCCCATATGTGATCAGGTTAATGGGGTAGGGGGCTAATGGTAGCTCTCCCATAGATGGAAAGGATTACAACAGGCAAAATGACCTGCACCAGAGAAGTTATTGTCAGATAGTTCCCATATGTTTTTCTTAATAAAGTAACAGCTGAGTTAAACCACATTCCTGGTGTCTTATCTTTCTTCCTGCAGTGCCTGATATACTAGAAAGTGCAGTGTTTGATTGTTATCAAACTCCCCTGTTTCACTTGATACCTTTTGTGACTAAAACACCTATTTCAATTTGCAGCCAGAAATCATATGTCTGATAAAGTAGTTGGCTGCAAATTGAAAAGCATGTAGCCATGTAATATAACACAGGAACTGCATGAGACCTTAGTCTGAGTGTGTCAAAAAAATAAGTGGAAAAGCAACTGATGAATTCAGGAGATGTAGTATGAGTCAGGCTGGAGCTATGTGCTTAGCCAGGCAAAACTCCATTTAACTTTTTAGGAGGAGTTTTGCCAGCCTCAGAACTGGACATTCTGTGAATGAGATATACAGAGCTTTTTATCTGAAACTATTGTTCATATCACATAAGGCCTTTTTCTTGACGATTTTGGATCTGAACATTTTAATTTGATAGCAGTTCATCAAAGTATGACAACCAATGACTTTGCCATATCATTTTCTAGACTTGCACATTATCTCTGTGACTTATTTCTTCCCTATTTCATTTCTGTTCATACATTTCTCATTTAAAAAACAACTAAATCATGTCAGAGAAATAAAGCAAACACAAGCCTTGCCACAACTGAACCAGAAAGGGCTGTGTGATAAAAGTGATAGTGACTCTTTGAGCCAGATTAGGATGACCATATTCCCAAAGGGAAAACAGGACACTGCATGGGGCTGGCCTGAGTCACTTGCCCAAGCATTGCCCCCCATCCCCGTGCTTACGGCTGGTGTCGCTACTCACCCATACCTGCCTGCCTCCTGTGCAGCTGTTGCCGCATGCCCAAACCCTGACTCCCCACTGTGACTGGCGTCACTGCTCGCTGGAGCCCTGTTTCCCCCTCCACCTCCCTGCAGGGCTGGTGCTGCCGCTGGCCCCCCCACACTGTGCACGTTCCTCTGCACCCCTCTAAGGGTGTATGCCCCATTTTGGGGGGCAAAAGTGAGCATTTGTCCAATTTGCTCTTGCCTACTGATCAGCTGAGACTGTCCTGGCCAAAACAGGACGCATGGTCACCCTAGGCCAGACCCACTGCAGTGGGTAGCCTGCTTGCCCTCAGGATTGGGGGTGGGGAGAAAAGGTGTTAAAAAGCTATCTATGCTCTTACTTCCAGGTGCATCAAGCAATTCTCTGATGCACCTGAGGCTCTGATCTATTGGATATTGAAGAGAGCATCATGCTTTTCAAATGCATTTGGCTCTGTTACCATGGTGTTAAGTTCTCTGTAGCAGGCACACCGATGCTCTCCTCTCCCGCCTGAGTCACGTTCACCTGTTTCCTTCTCTGTGTTTACTGTAATGCAGTGATCTTTTTTATCTGGAGCATGTTTAAGGTCACTAATTATGGCATCCATTTTCTCTTCCATTCAAACTATAACCTGAAGCAATATAGCTGCTGCTGTGTATACTGAGGATCAGGGGATAAACTAGGTTTGGAATTTGCTCAGGTGAGTACTGCAGCTGTTGTCAGATAACATGTATGTTTGATTTCCATAAAGCAACATGTTACCAAAGCTCATGCTTGCTGGTGTTGTGTTGCACGCTGGTTTTAATTAAAATTGCATTTTCAGGTTTGTGGCATCAACTGAAAAATGATATTCACATAATTGCTAAACCAACCAAGAAGGATCACAGCTACAAATCTCTTTTGGAAAGAAAAGCTGATTACTGAATAGTGAAATACTTGCAAATGCCTTATTATGGGTTATTGTGTCCCCCTCCCACTACCCACCTCATAAAAGGTACTCTAGCAAGGTATACACTGACAGATACAGCAGGACAATTTTATTGTCTCCACATACAGCACTTGCAAGGCCATGTCTAAAGTAGAGACCTTACAAAGGCATAGCTGTACCGATGCAGCTGCACCGCAGGAGAGAGCTGTCCACGCTGGCAATTCTGTTGGTGTAATTTATGTCGCTCAGGGGTGTGTATTTTCAGGGGTTTTTTTTTCACACCCCTGAGCAAAATAAGTTATACTGACAAAAGTGCTAGTGTAGACATAGCCTAATTTGTATTTATTGAATATGCTTCTTGCCAGTACTCCACAGATATTTCTGAAACTTATTTTGTAGGGACCACTTGTACAGGTGACAGTGTGACATCAAACAGCTAATTAGTCTCATTCAGTCACTGAGCTGCTTTACTGAGACTGTGGTAGTGGGTATCTGTATATTAATAAATGGCATGTGACCGGCAACCTACTGACCTGAGTTGAATTTGAATCAGTGTTCTACAGATGAAAGACATAGTGAGTGGGGGTGATAAGTCCTCTCAACTCTCCTGTCCCACATTGACTGTAAATACAGTATAGTACTTTGACAGTGGTCCTGGGGGATATATGGCTATATGCCATTAGCTGCTTTAATTTAAAAAAGAGCATCCCATGACGTAAATCTTTCATAACACACTTAAAATCAGGTTCCTTGCTGATTTTCTAGAATAATTTATACAGCATGTAGTATCAATAATGAAATGTGCAATAACCAATTAAAGTTGGATTACTCTTACTGCTGTAACTTGTTATAACGAACACAGTAAGCTGCAATATTTTCTCATTGTCACATAATTGTCCTCTTGGAGAAAAAGCTGGGACATGGTGAATAAATCGCAAGCTAGCTCTCACTCAGATGCTGAGTATCAGGGGGGTAGCTGTGTTAGTCTGTATCCACAAAAACAACGAGGAATCCGGAGGCACCTTAAAGACTAACAGATTTATTTGGGCATAAGTTTTCGTGGGTAAAAAACCCACTTCTTCAGACGATGGAGAGTACTCAGGTACTGGAAAGTCTCACTAATTCATAGGGTTGCTGTAATGTAGTTCTGCCCACATTTAATGTATATTGGAGGTGTGACCAGGTGCAGCTCTTGCCAAGACTGCAGGCATTAGCTAAGAACCAAAAACTCAGAGCTGGCGACAAGACCAGTTCACCTGTATGTTAGTTTTACTTAACAGAGGTAATAGTCTTATAAGAATGTAGTAGTGTTTAGACTTCATGAAATGCTTGTAAACTGCATGAAATGCATGTATTAATCTCACTTGTAATGTCTTTAGTCCAGGCTATAAGAAAATATGTAAGTTTTGCTTTATAACTTAGAAAATGTTTGCTCTGAACTTCTGATCCCAGGCAAAGGAATCATCTCTTCATGTTTCCCTACCCCCAATCCCCCATCCCCTCCTCAGCCATCCAGGAGGACTATCGACATTTAACTGGGCCATTATAAAACAAAGGCTTTGTTAATTGCCCCCATCTACCCATGGGGAAGTACACTGTGAACGCTGGAAGAGGGAAACGAAAACAGTTGATGTGAAGATTGTACATCCCTTCTGCTGTTTGAACGGGCACAGGGCCAAAGAAACCAAGCTGAAGGCTTTGTCTACACTGGCACTTTTGTCGTTAAAACTTTGGTTGCTCAGGGGTGTGAAAAAAACACACACCCGAATACAAAAGTTTTAACAATGAAAAGCGCTGGTGTGGACAGCGCTGCGTCGGCGGGAGCTGCACCCCCGGCGACAAAGCTACCGTCCCTTGTTGGAGGTGGCTTTATTTTGTTGCCGGGAGAGCTCTCTCCTGGAGATAAAGAGTGGCCCCACAGCACACTTTACAATGGCGCAGCTACAGTGGCACAGCTGCGCTGTTGTACAGTGTGCAGTGTAGACATCCCCAAAGCCAGAGATCGCCAGGGGTTACCTCCTGGGTTTGCCCTGAAAGACACTTTGAACTGATAGCTCACTACAACTCTGTCACTCTTAGGATCTAGACGGTAACTCATTTGTGTGTATATGTTTGCTTGCTTTAACCTGTAAATAACTCTCTTATTTCTTTTTCCCAGTTAATAAACCTTTAGATAGTTTATTACAGGATTGGCTACAGGCATTGTCTTTGGTGTAAGATCTAGGGTACTTGTTGATCTGGAGTAAGTGTCTCATCTCTTGGGACTAGAAGCAATCTGAATATTGTGTGATTTTTTGGTGTAACAGACCTTTACCACTAAGTCCAGTTTGCCCGGCTCGCAAGATAGACTGGAGAGGCTAAGAGGACTGCTTATGACTCAATGGTCGGACTGTTCTAGTGATCCAGGAGTTCACATTCATTACTGGCTTGGTGAAATCTAATTATAAAACCCACTACCAGTTTGGGCTGTCTGCCCTGTTTTTGACAGTCTGCCCTGATGTAGGCACTCACAGTCATGAGCCACCCTAGACAGCATGACAGGAGGTAAATGAGAACAAAAATGTGATCCAGAATAGACTAGTACAAAATTAGAAACTCCCAGTGTCAGGGTCGGACAGAATATTGTGAATTCTCAAATTCTACTTTTCACCTAATCTCAAGAGAGGCCCTGAGAGAGAACGGTTGAAATTGCTAGTCACAGCTGCAGTATTTGAAATTATAGGCCAGATCCACAGCTGGTGTAAATGGATGCATCTCCACTGTTGTCAAGAGAACTTTGCCAGTATACACCAATTAAGGAGATGGGCCCAGATTTTTAAAGGTACTCCATTACTCCACTCACTGTTGCTATCTGTAACTGACTAAGAAGCTTAAATCTCATTTTCAGAAGGGACTTCGGCACCTAGGGCCAGATTGAAATTGAATAGGACTTAGATTGATAAGTGCCTAGTCACTTTTGAAAATGAGACTAGTAACTTATGACCTCAATCATGTTTTCACTTCATCAGTGTTCCCAGTCTTTATTACCCACAAGTCAGCTTCTCCCTTAAATACCTTCATGTTTTCTCCCATGCTGCTCCTTATGCATGCAAAAACTCTCAGTTATCATCCACAGGGCCACTACCTGATCCTCCTTCAAATCCCTCTTTAAGACTTGCCTCTACTCTGACGCCTATAAAACCCTGCCTCATCATCATGGCTAGACAGATGATAAGCCCTGAGTGTCCCTCCTTCCTTTTCTTATCTCCTTTCTCACCAGCATTCCCAATTTTGCCATTTGCCACTCAACATCTACTCCCCAACAGAACAAGCATCAACAACGACAAAAAGCCATGCAACTCACAAGGCCGAGCCAATTCTTCACAATATTTACCTGGTTATGTATTATATCCCTATGCCTACTCTTAGTCTGCTTTACATCTTTTAGAGTATGCCTACTCTGCAGTCAGAGGTATGAGTACAGCACATGTGGACAAACCTGAGCTAGTTTTGCTCTCACCAATAACAATAGCAGGAAAGCCATGGTAGTATAAATGGCAGCACCTATTGGAGGTGTAGGGAACAGGGCTGATTGAGCCCACAGCCTCTCGGCCAGTGTGGAATTTGTATACCTCATCACAGCTACACTCTCTCATTTTTGCTCATGTGAAGTAGTGCCTTATTGACAAGAAGTTCCATTGCACAGCAAGTAGAATAAAGAACCGCTTAGTATAGATATGGGAGATAGAATCAGGCCCTATTTGTTTGTTTATGGCTCTGGAATGGCTTTTATAGTCAGGTCTATACTCAAGGTGAGAGTAGAGAGGTGTCCAAAGGAATTTTTCCTTGTGGAATGTTAAGGCAGGCAGAATGCTTCTCAAAACACTGCAGGGAGAATTCGGAAGCAGTTTTTACATCTCCTTACTTTCTCTTTAGAGAAGCAGCTTGAGTTTCCCACAGCTCTGATTGCTTGTTGCAGTGCAGGCAGCACAGACCTAGACATACCATATGGACAACTTCTCACTGTGCTATCTTAACTCCAACTCCAATACCACGACACTTAGGTTTGAAATCACTGACATTCTGGCTGCCCATTATATCAGTGCAAAAGTGGGAAGGGTTCTCGTATCCTGCCCCACCTGTCATGCACCCATGCTGGGGCAGCCAGAATCCAGCACATAATGTTTTTAAAGAGAAGGACAACCGTATTAGGGTTTGACAAATATCAGTACCTCTTTCAAAGAAGATTCTATCCTGTAACAGGACTGCTAAGCATCTGGTTTTACATATTCAATGAACATTGTGGAAAAGTATACAAACTTACTGATAATTCTTGAATGATTTTTTGGAGTTCGTTGTGCCCGTGCTTTCCAGCAATATGTGCTGGGTTCTCTCCATGTTTGTTGGTTATTCTGCAAGCCTGACTTGCCTCAGGGCACTGGAGTAAAAGAGTAGCAAGGTTCTTTAATCCAAATTTAGCTGCACAATGGAGAAGTGTAGGAAGCTCTTCCCAATAGGAATCTGTATATGAAAATAAGAAAAGGGTTTCATAAAAGTCCCTGGTTTATATACAAAACATATCACCCTCCTTTACCAAACTTCCAGGGTTCAATAATTTGTAGTGTTTTGAAAGCTGTCCTTACAGAATTGGTCCTCAGAGAGCAAATTCTTACAACTAAAAGTTTTATAATTCAAGTAGTTGTCATACATTTCAGTAATGGTGCCTCTTAACTTTCCTTTAACACAACCGAGAAGTCCCATTTTCTCTGACAGATGGAATTTCAAAAAACACTTGAATTATTTCTCCTGATAAATAATGAGAGCTGGACACTGCCCCAGGGAAAGAAAATTGTACAGTATAGGCATACCTTCCCATAAGTATTTATTACTAAAATTCTCTAGAGTCGTTTTTAATCTCTATAGCTGACCTGAACATGACATTTCTAGAGGGGTATATTCCTATATTTGTAATATAATACCCATTTTGCAGGTTCACATAGCTAGATTGTATCAGCAAATGTATGCCTATCAATTTACTGAAAATCAGGCCCATTTTTTGTTTTAAAAATGACTTTACATTTGGGGAACAGATTTTTAGTCATTGTTCTGAAATAGTGGGACATTAATTTGTATTGTCTTCGGCATTTCTCTTTTGGGGAATAAGTGAGGTAGGTACACTGAAATTAACCAACTATTTCAGAACTTATTATTAGCAACGGTACAATGGTAGTGGTGGAATGGCAAAATCTCAGCTCACCATCGTTAGAAAGATGGATTGCAAAGACACAGGAAGTTCTTGCAATAGAAAAAAATAATTACTGATCCCAAAAGTGACTCTTATGGTCATTACTAAAATACTCGATTGCCTTTTGGACAAGGAAGCAAGAACAGAGAAATCCAGAAATATTTGTACTATGCCATACTGAGTGGAGAACTAGCTGTTACCACTCTTTGTACTGTCGACTATAATGTTGAAGTTTTTAGCCACCATAAGTAAGTGTGTGTGTGTGTGTGTGAGAGAGAGAGAGAGAGACAGAGAGAGAGAGAGAGAAACTGAAAGAGACCTCTGGCAAAAAACTTCAGTGCTAACACCTAAGATTGAGCACCTAAATATAAAAGGCCTGACTTTCACATGTATGGAGCACCTGCAAATCTATCTGAAGGCAATGGGGTTTTAAGTGCTCAGCACCTTTGAAAAAACAAATCACTTAAATATAAATAATGAAATAGATTCAGGAGCCTTGCATATATTTAGAGGCACACAGCTTCAAAAATTTGGCTCTCTGTTAAGAAAATATTTATTTTCCTATGTATCTCCATACTCCTAGCTGTGTTTTCTTTGAGTTTTATATTTCTTTGAGTCTACTTAGTAAAAGTCTATTAAGCATTACAATAATTGTAATTTTAAAATAGCTCCAACAACAAAAATATCTAAAGCTTCTTTGTGAGAAATAGCTGCTGTATGATATGTTTACTCTGCCATTCTCAGCCTCTTATTTAAATTCCATAGTCTAGATTCTATATTAGAATAACTATAAATATTTTTCCCATAGAAAAAAATGAACATAATCCATAATGTAGTTAGCTATTTCTCTATATTTCCACACACAGCAGAAAAAAATCCCTGGGGAAAACACACACACACTAACAGTATAATATATGCAAGGAATTTGAAAACTAGACCAAAACCATCAAAGCTAGGTCTAATTCTGCACATTACGTGGGATTCTTTTACAAGTAAAATGTCTAAAAAATAGCTGATATTTCAAAAGCACCAAAAAAAAGATTTCTTCCCTGAGTTGCCTGTATTAAACTTTCTGCCTTTGTAGGTGTCTAGCAGGAACATAAAAGTTGAAAAAGGTTAAAGGATAATTTTAGAGAGGATATGATAACAAAAAAATTTAATTTCCAGCCTATGTTTTGCAAGCATACATCAAGAGGTCAAATATTTTATGCAAAAAACTTTTACAACATGTTAATGACATGTTCTAAGGAAAAAATCCATGCCTTCAAATTAACCAGATATAATTGGCCAGGAATGCAAAATAAGTCCTAATTCTATCATCTTATAAATTCCACTCACACACGTTGTTTGAGATGGGAGGAAGTGACAAAATGCATCCTAAAGGGTGCCACAAAGGGAAGTGAGGGAATCTCAGCACCTGAACTTCAATATTTTTGTCAAATTTGTCATCGTACTCTCTACCTACGCATAACAAAATGCTATAATGTATGCAAACTGTGACTGTTTAGTATTTTATGGAGGCACTAGTTGAGACTCCTAAGTTAAGGTTGAATTTTCCACTTAAAGCAGTACTTCAATCTCTTTGTCATGAACAAAGAATATAGAACATCCTCACAATCAGAAAGGATGAGTGTTGAAATAATTTCTGAGAATTTACAAATAAATAAATAAGTTTATTAGTTAAAATTTTTAAAATTGGTATTTTAAAGAATTTTAACTTATATAGTTGTTGGATTTTTATTTTTAACCTGAACAATAAAACAGCATCTTCAAATTTTTCATGTAGTTATGATTATGGACTGTTGGGGTCAGGTTATTAGCTCATGTCACTTTTGAATGGAGCCATTGTGACATTACAGATAACTCAACTGTGACAAAAAGTGAGACCTGACAGTTCTGGAGGTGTGGTCCTATTGAAATTCCAGGGAAGTGGGCGGCATAAGTCCGCCCATGGCTAAAAGACCCTCCCCCAGCCTTTGGGAAGGATCCACTGAACCCGGGAACTCAGCTGATTATGAGGGACAACAAATCTCTGCAGACACCCCATGCAGTCCTGGCCAAAAGAACTCCAGTATCAGCTTCTGGAGATTGGCCAGGAAACCCGATGTCAGGCACAGGGTGTTGAGCTGGTGCCAGAGCATGGGCAGGATCAGTTGGTTGAGCAACAGTGCCCTCCCCAGAAGAGAGAGGCCTCGGAGCAGTTCTGTCCACTCTGGAGGTGTGGGTACTGGGAAGTGGGTGGGTGTAAGCCCACAGCTAAAGGCCCCTCCCCCAGCCTAGGGAGGAGCTATGGATCCCAGAACTCAACTAAAGACAGGGGACAACGGAAAAAAAAAAAACAGGAACAGGTGTGGGGGTCAAAGGGCCAAAACCAGGAAAGCTGATGGGGACACTGAGCAGAGAACCCCGAACAGCACCCACTGCTCCTCAAAAGCATCAAAGGAGCCAGCGGATCTGGAAGTGTGATTGAAGGCAAGTATATCAGTTTTAGATTGGTTAAAGCCCTTTTCTCAATGAACTGAAAGAGGTTATCTCAGCTTAATTAGGGTCACCTGAGTCTAATTAAGGGCAGCCTGTGATCTTTAAAAACTTCTTCCAGTGAGGGAGAAAGGAGAGGTGGAATGAGAAGTAAGCTGCAGAAAGGTTGTGTGCAGTGAGGGAAAAATGTTTCTGCTAGGTCAAGAGCTGTTTTACCCTATAAGGGGAAATCTTATTTTTATTTCTGTTTGGGGAGGAGGCTTTGATTCCCATCATAGCTGGGCCCAGAGTAGTTTAAAGAGGGTGGAGCCAGCAGAAGAAGAGGCAGTGCTCCAGGAGGAGTTAAAAATCTTAATTTTTTTGGTCTAAAGAAGCCCTTGAATCAACCTTAAGCCCTATCCTGTAAATAGGCCAATATGAAATATTAAATCTGCAGAATAGGACTGATTTATCCCAGGTCCCCCTTAATGCCAGGGGGAGAAACACTGAGCCCTGATGTGACAAAAGAGGCACATTTGTCACACAACCAATGGTTACTATTTCTATCCAACTACCTTCCCTGCTGCAATTCTGTTAGTTGGAATGAGACAGTGTGTGAAGGAAACTATACAAAAAGTGTCACTTAGTTCCCAATGGTCATTGGATTGGATCCAACTTTTACTGGTATTAAATTCTTATGCTGTATGTTAAATTAAAGGACAGATTGACCAGAAACATTGTGCTACCCCAGTCAATTTAAGCAGCCAGCTTGTACCAAGGAGACTGTATCTGGCCTTAAAAGTTAAAAACTGTAAACAATTAAAGTTGATAATACATATCATTATTACATATATTCCACTTGCTAGTGATATCACAAGGTGGCATTCTCCAAGGATTTCTTGTTTAATATTAATGTATGAAATCTGTAACAATTAACATAACATTAACAAAGAAACCATAATAATTTTTTACAGTCCAAAATGAGGATGAATAACCCGTCTATCTCATTCAGCTTGGAATTGAATAATTATTGATTGTTTTACATTAATGATGAAATAATGACTTTAAGGTGCTGTGAAGTGTCTGATTATCAGTGGTAACGGTATTAATTCCCTTTGATTATTAGAGTGTTGTTATTTAAAAACACTGATAGACAATGCAGAATAAAGAGAGAGATTGTAAGGTATTTATAGTAAATCAGGCTAGTCTGCCTTTGGAAGGTTCAATATACTGTATTCTGTACATCAGTCATGTCACTGATGCTGCAAATTCATTTAAGATTTTTTTATATTGATGACATATAGGTTATAGTTACACTGCAATTGAAGATGTGATTGCATACCTGCATTAGCTTTATTTTAGCTAGCATACTAAAAATAGCAGTGAAGCTGGTGCAGTATGGACTTCCGCATGGATGTACCAGTCTGCTCCTAATACTAGGTATATCTCATTGCTAGCCTGCACTGAGGCCCAGGCTGTCGTGCCTTCACTGCTGTTCGGGAGGGCTCATTCTTACATTTGCTGGACAATGGCACTGAATTCAAGGGATGTTCTGGGTGCTGAAGGAATGCAAGGGACTAGCTTCACAAGGGGGACTTGCCTTACATTATTCCATGTTCCAACACCTAACTTTCAGGTGCCTTGCTGCATAGTGGAATACACAAGCCCAAGTTAGATGCTCAGGCTCCCTAGCCAATGCCTGCAGAGAATTGGGTGCCCAAAAAAGGGATTCACAGAACTCAGCTTGCTGAGCAGGCAGCCACCTGAGCCACCCAGAAAGAAATGACAAGGAGAGGGTTGACTTAAGCCCAGCTCCTCAAAAGGGAGTTAGAGCCTAACTCTGAGTCAAAAGGAGGTGCCTCCGTCTGCTTGGGTTTCACAGCCATGAACCCCCTCCTGGAGGTAGGCACCTAAGGCAGATCAGCCCTTCCTTGCAAAAAAAAAAAACAAGGAGGAGGAGGTGGTAATGATGCCCTCTGCCTGATTTAGAGCAGAGATTTGAGCCCAGGTCTCCCAGGTGAGTGTCCTAACCACTGGGGCATAGGGTCATTCTCTCTCTGACTCAATAAATATTGAATTATTTACACAACGTGGAACAGCTTCAACAGGAGAGATGGAGAACCTCCCCGGCCCCCCACATACCTTATAGCTCAGTGGTTAAAGCACTCACGTGGGAGGTGGGAAACCTGGGTTCCAGTCCCTGCTCAAAACCAGGCAGAGTGGAGATATTAACCTAGTTCTCCCACATTTCAGGGGCAGCACCACCAACTCCCCACAGACTATGCACGCTGAAAGCACACCTACTGGATTGAGTCCCAAAGGTGAGATAAGCAGGGGAACATGTAAGTTTGAGGATCTCACTGGGGCTTAGGTGCTAAGCAACTAAACACATTTAGGACACAGATTTGCACATGCTTACTAGAAGAAATTTAGGTGCCATTGGGACTTTACTGGCAGAACTTGAGCACCATGGGACTTTAGCCACCTACAGGATCAGGCAGCAGCTGAGTGGGGGTTTGTGAATGCCAGTGGCACCTAAAAGTTGACTTAGACATCTAAAGGGGCAGCTAGATGTCTTAGTCCCCCTTGTGAATCTAGCCCCTGAGGTGAAATCTGAAACCCAGAAGAGGCCAGGATTTCATCCACAATATCTAATGGGTCAAGAATACCATTCTATTGCAGTTTCTCTGACTCTATAGCCTGTCAACAGAATGCAGTAGCCCAACATAAGTAAAAATAGTATTTCTTCCCCTTCCATTCATACATTCCAGTTCCAGCAAAGCAAAATTCCTAAAATCCAATGTCTGTAGCAGTTTCTCAGATTCATCTGTCCATCATATCCTTCCCAAACTGGGATTCTGTTTTAATGCACCAAAATATTATTCAGTGTATTAAAAAGAGAGGCATTGGAACAATTTGTTACACATTTTATTAGTCTGTTGTCATTAACTTGGAAGGTACTTAGGAAAAAATAATCTAACCAGTGTTAATTCCCAATAATACACAAATCTTGATGAAATGCAGACTTAAAATTAAAAATCTGTAACGTCAAAACCTGTCAGGAAGTCCATGCAGGTTTAAATTATCACACTTGATGAACAAACCATTTCTTAACATTACACAAGATTAGAGTTATCAGAACTAAAATGAAAGTTTAAAAGCATCTTAATTTGAACTCCACCCAAATTTAAAGTCCAGCACCAGATAGCAGTACAGATCAGAATTTTAAAACAAAATGCTTTGGCAAGGCTCTGTTTGTTTATGTTCTAGATAAGAGAAATTAATGCAAATGGCATCAGCAGTGTTTGAAAATGTGTAACTACAAGATGAGAAAATGGAAGCAGAAGGAATAAGAACTACAACTTGTGGTTGTGGTTCTGCATTTCAGCAAGATTGTTATGAATATTTTAAAAGCTTCCCTTTCCAGATTTCAGAATGAACAAAAACCCACATGTCCCTATGTACTTTGTGTGCACATGCGTGTAGTGTAATGTAACATAATGGATATATCTGACTATAAAAAATAATAAACAATGAAAATAAGTAAAATACAGTTTCCCGTCAAAACACGAACAAGCTCATCAGAGTGAAAAAATCCTACACTGGTCTGTCGCTGAGCTCATCTCTCTTACAGCCAGTGATGGCACTGTATGGTGATCAACTAAAACTATATCTCCTTTGAGGTGAGATTAAAGCCCGGATAGACATACCCATACTAATAGAGCTAACAATGTGGGGCACAGATTTCAGCGTGGGCTAGCAATGCGAGAAGGTACACAGGGTTCCCAGCCTTCTTGTGCAGCCTATGCTTAAGCCTGTGGTGCCGCATCTGCACAGTTACTTTTAGCCAAACTAGCATGGATAAAGCTACCACAAATACATCTATCCAAGCTGCAGTCACACTTTGGATTGCAGTGGAGACGTACCCTTAGATAGTGTGAGCCTGATTTTGAAAATTTGAGGCCAGGAGCAAGGGCAATAACTGTATGTTTTATTTATACATGTTGATAACAGTAGCATACACAATGATGAGGTATTTGCATGTGCCACTTGTCAGGTATTCTGTGCCATTTGTGTGCACAAATAGGAGATGTGGTGGCAACTTTGATAACTGCACACACATTTAATGCACATTTTTGTACATGGCTCCATGCTTTTCAGATTTCAAAAAAAATCAAGTTCTAGGAAGCCTTGTGAGCCATATGCCCCTGTTTACAATTCAAAACATGTCCTTTATACCTATTTTTGGCTTAACAATTCAAAACGAACACATGTATTTTACTCATTAAATAGAATGTACATAAGAGTGCCTGTTTTCCTGCTGTTATCACTTACTAAATGGGCAGTATGTATTCCTTTTCCAAAACCCAACATTATGATCACAGATAATTACTACTGTTAACCTTGTAAATCTACATCTTTTGTGTCAGCAGAGAGAAACTGAACACACATGCAGCAATTATTTGAACACACAGAGTTTTGCATGGCGCAAAGCATTCATACAACTTAATTCTTCAGCTTTGCCCATTCGTGACGGGGAGCAGGAATGCCAGGCAGGTGGAACGGGGCAAGCCCCCGCGCCCTGACCCCGCTACGCGCCTTCCTCAACCAAGCTTCACAATCATAATTGGTGAGTAAAATTTCTTGTTTAAAATTATTTAAAACTTATACTGTATATGTCTCTTATCTGGCAAAAAAATTTCCCTGGAACCTAACCCCCCCTATTTACACTAATTCTTATGGGGAAATTGGATTCGCTTAACATCGTTTCACTTAAAGTAGCATTTTTCAGGAACATAACTACAAGGTTAAGCGAGGAGTTACTGTACCATGTCACATGGCTACAGTCAGTATCCAGTACCTCCTGTTACACACACCTTTCATTTAAATGACAGGGTGATAATCCACAGCTGAATAGTAAATATGGGTTTTTTTCCCCCTTAAATAAAGATAATCTTCTCTTGAAGTCAAAGATTCTGTTTAGGCCACTAGAAATGACGCTACAATGAGAATTTTTGGAATGCTCAAATGCTCTTGAAGCAAGAGAACAGGACTATCAGCAATCACTTATGTCATTAATGGTGTGCTGTCATAACACAGATGAGGTAGAACTGGCTGGCTAAAATGTTCGAGAGATTTCATCTTGCACTACATATGCTATTTTAGCTAGATTTTTATAAAAATATATATATATATATCACATGCTGTACAGTAGACACTTGCTTATCTGCACTTCACTAATATGTACACAATCTGCACTTTCCCTTCTCTGAGATTTAACAGAGTGCCATAGTGAGATCTCTTGTGCTAAGAATTTTTTATAGCTATAAAATATGTTATACTGTGAAGTATCATCAAAAAAACTAAATCTTCACCTGTCAAAATAAGTGAATAAGGATAATGCATCACAAAATGTACTTTGCTTCTTAGCTTACTTTTTTTAAAATTGTAATTGTTCACTTAATTGCTGATCCACAACATTCAGTAATTTGCAATGGGTTCTCTATTAGCTCAAATCAGAGATGTTCTACTATAAAGAACTGTTCTACTGTACTGTATTTAACTCATTAAAATGAGGGACAAAAGAGGTTTTATGTTGTATATGCTAGCAAAGTACTGTAATTATTTGAACACACAAAAGCTTTAGAAGGAAAATAACTATCTTTAAACTTGAAATTTTGTCATACTGAAGCTAAGCACAGGGAATATCTCTAAAACCTTTACTTGCTGTAGAACCAGAAAGAACTACCCGTACATACTCGTTCATAAGCCAAATTTTTTTGGTAAAAAGTGAAGCATTAAAAAGCGGGGGTCAGCTTATCAAATGGATCTACACCAAAACTTGATGATTTTAAGCTTTATTGAATTATTGAATTGAATATCTAATACATTGTCATTTTGTTTACCTGGAGCATTCGCAGGCACAGTGCCCCTCAGCTCCCAGTGGCTGCAGTTTGCCGTTCCCAGCCAATGAGAGCTTCAGAAAGTGGCAGCCAGCATGTCCCTCGGCCTGCGCCACTTCCTGCAGCTCCCATTGGCTGGGAACGGCAAACCGCGGCCATTGGGAGCTGATGGGCTCCATGCCTGTAGACGCTCCAGCTAAACAAAATGTTCTGACCCGTTAGCAACTTACCCTGACAGGCCGGGAGCCAAAGTTTGCCAACCCCTGAAATATAGGGTCAGCTTATGAAAGGGTCACAACAGTTTTTGCCATTTTTACCTATCCATCTTGCAGGTCGGCTTATAAATGAATGGGTTAATGAACGAGTATATACGGTACTTTTGTGTGTCCACTTTAGGCTAGGACATCTATGGGATGGGAACAATTTTTGGCCACTAAAAATTTAAATCCTGACCTGGTAACCTAGAGGTGAAAGCCTCTTTCTTTATTCTTTCCATTATCACTCCCCTAATGAAGGAAGTTGAAAGCAACAGTGCAGTGGTCAGAACGTAAAGCTATTGCAGACGTCCAGCTTAACCGAGTATTAACTAGGTAGCTAGTGATCGTGTGTAGGAAACAGAGTGTATAAGGATAAGGAGTAACCCAGGTCCAGCTTTTTAAGGCCTGGTCTACACTGGGGGCGGGCGGGGCGGGGAAGATCGATCTAAGTTACACAACTTCAGCTACGTGAATAACGTAGCTGAAGTCAATGTCCTTAGATCTACTCACTGCGGTGCCTTCACTGCGGTGAGTCGACTGCTGCCGCTCCCCCGTCAACTCTGCCTGCGTCTCTCGTGGCGGTGGAGTACAGGAGTCGATGGGAGAGCGCTCAGGGGTCGATCGCTGCCCACTGCCCTAAAGGTATTTAGACACCTAAAGATGCAGATAGACACGTAACAGGATGATTCTTTAAAAAAATCCCACAAGATGCCTATCTACATCTTTAGGGGCCTAAATACCTTTGAAAATCTGGTCCCCAGTGCTTTCTTGTGATTACATATAACTTCTAATGGATATGTGCAAGGCTACATGTGAGTTGCTGCTGTATGTGTGTTTACTTGTCTACCACAGTCATTATGCACCACCATTTTATAATTCCTTACTGTAAAGCTGTGACGCTGGCAGGCCAAATGCCAGCTCTTGCCCAGACTGCAGGCATTAGCTAAGAACTGACAAACTCATAACTGGAGACCAGACTAGGTCACCTGTATCTTAGTTTTGCTCAAAATAGGTATCAGTCTTATAAAACTATTTGGTGTTTAGACTCTGATACAAGCATTTCAAAATCTCGCTTATAATATTCCATACCCCATGGTATAAGGTAATATTTTCAGTGTTTGTTCTGCAATTGTAAAAGTGTTTTCTCTGCAATGGTAAACCACCAGCACACCCCTCCCCAGCCAGAAGAGAAGCATGACTAAGTGTGAAACCACAAGAGGTGTTAGCTCCTGCCCAACAAAAGATTGCTCATGGACACCAGACAAACCATTGTGGAACACCAGGGGATAAAAAACGGTTGATTGTTCGTCACCACCACCACCCATGAAGAGGAAACATGCATGTGAACTAGTCCCATCATCTGGAACTCTGGAGGAAGAGAACAAAAATCCCTGGCAAGAAGAAACTTTATCTTTTTTGACAGTTTGAACTCTGAAGGACCAGACTCTAAACTGAAGCCAGAGACCGCCAGGGGCTCCCTTTTGGGTCTGCACTGAAAGACACTTTGAACAGACCGATCATTACAACTCTGTCACTCTTAGGTTTTGGATGGTAACTCACTGGTGTGTATATGTTTGCTTTCTATCCCCTAACGCCAGCCCTGTGGACGTTTCCATGATTTATTGTTTATTTCCCACATCCTGTCCTTGACTTTCACTAAAATACCCATGCCAACATCGCAGCCTTAGGTAAGTATTACGGTAATGCCCAAGAGGATTTCCCATCTTAAGGACTACATACACCGGGATGACATGGACTGTTTGGGGACTTTTGTTATGGAATATTTATACATTTGTTAATCAACTGCTCTGGGATTAGAGGACAAGACTCCATGAAGTTACAAGGGATCCAAGAGGGAAACTGAGCTGAGGGGATCACTTGCAGGGATTCCCTGAGACGAGGGGGTGCCTAGGAGCATAGGCGCCAACTTCTGCTGGTGCCGGTGGGTGCTCGACCCTCCTCTGCCCCCGCCCCTGCCCAGCCCCCATTCCAACCCCTTCCCCAAATCTCTGCCCCAGCCCCACCTCTTCCCCGCCTCCTCCCCTGAGCGCGCCGCATTCCTGCTCCTCCCTCCCGGAGCTTGTTACGCTGCAAAACAGCTGTTTTGCAGTGGCAAGTGCTGGGAGGAGAAGCGGGGAAGTGGCGCGCTCAGGGGAGGAGGCAGAGATGAGGTGAGGTGGGGTGTGAGGCGGGGAGGGGAGCTTGGCTGCCGGTGGGTGCAGAGCACCTGCCCCGGAGCACCCACGGAGTCGGCGCCTATGCCTAGGAGGAGCCTCTGGCAGCTAGAAGCTGCTATAAAATTAAATAGAAATGGCAGAACACAAAGCCTAAATTAACGAAATTTGACTTTTGCATGCCCCAAGCCACAACACATTTATCCCCAACCCGCCCCTGCTCAATTTGCTTTCTCAAGACTGAATATATCCAGGTTTTCTAAGCCTTTTATCATTTTTGTTGCCCTCCTCTGCACTATCGGCAATTTGCCGTTTTTAAAAGGTGGTGCCCAAAACTGGACAGAATACTTCAGGTGAGGCCTCACCAGTGCTGAGTAGAGTGGGACAAGTACCCCCTGAGTCTTACATACGCCACTCCTATTATTACATCCCCGAACGATACTGACCTTTTTCACAACTGCACCACACTGTTGGCTCATATCCAATCTGTGATCCACTATGACTCTCAGTCCCTTTTCTGCAGTACTACTGCCTAGTCAGTTGTTCCCCACTTTGTATTTGAGCATTTAATTTTTCAAATGCTGGATGCTCAAAGCAGATACTAAAGCTGGAACTCTTGAGGAAAAACTAGTTAAACCAAAAGGTGTCTGTATTCGAAGCCCTAAGGAACTAAGGGTTTGATCCAAACTCCGTTGAGATCAATGGGAGTTTTTGCACTGACTTGACAAACAGGCTACAACAATGAATATGAGAGTGACTGGGACCCTGGAGAAGCAAAGCCACTGTGGTTCAGGAATAAACTTTTGTCTGAACTCCTGTATATTGATAAGGAAAGGGATCTTCTCTACAGCTTCCTGTAGGTCCCTCCTGCATTGGGCCAAATCCTTCAATCTTTACTCAGGCAAAACTCTTATTCAGTGGTGCAATAGGGAGAGGTATGGTGCTTGACACATACAGTAAAATTCACACACAACCCCTCAGGCCCAGCACAAAACCAGTGGGTTGGTATGCAGCACCGAAATCCTACATAAGCCTTATTTTGAGGACCTAAGTGGAACTTAAGTGATGCATGGGTCTTGTGCTGGCCCGCTACAGGAAGGTGAATTTCAGCCATATGGAGTCTGAATGGATAGAAACAGAGTAACCAAGACTGTGGAAAATACAAGTGAACATGATAAATATCAATGGCAGTAAACAATACTTGAAATATTGTATTTGGAGGTAACAAAGGTATTTTCTCCTTAAGCCTTAGTCCATGTACCCAAATGAGAAGAAAAGAACTAACTCAAATAAACATTAGGAACATAAGAACAGCCATACTGAGTCACACCAAAGGTCCATTTAGCCCAGTATCCTGTCTTCCAACAGTGGCCAATGCCAGGTGCCCCAGAGGAAATGAATAGAACAAGTAATAATCAAGTGATCCATTCCCTGTCGCCCATTCCCAGCTTCTGGGAAACAGAGGCTAGGGACACCATCCTTGCCCATCCTGACTAATAGCTGTTGATGAATCTGTCCTCCATGAATTTATCTAGTTCTTTTTTGAACCCTGTTATAGTCTTGGCCTTCACAACATCCTCTGGCAAGGAGTTCCACAGTTGACTGTGTGTTGTATGAAAAAATACTTCCTTTTGTTTGTTTTAAACCTGCTGCCTATTAATTTAATTTGGTGGCCCTTAGTTCTTGTGTTATGAGAAGGAGTAAATAACACTTCATTATTTACTTTCTCCACACCAGTCATGATTTTATAGACCTCTATCATATCCCCCCTTAGTCGTCTCTTTTCCGAGCTGAAAAGTCCCAGTCTTATTAATCTCTCCTCATACGGCAGCCGTTCCATACCCCTAATAATTTTTGTTCCCCTTTTCTGAACCTTTTCAAAGTCCAATATATCTTTTTTGAGATGGGGTGACCACATCTGCATGCAGTATTCAAGATGTGGGCATACCATGGATTTATATCGAGGCAATATGATATTTTCTGTCTTATTAGCTATCCCTTTCTTAATGATTCCCAACATTCTGTTAGCTTTTTTGACTGCCGCTGCACACTGAGTGGATGTTTTCAGAGAACTATCTACAATGACTCCACGATCTCTTTCTTGAGTGGTAACAGCTAATTTAGACCCCATAATTTTATATACATTGTTGGGATTATGTTTTCCAATGTGCATTCCTTTCTTGTGGATAATTTTGATGCCTCAAACTTATACCTCACACAACTGACAGTTATATGAAAAGAGAAAACTTGTATTTTCTGGGCTTTTAACTTTGCAGCAAGGCTCTTGGAGAAACTGAGGGTTGACAGACATCCTGCAAACACCCAACGTGATACTTTAGAAGCATAAACTGAGGAAAGACCACCTGTTTATTGCAATATATTTTCAAATGTGTCAGGAACATGAAATGGCTAAATGAATTCATCCAAGACTTTGATTTTGGGCCTTAAATAGTAGTTTGTGTTGATATCCCAGATATCCTGGTTATTGGTGTCCTTAATGTAGGCTTCTGCATTTCACTAATAGCCACTATATGTACATCCAAAACATGTCTTAAATAGGCAATTGCTACAACAGTAGTGTACAAATAAATGCATATGAGAATGTACTCACTAGCTTGTTGATGGTGCATTTCATTCGGGAAAGCGCTGAATTCATAAGCAGACACATTGCTTTTCAATAAGAAGGTCAGAGTATTGTCAAGCTTCTCCACAGAAGAAAACTTGAAAGCCTGTTTAGAAGAAAGATAAAACAAAAATTCAGAGCACGTAGTGCTTATGTGTTATTAACCATGTCCTTGTAGTGGCAGTGAATCAAAGGATTTAAACAAAATAAACGTAAGGTCAGTCTCATTAAGGTTAGTTTATTTTTGAAAGACCACAAAGGAGAAGTAATCTGACATAAGACCACCAAGATAATTTGACCAAAATAAAGAAAAGTGGACATTTTGGCCCCAAGCCTTAGCTGTGACTAAACTCAGAAGGATTGGGGAGGGCCTTTAAGAAACCTTTGTGTTCCTCCTATTCTTGGCTCAGCAGTGCACTGTACCAGTACCCTGCCCTAATTTAGAGCAGTGTGAGGGTTATTCTAATTTATACCAGCAGCCAATAGACCCAAGAGGCCATTACTGCAGCTGGGGATCACAAGGCAGCATGTTGCCTAGGCTGAGCCAAGTGAGGAGCATGGTATGAGTCATTATCCTGGCTCTACACCAAATAGGCATCCCCCCTAAGCTGGCTGCTAACACCACTTTCAGGTCTACTATGCACCAGTGACACAGTGTAAAGCAGCTACACATATCTGAGGATCAGGGTAACTGTGTGGAAAGTATTAGTGGTTTTATGGTAAAACAATTTGACTAGCACATTTATTAGCTAGAGAAGACACTCATACTGCACTGAATCATGTCAGGAACCAAGCTATGCTAGCTGCAATGATCCAAGCTAATGTCCCAATCACTGCACCACACTCAAAATGGCTGAAGAAGCAACCGTGCCTCACGGCAGCCTGGCACATAGTGAGGACTGTGCAATCTGCTCTCCGCCATGCAGCTAATATTTCTGTGGGGTAGGAAAGCAAGTGGAACAGCAGGGCCCATAGCTGTATTTCCTCCCTGCCACCTTTGAGGTGCCAAGGAGAGTAGTCTGACTGCGGAGAAATTGTGGGAAGCCCTAGAGCGGGCTTCACAAAAGTTCTTTGCATGTTCTCTCCATCAACTCAAACCCTAGAGAACGGCTTGTCACTATTACTATCCTAAAATGATTTTTGAGAGAGGAGTTTCAAACAAAGAGGCTTACAGTATATTATATAATGTTTAATATAACAAAGGTTTTGAAGGGTGACATTTACACATTGAATTATCACTTCATAAGTTTTTCGGGATATGTCTACCCTGCAGTTGGCGGTGTGATTGCAGCACCAGCTGGCATACCCATACTAGCTTTAATCTAGCTAGCATGGCTAAAAGTAAAGATGTAGCAGTACAGGATTCAATGCAGGCTAGCAAGGCGAGTATGTAGCAAAGGTCCCCAGAGTGCTTGTACAACCCAGAGCAAAGTTTGTGCTGCTACAGCTTCACTGCTATTTTTAGCATGACAGCTAAATTAAAGCTAGCGCAGGTATGCCAGCCTGTGCTTCAATCACACCTCTGACTGTAGTACAGATATACTCTCAGACTCATGGCAGCTGAGGAACCTTTTACTGAGGGAACATTTCTGAGTATGCCCTGCCGTACATAGACTATGCACTAATAAATGAAAACAAAAATTGAAAACACTGACTGCAGACCAGCCACTGGGATATCC